>NC_135619.1:33660968-33963065 GCF_053574225.1 Canis aureus
AAAAGGGTGTGAGGGGCAACAACAGATGTGAAGATAACTTCATGAGATTTAACACTGGAAAGGTGGCCTGAAGACTATCATCAAAAGTCTCAAATGATTAACTAAGGAGGTTGAACATTCTCTTGAGTCCACAGGAAGTAACCCACTGCCATTATTCATATATTAACTTTTGAGCAGAGAATAATATAATCAGAGCTGAGCTTTAGAAGAAGCTTTATCTGGCAGCAGCCTTCTTGTTAACTGGAGATGGCAGAGACTAGCAGGGTAGGACAAATTAGGAGGTGACAAGCAACAGGAATGGAGTGTGGGTCGGGCACCAACAAAACCTGGCAATCATTTGGATGTGGCAAGCAAGAAGTGGGAAGGGAGAAGAACAAGCCGAGGTTCTAAGGGAGGCCTAAGAGGAGAGAAGCAGGGATGCTCACTGGAACAGACAAAAGAGTCATGAACTTTACTTTCACACATTAAATTTGAAGTGCCGGTGGAATATCCAGCTGGAGACACTCAGTTGGAAGGTGAAAGTGTGCTGGCACCTGCGTGAAACGTTGGACTGGAAAGGATGAGTTTTGGGGTCCTGCAAGCCTAGAGTCAAGCCCTGACTCGGCCTCTAGGATGTCCTACTTACATGATTTGGGGTCAATTAGTAACCCCTCTAGGTCTCAATTACCTCATCTGTAAAATGGGGATAACAACAGTGTTACTATCCCCAGCATCCTTCTGAAGATTATCAAAGAGTACACGCTAGCATGGCGCCTATAACACAGTAAGCCTTCAATAAATACAGCTGACCGTGACCAGCACAGAGGGTTGGAGCACTGACCTCCCCATACAGTTGACAATCCATGTATAACTTTTGACTCCCCAAGAACTTAACTACCAATAGCCTACTGTTGACTGGAAGCCTTACCGATAACAAAGACAGTTATGAAACACATTCTGTGTGTACTATGTGTTAGGCACCGTATTCTCACAATAAAGCAAACCAGAGAAAAGGAATCCTATTAAGAAAGTCATAAGGAGGGCAGCCCCGGTGGCACAGTGGTTTAGTGCCACCTGCAGCCTGGGGTGTGATCCTGGAGACCGGGGATCGAGTCCCACATCAGGCTCCCTGCGTGGAGCCTGCTTCTCCCTCTGCCTGTGTCTCTGCCTCTCTCTCTGTGTGTCTCTATGAATAAATAAATAAAATCTTAAAAAAAAGAAAAGAAAGTCATAAGGAAGAGAAAAATACATGTACAGTGCTGTATTGTTAAAAATTCTCATATGATTGGACCTGTGTAGTTCAAACGTGTGTTGTTCAAGGGTCAACTGTACTGTCAGTGGAGCCATTCCCCTCATTATAGTGATCAACTCTGTTCTTAACATTGCACCACAACTGTCCTCCTGCCCCTTGCCTTTTGGGCTCCCTGCATGGGTTTGACATGGAGCCTTCCTGCCTCACTCTGTCCCCTGGGGCCTGGGCCACCCGGGTTCCTGTCTGATCCACCTGACAAATGAGCCCCTAACTCTTCCCTCCAACATGTTCAAGCTTAGATAAATGCTTCGTCCCCCAAACTCGCCTTCCATCACAGACCCTCACCCTGAATTCACAATCCGCTGCTGCCCTGGTGGGATGATTTGTTTTCTAATCTGGGGTCAACATGAGGGGAAATGGGCCCATGCCTCAGCCAGAAGGGTTTGACTCCAAGTCTTAAACAATATATTTCCTTACTATAAAAGTTGTAAAACATTGGGGTAATGTTACCATTTACTACCCCCTCCTTGGTGCTCCCATAGCGCACTGTCCATCTCTTTGTGACAGAATTTATCAGACTGGGTTATAGTTAGTTGTGTGACTGCCTCCCCTGCTGGGCCACGGGCTCCTCCACGGCAGGGACCAAACCTTATTCATCTTGTTTCCCCAGGCCTACCATAGGTGTTCAATAAATATGGAAAGAGAGTTAGCAACAGCGTACATCTGTATAGGTCCTTATGTTTTGCAAAGGTCACTGAGGGAGATGCTGGAATCTGGCTCTAGAATGCTAAGCTATAATTTTTCTCTTGTTCAATGCACCTTGAGTAAGTGTAGCCATCAAAATGAGAAGGAATAACAGGACCACATGCCAGTTTTAAAAAGCAGCAGTTCTCAGGATTTCAGATCTTACTAACCAGTTTTTAAAATAAACTTTTAATTGGAGGCAGAAACGTGGTATCCCCAACTACTTATTTTGCCAAGTAGGTGCATTAAAGAATAACAATCATTACCAACTGCCACTCTGTTCATTTCACAAAAGGAAGATTTTAAGCACTCCTTCCTCAAAAAAACAAAAACAAAAAAACAAAAAACCAAACCAAAGTTGCATAAACTAAGCCTAGAATAAATGAAAACCTTTTAAATTGATAAAATTAGTTTTATGAAACCCTAATGCAACAGCTTGTCTTTCCTGTATTTCACTGAAGACAGCGGACCAGTTCCGGTGCCCCAACTCATGTTGGGCAACCACGTTCCAGAGACTACAGAGTTCCTGGGTTACTGAACTTGCTGCAGTAGAATTTTTTATTGTGGTCAAGTATCTGTAACATAAAATGTACCACTTTAACCACGCTTAAATGCACAGTTCAGTAGCATTGAGTA
Organism: Canis aureus; assembly: GCF_053574225.1. Taxonomy (NCBI): domain Eukaryota; kingdom Metazoa; phylum Chordata; class Mammalia; order Carnivora; family Canidae; genus Canis; species Canis aureus. The sequence goes on from NC_135619.1 coordinate 33,663,580, forward strand.
CATTCACATTGTTGCACAACTGTCACCACCACCCAACTTCTAGGAACTGTTTTTCATCTTCCCAAACTGAAACTCCAAACCTCCTAAATAATAAGCTCCCCATTCCCCTCCCCTCCCAGCCCCTGGCAACCATCATCCTGCTTTGTGTATCTATGAATTTGACTACTCTTGGTACTTCTCACAGCAGAATCATATCATAGCTATCTTCTTGTCACTAGCTGATTTCACTGAGTATGTCTTCAATTGTCCATGCTGTAGCATGTGTCCAAATTTCCTTCTTTTAATTTTTTTCATTTTTAAAAAAGATTTTTATTTATTCATCCATGAGAGACACAGAGAGAGAGGCAGTGACATAGGCAGAGAGCAAAGCAGGCTCCCTGAAGGGAGCCTAATGTGGGACTCGATCCCAGGACCACGGGATCACAACCTGAGCCTAAGGCAGACGCTCAACTGCTGAGCCCCCCAGGTGCCCCCAAATTTCCTTCTTTTTAAAGGCTGAATAATATTGTTGTATGTGTAGATTACATTTTGTCTATTCATTTATCTCTTGGACATGTGGGATGTTGCCATCTATCGATTATCACACTGTATTAGAATTTTTAATTTAGGGATGCCTGGGTGGTTCAGTGTTTGAGCGTCTGCCTTTGGCCCAGTGTGTGATCCCAGAATTCCAGGATTGAGTTCCACATCGGTCTCCTTGGGTAGGGTCTGCTTCTCCCTCTGCCTATGTCTCTGCCTCTCTCTCTCTGTGTCTCTCATGAATAAAAAAATAAAATCTTTAAAAAAAAAAGAATTTTTAAGGTTTTTGGTTTTTTTTTTCCACATGATAACCATGGTTAGTTACATAAGCAAATTCAGAATCATCTTGCCGGTGCCTCACAAGCGAATCCTTCCCTGAGATGACCAAGCCTGCTCCTGCCTCTCCACAGTATGTGATCCACACAGGACACTCTGATAGTATCTCACATTTTAAAACACTGAGGAGAACTTGAGCCATCACAAGGCACATAGTAATATAGACACAGAGTGCTCAAAAGGACCTTGGTTATAATAGTCTGTATTCCATTTATAATGTGCGTTAATGCATTGGTGGCCCCTGTCGTCGTATAGAATTATCTGCACCAGTTTGTTACCTGCATATATTAGCAAATAACCCCAAAAGAATATTTCTAGTCCCACTTCCAACAGTCTTTGAACCAGACACTCATTTGATGCAGATTTCAATGCATTGTGATGCTAATCTCACTTTGTAGTGCAGAAGTTATGTTCACACAATTAGCTAATGCCTCATTCTAATTGGCATTTGAAAAATTTGTTTCCAGCCAATCGTAGATTAATATGAGGTCTGACCTTCCTAAGCTTACAAATTATGCCTTGAAGTTACTAATTTTTTTTCCTACGATTCACTTGCATGTACAAAAAATCTGAGCACTAGCATCGCCGAAGTTACAAATACAAATTAACCACAGGACTGGATCTCAAGTTTGTGCTTCTACCATGAACAAGGGATTTGGACTGAGCAAAACGACACCATCCACTCTATTTGATTGATGTGGTTATTTTGAACAGTATTTGTTTTGTAGGCATCGGGAATATATGTCCAACTTGATGCACATATAGAATACAATAATAAAAAGGATGTAAGTCAACACCAGGAATGCACGAAGACATTGTTGTCCCTTTAAAGAGGTCTGTACATTTCCCAAGTTTGAGAGGCAGGAGACTCAAGCTCTATTCCTGGAATGCTCCCCTTCATGTAAGAAGCAGTGGGGCAGGTCAAACCAATTAAGTGTTCCTAAAAACAGAGCTCACCAAATACCATGGCTGCAGAATAACACCACCAAGAGCCAGCCAGCAGCTCAGAGTGGGGCACGGAGAGGAATGACCCCGGGGGACACCAAGTTAAAAGCTCGTATTTCACTTCCCTCACTTAGCACTTTCCTTTCAAGCTGCGACCTCTATCGAAGCCATTGAGAACAACATCTCTTCACTCCTCCCAGGAGGGAGCACTCTCTCCTCCAGCTTCTGGGCCAGATTGCAGCCAAATGATCCGTCAGGCACTCCCAGGGGACAGGCAGACATTTGCCCTGCGATCTATAATACAATTTGACCTTCTTTATGTTGAAGTAAACACACCACCTGTCACCTCCGAAAACTCAGCCCTGGAGTCAACCACATCTGGAATCAGCCTATAAACGTAGTCCTGAGATTAATGTTGAACAAGAAAAAAGGCTAAGGTAGCCTGCCACTGGTTTGCACTTACTGACAATTCCCACTCAGCAGCAATACTCGGCTTCCACATGTGGACACCTGAACGCCTCCCCGTCAGCAGCACTACGCTCAGAGTCTCCAAAAACAAGCTTCGGGACACCTTGAAATGCATTTTAGCCTTGTCCAAATCCCCAGCAGGTGGTTTTTCGCTTCCGTGCCCTCAGTGGGCAGAATCAGAAGTGACAAAGCGAGTCCCAAACATTCAGCCGGGCAGGGTGATGGGGCTGGCTCGCACGACTGCCTCAGGCACATCTGGGGACTCTCCAAGTTTCACCTCTCGTCATTATGGGGCCATAAGCCGGAATCCTAGAAACTCATAAACGCGCAGGACATGTTCAGCGTTGTCATCTACCCCACAAAGATGACCCTTCCAAGAAACTGAAAGGAGAAAAAGAGGCATGAAAACATCCCATCCTGGAGCTAACTGAAGTCCACCTACATTTGATGAAGGGCTAAGTAATGCCATAGAAAGTTCCCATGTCACCAAAAGTGATCTCCCCTCCAATGAGCCTTGCATGTCTTGAGCCCATGACTGGATCATCCGTAACCCCAGTGAGACCTCTAACAGGTTGGCATTGACCCGGGGCGCCCCGCTGAGAATGAGGAAGACTCCCTCACAGCAAATGGGATGGGTCTCCTTGCACACCTCTGCACACCTCTGCACACCTGGGTAGGCTCCAGAGCCACACAAGCCGGGTGCTTGGAACAGTGTCTCTTACTCACAGCTCCCGCGGTGTATGCCAGGATTTAGCGGCACAATGTGATCGTATCACAAACATCCTGGCCCTCCTCACTTTACCCCTGAAACCAATTTTGGTGACTGACGCTGCTTTCTTTGCAGCCTTATCAGCCTCTTCTCCCCTTCCGATTGTGGATCTGATCTCCAGCCCAGCATTCCTGTGTTTAGACTGTCTGGCTAAGGGCATTTCCCCTCCCTGCTTAACAAACAGGTTTCCGCAGCCTTCGGATTTGTTTTCTGTTTGTTTCCAACACAAGGCTGACTGCACCGCTTTCTGGGAAGTTCCTAGTTGTTTCAGGGAGTTCCTCATTTTTTCAGGGAGCTCGGCTTCCCGTTTTTTTGGTGTTTTTTTGTTTTGTTTTGTTTTGGTTTTTTGTTTTTTTTCTTTGAGGTGAGTGCCCTGAAGTTAGTAGGAGATCAGCTGAATCATAAAAACAATTCTGCCTCCCCTGAGAAACTGGCTTTCAAAGAAAATCATATTGTTTGCCTGCATATTTGATAAGAATGGACAGGAAAGAAAGCAGAAGTCCTCCAAATCTTCTTCAAACTGGTTTTCCCGTTCTTGCTGCAGCTTCAATCCACCAGAAGTAATGCCATTTGGTCTTCTGTTCGATGGCTCTTGCGAATGTACACTTCTCACTAACGACTCTTAGAACTTCACTCTTACCTCAGTACCTGTAACTGAATATGAGATAGTCATCAACAGTCCTTTTATTCTTTCCCTTTGGGCTTTACTCTTACACATGGAATTGAAATACATGAACACATATTCCTACACACCTCCCCAAGCCAGCTTTGCTTTATCATCTGCCTCCAAGAAGTGGAACACTGTATCCCATAAACAGGGCTGGTAAGGGCGTATCTGAGCCAACCTTTTCTTTGGCTGCCTTTCAAAAAGTTGTTTAAAACAAGATATGTTCTTGAACTGGGAAAAGGAATTACACATGATAACCTTGGAAAGCAGCGACTTGCTTTGCCCAACAAATATTATTGCCCAACACCATGACTTAGCAGGGACCGTTGTCTTCAATTACAGGCCAGAGTCATGCCACCAAAACAACTAAATCGAGATGAAATTAATTTCAATGGGACATGCCCTATTGAAATGTTATTCTGAATATGACTATAAAGTTGATATAATTAAATGCTTACCAGATACGGGATCATCATGAAAAAGATAAACCCCCAGAAAGTAACAAGTGAGTCCATTACTGGTCCTTAACCTCACCAACTGAATTCTAACAGGAGCACCTGCTCTGGGAATCACCTTTCTGGTCTTAATGAGTGAATTGTCCCAAGACATTCACACCGTTCCTCCCTCCTCAGAACAATGACCACATTTGTAAGAGGGTGGTAGCCAGTGCAATTGCAACATGTCTTTTTTACTAGGCAGAGCTAACCAGAACCATTAGCTGCTGATGCCAGAACAACCAAATTTACCTAACTAAACCAACCCAGACAGATCCTACCCGATTTCCCTCAACAAGCGGATGAAACATACTTTTCTTTCACAACTTGTTAAAACAGACACGTAAGCAAACCCACATTCAAGCCAGTGGGCAAAAATACAGTCCAGACCTCAATGGAGTGGATCCACAGATACACTGTCCAATAAAAAGCAACAACATGACCCAAAGAACTCATACTTCTTTTGTTTACTTTGCAGTTTGCTCCTTCAGTGAGAAGAAAGCCTGTGAAGAATTTTCAAACTGAGGTTTTTTTCAAGCTAACTGCAAGGCTGCCAAGTGCTGTTATTGCAGAATTCTTCTGCAGTGTGGTGTCAGTATTACCGTGGAATCTAGAAGGGATGGACTCTGTTAACTGCCCCCTCAAGTACTCCCACCATCACCAGATGTTAAGATAATGATCAGCACGTCTTGTTCTCCAAGACATGAGCCCCACCAAAATCAGCAAGGGGTTTATCCCTGTTTCAAACGTGTTCAAAGAGCATGATCAGGAGATGCCTGGGTGGCTCAGTGGTTGAGCGCCTGCCTTCGGCTCAGGTGGTGATCCCGGGGTCCTGGGATCGAATCCCATATCAGGCTCCCCGCAGGGAACCTGCTTCTACCTCTGCCTATGTCTCTGCCTCTCTCTGTGTGTCTCTCATGAATAAATAAAATCTTTAAAAAAAAAAAAAGAGTATAATTAGAAGGGGGTCCCTGATTTCCAGGGCCATTATAGACTTGTGCTTCCTCACGGTAAGAAGTAACTGTGGTCCAAGTCTATGGCAAAAACTTAACTCCAAGGAATCTCCTTGCAGAAAGTGACCTCCCCAGTACAGTTGCTTCATGCCCCACACCCCAGGTGCTTGCGGCATCTTTTCGGATTCAGCCAGCACCATGGACTCACCCTCTAACTGAAGCAAAACTCTTTGATTGCCTTGCGCCCAAGTTCCCACCCTCCCCTACAATGTGGACCAACAGTAACCTCTCCCAACTTTCAGGAATAAAACAAGAACTGCAGGCTGCCCTTTCTGTGATAGTCATTATTTCAGGAAAAAGGATTCCTCTCTTACTTTCATGTTTGTAACCCATCAAACTGAAAATGCAGAATATACTTGGGATTAGTAAATTCCCCCAACATCTTTGTGGATCCACAGTATAATTGTTCCATGTAACTGTTTGTTTATACAGAAGAGTAGTTACTTGCTCCGTGACATCCAGTGAATCTGTGGTGGGAGGAGGGGGAGATCTTAAAACACCTGTACCATTCTCTTCTGTCTTCCTTTCAAAGTGTGGAATACCCAGTGAATGGAATGAGCAAACACTTATTCCAGTGTTAGTCCTCTCCCCTATGAGTCTTCTTTAAATTTTATTATAAAGAAAGAAATTCCTGAAGCACGACTGGTACACAGTTAGAATCAAATCTCAACTCCAAAGCTGAAAATCCAATAGCCAAAAATTAAATTAATCATTTTTATTTTTTTTTAAAGACCAGGAAAATTGTTCTTCCCCTCCCCTTAACAAATTCAGTACCCAACGCTTCCCTATAAATAGTTGTCAATAAACACAACTGCTGCAAATGTATTCAGTAAATGTTAAGGTCAAAGGCCTTCACTGTTTATTGCCTTGTAAACTCAAAGACAAGTGAATTTATTGCTTGAATGAGTTTCAGGGTATTGGCCTTCATAAAAGTTCTGAATCCCAGGTACAAAATGCTCCATCAACTCACACCAAAGCTATTCTGCACAGAACTTAGAGACCGCCCACCATTGGATTCATAATTCAAACACGTCTTGGAAAGTGTATTGTTTGCCATGTTGCATAGATCCCCATGGATTAGTGCTGAACCGTGCCTGTCATTATTACAAGAACTTGCTTCAACCAAACTATAAATTGCTGCTGCTTCTAAAACAATATCACATATTAGCCTGCTACTGTAAACTCTCCAAAATAGAATAAGAAAAATGTCAAGAATGGAAGAGTTTCAAATTTTTCTCTGATCTTCACATAAGGAGGATATCTATAATGTCTTTGATATAAAATTTGCTAAAGTTAAAAGAAAAAGACAACATTCATATCAGATCATGCAGGAGTGTATTGACTACTTCAGATAATTAAATTTTTATAGAACTCAAAACCTAATTTTCCTAATTGTTCCATCATTTGGCAGCTATATATATATATATACATATGCCTAGTAGAAGTAGCAATAGGACAATTCTTAACTATTGTTGCTTTTAGAAATCCCCATAAGAGTTATGAGAGAAGTTCACATTTATTGTTTTAAAACTGAATAATTATTTGTACATTTCACTGGCCTGTGTTAATATTTTTCTTATGATATAGATATTTCACTGTTAAACTTATTTGTATAAATAAATCTAGACTCTGGGCTCCAGGACCATTGGGCCTTATCATCTTGAGTGGAGGACCAAAGCAATGTACTATATAAAGGCTATGGTGTTAATACCATAAATGCAATATTCATCACAAAATTTAAAAGAAAATATCAAACTCAAGGCATTGATGGTAAAGTAAAATTATCCTAGACTTCTGATACTCTTTCTACCATGATGGCTGTAGTCTCCAAGGAGTGTCACTGAAATCATATCTCGTATAAACCTGAATTAAAATAATGTTAAATATCTTCCAACTGTCAAAATGTAGAGTATTTTTAAATGTCACACATGCACTAATCTCACTACAAAATTCAGGTCTGGGCTTAATGTTGAATTATGTCATTTTTTTGACATTACCCAGGAAGGGTTGAATTCTTAATCTATTTTCTCTCATGTGAAATACTGGATTATATCACTTTTGTCCTTAATAAATTCCTTTTATCGTAACAAATATTAAACCACTCTCCAATGTTCTCCAAAGCATGTTCATAGTCAGGAGTTCCTTCTCTGTATAAGATCATATTAGCATAATTAGAAGATACTAAGGTAACATTCTTTTTATCAAATTAGCTATATGACACTTAAATATATGATGATGACTTACAAATTATCCTATGCAAAAAAGAAATGTATTCTTTTAGAAATACTTACTAAATATCTACCCTGGGAATATCTGTTACTGAAATGATTCAGACAGGAGCTCAGCTCTCAAGGAATTGAGAGACCACCAGGGTGGGGACTCTGGTGTGTAAACACATGATTACATGGCAACAAAGAGATACTTAAATAACTGGAGAGTTTAGAGGTGGGAAGGCAAAACAGGAAGTGATAACTCAGCCTCTACATCCTTTTTTTAAAAGTCCTTAACCTCATCTCCCCATGAAATAGCCATAGAATGAATTGAAATTCAAATTATTTTCATGCATAAAAACTCTCACCTAGAACAGTATAAAAATCGTATATATGTCTACAATATCTGTTTACAAGTCTGGAGTCACCATACAAACTAAAATGGATCATCTTTTAGGAGAATATATCTCCAAGAAAGTAGCATAAAAATTCTACTACTCCTGTTACTCTTAAAAATATTATATATGTCGGGAATTTATTCCAGAGATATGAAAATGCTCACACAAAATTCACATACAAATGTTCAAAGATGCTTTATTCATAATAATCCAAAACTGGAAACAGCAAAGATATCCTTCAACAAGTAAACAGTTAAACAAATCGTGGTTCATCAATACCATGGAATACAAATAACTTGGATGAATCTCCAGGGAATTACACCGAGAGAGAGAGAGAGAGAGAGAGAGAGAGAGAGAGAGCAGCTATAAAAGGTTACACACTGTATGATACCATGTATATAACATTTTTGAAATGACAGAATTTTAGAAATGGAGAATAGATTAGTGGTTGCCAGGGGTTAGGGAATTGGGGGGGAAGGGGGTAGTGATGGAATTATTCGTGTCTTGATTGTGGCGGTAGGTATACAAATCTATGTAAGTAATAAAACTGTATGGAACTAAACCGTGTACACACACACACACACACACACACACTTGTACAAGCAAAACTTAGAGATCTGAACAAGATCAGTGGATCGTATCAATATCAATGTCCCGGTTGTGATCTATACTAGGGTTTTACAAAATGTTACCCCTGGGGGAAGCTGGGCTAAATGTACACTGGGTCTCTCTGTTATTTCTTTCAACTGCATGTGAATCAACAATCATCTTGGTATAAAAATTTAAATTTTAAATTATAAGTTATATATTTGTGATTTATTATTTAACGGTTTGGGCGCAATGTGAGAAACTCCCCTATCATATAACGTTAACATAAAAGGAAGAGCACCAACTATGATCTCTCTAGTCTCCTCAAAAACACATCTTGCACGGAGCTAGATTATTCAAGAATACAATGATGCTACCTAGTGATACTTATAGACTGTGTCTGCATTACCACTGGTAAATCTGACCTGGATTTTTCTAAGCAGGCTCTAGGGGACTGTTCCTCATTGATGAATTTTGCTGGAGGGCAGTGAGGAAGGTGAATTTAATTTTCAATCCATTTTGATAGTCATTATAATAAAAGTATCCTCATTAACTAATTTACTGCCTAGTAGATTCTAGCTTTCAATCTTCAAAATGACACTAAACCTAAGATACTGCAGAACATAAAGTGACCAATTGAACTAAAGTGCCCTGCATCTAGAAATATATTAATTATCTGATGCTGAAAACATGGGAAGGATTAGAGGGATTTGGAGGCAGTTTGCTAAAACCTTCCTTTGCACCTGGTCTATGAGAGGACCAAGCTTCTCATCACATTCAGACACTAGTAAAACACTCTTCTCTCTTTCGATTTCTCTCTCATTCTTTCTCTCTCTCTCTCTCTCTCAATCTCTGTCTTTCTCGTCCCCTCAGGCTTTTCGGGATCTAAGGCACTTTTGATAAAGATTGTCCGTACGATCAAGGCATTGATTATACCTGTGTCTTTCAGCACAGGTAGGAATGTATTTCAGATAAGACAATTCCGCTTTTGAAAAGTGATCCATAGTCTTTCAAGTAAAAAACGTTTCTACAGAAACACTCTTCAGAATAAAGCCTCCTAAGAAGCAGAAACGCTTTTAATGGATAGAGGCCCTTATTCACCTTAAGTCCATGAAAAATCATGCTGTGCTGACCATTTATTGACATAACCAAAAAGAGGTATGTTTCTCTATGAACCAAGGGAGGAAAAATAGGACAAAAAACATCGTGGATAAAAGGCTCCAATTCCAGCCTTACTATCATGGCTTGTAAGATGAAGGAGCCTTTGTTTATATGCAGTATGGATGGGGAAGGCAAAAGCACAGTTTAGAACCAGAAGGTGCTTAAGTGGTTCTGGGACTTAATCTTGACTTACTTCCTAAGCATCAAAATGGAAATCTTGATTCCTCCTTTAACAAGTTTACCAGACTGTCCAGAGAATCCAGGGAGAAAACATATACCAATGTTTTACATTTTTAAAGCACTGAACAAAGATAAGGGATCTTTATTAATAGTCTAAAAAGGAGATGTCTACAGTTAAAAAGTCAACAGAATATTCCCTAAAGTCCTGAAGAGTGCTTCTAAACCAAAAAAAAAATACAGCAAGACTATTTAACTGTTGAACCAATTCCCTTTGAGAACTCATGGGTTGACCTAGAATTTTACAAGGTACATTAAGTGACAGAAAAAAAATTATCTAGGATAATCATGAAATAATTTGCTCTAATGAAAGTTAATAATAGTCAAAGCGAGATTTCCAAAAGGTTATCTGTGTAAGTCATTGATTAGGTTGCTTTTATCTGATGGTATGGAAATTCCACCATCTGCTTTTTTCCTTTAATGAAGCTGTGATACTGCAAGGGCTGATGATCCCCTTGTACATTTGAAAAAAGTGAAGACCAAAGGGAATCAAGTCTCATCACTTTAATCCATACAGGCTGACTTCGCATAATCAATGCCAACATACCCAATACAAGGGAACATCCAACAGGGATGGTATATTTATGGGCAGCCCAGGATCTTGGCCAGATTCAGAAAAGAAGCAGAGAGAAAAGCACTTCTTTGGGCTCATTTGGATTCTTTGCAAAATCAGGCCAAGTCTTCAGATCCACCCATTGGTTTGGCTGAACACAGTGACTAGGCAACACTGCCTTCCAGTGGCAACAATAGGTTTTAAAAATCAAAAACCACAGAGTGTACGTAAGTATTTTGACTAGGTAGTACCTGTGTGCCCTTAGGCTCAAGGAAACACCAAAAGGTTATTTTCAAAGCCTTGGTGTAGGCACTAATTAAAATTCCACTATTAGTAATACTCTTTCTTAGTACTTGTTGAAAAAATTCAAAGCACCTATCTCCCTTTTGTGGATGGGAATCCCACTCAATTATGTTGTTCAAATACTGTCACAGAAAGCTCTGAACTGACTTGAGTGTGGCAATCCTGTATCCCATCATCAAAAGTGCACTCAGTAGCCAATGATGCCAAACATAGCAAAATCAAACTAATATTTTGCAAAGTGGTTGTTCAAAGCTGCTTATGAACTTAGGAAAATTCCAATTTTTCCCTGATTAAAACCGATCCATCCGTTCTTTCTTACATTTCTCTTAAGTTCTCCAAAACACAAAGGCAGCCTGGGTGGCTCAGTGGTTTAGCACTGCCTTCAGCCCAGGGTGTGATCCTGGAGACCCGGGATCAAGTCCCATGTCAGGCTCCCTGCATGGAGCCTACTTCTCCCTCTGCCTATGTCTCTGCCTCTCTCTCTGTGTCTCTCATGAATAAATAAAATCTTTAAAAAATAAAAAGTTCTCCAAAACATCTAACATAGAATTAATGATACTCCTATCTTTGAGAAATAATTATTGCATTACACTTTTTAAGCCCACGCTAACTAGGAAACACCATTCTCACTTTGTCTTAGCCCAAAAATACCTTCTCTAATCATCCTCCATTCTGAGTCCACCATTCCCACTGGCTTGTCTGAAATCCCTTGGTGTGTTGATGAGATTTATCCTCTTTATTTTTATCTCTGGCTTAATTGTCACCTTCCCTGTCTGTCTCATGGTGGAGCTTCCATCTCTTGGAATCCACATCTCTAGTGCCAGCATTCTTTCTTCCTGAGCTGCTGTTGCCCCGTAAACATCTTGAGAATTTATGTGTCTAAGATCCTGAGCAATTACACCAAGAGAAACCAGGGCATTTCCCAAAAGGCCTGCCTGGTTGGGGGCAATTATAATAGTGATGCCAGCACTGTAAAGGCCTCATAGATTTGAAAGCACTTCTTGAAAGTTTTCTCACTGATAATATCTCAACATCCTTGAGAGCTGAGCAGCCTAACATCATACCAACTAGAGGGAGCAACCAAGACAAACAGAAGTTTCCTAAATGTCTCAGATGGGGGATTGGTCAAAGGCAGCAAATTATTCTGTGGCATACTATGCAACCATTAAAAACATGATTTGGACAAATATTTACTGAGATTGAAAGATGGCAATAACATACCACTAAGGAGACAAAAAAGCAGGTTACCAATTTAATATACATGTTTTAGTAAGTGTGTGTGTGTGTGTGTGTGCGCGCACACACACACACACACACTCACGCATACAAAGGCACCATCAATCTAAAGCTACCCCACACACACACACTTCCTGTGAGCCATCCCTAACATCAGCTGCTCTCAAATATAAAAATCTAAGTAAAATCATTTCTTGGATTTTTTAAAGACTTTTTAGACAAGTTCTCTGGTACTATGTTGGTAAATGTTTAACAATTTGTTCTCCAGGGGGAAAGATCTGATTTCTAGCAATTGCGATTGTCAATTTCCATGGTGTAAGCACTCTCAACATGATCAGCTTAGAACTACCAACTTGATGCCCCTAAATATGGTATTGGATAGAGATGCTTACAATAGGCTCAACAACTCTCACAAACCCACACAAACCAGCTCCAACACCCACCGCGCAACCCCTACCTGCAAACATACTGTAATCTGTAGACCACTCATACAGAGAATAAACAATAAAATGCATGTTTTAGGTGGCTTTTATTTTTCTTCTTGTTGATCTTTATTTTCTACTTTTTTAAAGATGCTATTATTTATTTATTTATTCATGAGACACACAGAGAAAGGCAGAGGGAGAAGCAGACTCCACGCAGGGATCCTGATGTGGGACTCAATCCCGGGACCCCAGGATCATGCCCTGAGCTGAAGGCATGCACTTATCTACTGAGCCACCCAGGCATCCCCTAATTTTTCTTTTTTTTTTTAAGATCGTATTTACTTATTCATGAGAGGCACAGAGAGAGAGGCAGAGGCAGAGGGAGAAACAGGCTCCCTGCGAGGAGCCCAATGCAGGATTCGATCCCAGCACCCTGGGATCACAACCTGAGCCAAAGGCAGATGCTCAACCACTGAGCCACCCAAGTGCCCTATTTTCTACTTTTTTTTTTAAAGATTTTATTTATTTATTCATGACAGACAGAGAAATCTGAGAGAGAGGCAGAGATACCAGCAGAGGGAGAGGGAGAGAAGCAGGCTCCATGCAGGGTGCCCTACATGGGACTCGATCCCTGGTTTCCAGAATCACACCCCGGGCCGAAGGCAGTGCCAAATTGCTGGGCCACCGTGGCTGCCCAATTTTCTACTTTTTCAACAAAAATTGACCATGTGGTTCCTATGTTGTTTCTTACTTATTTATTTTTAAAAAGAAATTATGTTTCTTTCATTGTCTTGAAGTGGAGAAGACCTTTGTAACCATAAACATATTTGATAAATTTAACAACATAAAAACAACAGCTTTTGCATGGCAAAAGACTTTCATTAGCAAAGTTTAAATACAAATTACAAACTGGTAAGAAAAAATGTGCAGTTCGTTTCTCAGAAACATCATCTACCCTAAAATATATAATTTCCCAACTGACAACCTGATAGGAAAATAAGTAACAATTTGGAAAGTTCAAAAAGAAAAGAAGACATGGCTCCTAGATAGCTTCCCCCACACACACACTCACCTACTCATAATAAGAGAAAGGCAACTTAAAATTTAACATGGTCCCAAGATCAAGCCCTGCATAGGGTTCCCTGTGCAGCAAGATGTCTGCTTATCCCTCTCCCTCTTCCCCTGCTTATGTTGTCTCTCTCTCTCAAATAAATAAAATCTTTTAAAAAGAGAGAGAAAGACAACTTATGATTTAGTACAGAGACACCAGGTATTTAACCAACCAGCTTGATCAAGTTTCAAAACATTTGAATGTGCATTGCAAGTGAGGATATGGCAGGAGTTTAAACTGGTACAAATTCTATAAGTATTGTAATCTAAATAATGACTCCACAAAGATGTCCACATGGTAACCCAGAACCTGTGACCATGTCATCTTACCCAACAAAAGGGACTTTGTCGATGTGATTAAAATTGTGGATCTTGAAATGAGGAGATTATCCTGAATTATCCAGGTGGGCCCAATACAGTCACAAGAATTATTATACAAGAGAAGCAGGAGAGTCAGAGTCAGAGAAGATGTGATGATGGAAGCAAGGATCAGAGAAAAAGATTGGAAGATGCTACCCTTCTGGCCTTAAAGACGGAGGAGAGGGGCCGCAAGCCGAGGAATGCAGGCAGCCTTTGGAAGCCAGAAAAAACAAGGAGGTGGATTATGCCATAGTACCTCCAGAAGGGACACAGCCCTGCCAGCACCTTGATCTTAAGACTTCTGACCTCTGGAACTACAGGATAATAATTTTGTGTTGTTTTAAGCCACCACATTTCTGGTAATTTGTTACAGCAGCAATAGGAAACTAGTAGAGCAATTTGGCAAATTAAAAATGCATGTACTCTTTGGCCCAATAACTCCACATCTAGAAATTTAGGCAAAGATATATTCACATACATGCAAAATGATGTATGTCTCAATTGTTGTTTCTCACGGCAAACATTTGGAACCCGTGTAAATATCATCAGAAAGAAGCTGATTAAAAAAAAAAAAAAGAAGAAGCTGATTAAATAATGTATCTACATAATGTATTATTATGCATAAAAAATAATAAGAGAGCTCTCTATATCATGATATGACTAGATCTCAAAGAGCTAGTAAAGGAAAAAAAGATGCTTTTAGTATGTTAAGTACAGTGGGTATAGTATGCTAACAATTATATAGAAATGACAAGGAGGGAAAATATGTGCTTATTTGCATATATATGCATAAATATGTCTGGAAAAATAAATTAATTAATAGTAGCTGCTGCCTACGGAGAAAGGCACTGGATGGCTGGACAATGGAAGGGAAAGGGAGACTTCTTACTATATACCCTATATATTTTGTTGAAATCAATACATGTAATATAAATAGAATACCTATTTAAGTATTCAAACAAAAACGGAAAGATTATAAATTAAACAGGAAAAATATTATGTAGCTTGACCAGGGTCACCAACCAAGTCAGTAAAGATGCCGTTACCACCAGTAGGTCTCTGCAGAACCTTCATTATTTCTGAGGTAGACAAGACCATGTCATTCTAGAACCATGGCATTCCATGTGACCTAAGGAGCAAGATGAGAGACTGATTTCTGAATTCAGGTAGAATATGAAGAGAAGTCTTCAGTGATCTAGAACAGAGCTAAGTTTACATTGTCTCCAAGTTAAGATTTAGATTTACTTTAAGTCATAGGTGAGGATTCTTTAGAAGTCCTTGCAGAAAACCTGGTCCAGTCTCAGAAACCCTAAAAGTAGGGTTGCCAAATTTAACAAATCAAACTACCTGAGAACACCCAGCTAAAACTTGAATTTTGGATAAACAATGAATAATTAAAAATTAAGAAGGTTTTTAAAATACGTTTTAATTTTTAATTATTTGCTGATATTCAAATTTAACTAGATGTCCCATGTTACTTCAAAATCCTCCTCTAAGGAACTCCCTTAGAGGCCACGTGGCAGTCACGGGCTAGTAGGTGAGGACAGATGGGCCCATGCAGATGTGGATATGGCCACCATCACTCTCCCTTTCATAGACACTGAACATGCCCTTCTGATAGAAAAGAATAGAGAGCCGAACAGGTTTGTGTGGTAAAGCATTGGTTTGCCCCAGCAGGGCAAAGACAAAGGCACAGGGCTTCAAGTTAAAGTAAGTCCCTAAGGTCACTTCTGGCCATGGAATTCCCTGAAGAGCATGTGTGGAATGCTCTAGAAGAGGTTTGGAATGGGGGCAGGGAGTTTCGGACAACATAGAGAAATATTCTCCCAGCCCAGGTAATAAACATATTCCCTTCCCCAAATACCGTTAAAGATGTTTAAAAAAAAAAAAAAAACTTAAAAAAAAAACCCTTTAAGCTGACCTCCTGCCAAAGTACACATCAATTATACAGCTTCAGTCAGGCGGATGCTCGAGGAAAGGGGGATAATGTTACACCCAGCTGGGCACTTTGTAGTTAGCACAAATGTAATATAAAGCACAGCAGAGTTCGTCAAGTGTCTGTCTGGATTTTCAGTTTTCATTAGTGCTATAATTAAAACCACATTTTCAGCTCTATTACCTGTAACAAGAAAGGAATGAGAAATGAGGTTGTCAAGGTCAGGCTTTTCCAGCTATTTATACTGAGTATCTGCAGGCCACAAGTTGTTGAATTTGGTGTAAACCAGAGAGACGGCTGAATGTCGCACAAGGACCCATCCTGTGTGGCTTGAAGGGCATGCTTATGAGGTCACTTCCTGTGGCCACGGACATTCACATCTGTGAATGGCAGAAGGACCCTGAAGATGGGCAGTCAAGACAATCCACTTTCAGCCACAGAGACCAGCCACAGAAGGGATTTCTCACCCATTAAGACCCAACTGATCACACATCCTGAAATGGCCCCAAAGGCAGTCCTCAGACACTCTTGCTGAGGACAAGAATCTTAAAAATCTAAAGGCCATCTTCTTGTGCAAAAGAGGGCTGGATGGGAATGAAATGTTAAACCTCTCTTCCAGCACTCTCCAGCCCACACACACTTCACAGAGGCCTCACTATGTGCAGCAAATTGTCGGCCTGGCCTTCAAAACACATCTAGAACCTGCCGTCTTCTCACTGCATCTGGTCCACAGCACCACCATCTCTCCCCTGAAATCTGGCCAAGCCTCCATGTGCCTGCCTCAGCCTCCCTGCTATGGTACGAATGTTTGTGTACCCCCAAATTCACATGGTGGAATGCTAACCCTCAAGGTGATGGTATTAGAAGGTGGGGCCCTGGGAAGGTAATTAGGTCATGAAAGCAGAGTCCTTACCAAAGGATTAGTGACTTTATAAAAGATGCCCCAGAGAGCTCCCTCACCCCTTCTACTATGTGAAAATACAATAAGATGTCAGCCCTTCATGAACTAAAAAGCACTTATCACCAGACACCAAATCTCGGACCTCCTAACCTCCACAACCCTGAGACATTTCTGTTGTTTATCAGCCACCCAGTCTATCGTATTTTGTTCTAGTAATGCAAATGGACTGACATGACCCCCACCCCGGCACACACACATACTCCATAAAGAGCCAGATCATATCACTCCTCCGCACAAAACCCCCTGGTGGTTTCCAGCTCTCTCAGAGTAGAACCTGCCACCCTCACGGTGGTCTTCAAGGCCCCCAACCCTCTAGCCTACTGTTACTTCTCTAACCACATCTCCCATTACTCGTCCTCTCT
Source organism: Canis aureus (assembly GCF_053574225.1). Lineage (NCBI taxonomy): Eukaryota > Metazoa > Chordata > Mammalia > Carnivora > Canidae > Canis > Canis aureus. Next base: position 33,680,631 of record NC_135619.1, read on the forward strand.
CGCTTCATTCCAGGCACACTACTCCTTCCTCAGGGCCTTTGCACTTGCTATCCCTTCTGCCAGGAATTCTCTTCTCCTGTGATCTGTATGATATGATCTATATATTTAATCTATTTCCTTATTAAAAAGCACCTTTTCTTCCAACAAGACCTTCCTTTACCACTCTACTTCATAATGCAAACCACCAGCACCCCACCCATTGCCAACCATAGTATTTCCTATCTCTCTTTTCATTTTTATTTTTCTCCATGGCACTTAACACCATCTGATATTTTTTACTTATTTTCTTTAAGTACCTGTCTCTCATCACTTCCCAAAATGTAAATTTCTTGAGAACAGCAATTTTTGTCTATGTTTGTTCACCACTGTATCCTCAGCATTTAAAAAGAGCCTGGCACATAATAGACAATCAACAAATGTTTGTTGAATGAATGAATGAATGAATGATCCACAGGTCACATAGACCAATGGAACAGAATAGAGAGCCCAGAAATAAAGCCATGCTCATACGGTCAATTAATCTATGACAAAGGAAACAAGAGTACACAATGAGGAAAAGACAGTCTCTTTGATAAATGGTGCCAGGAAATCTGGACAGCTACATGCAAAAGAATGAAACTGGACTCATTTCTCACACCATACACAAAAATAAATTCAAAATGGATTAAAGACCTAAATGTGAGACATGAAACCATAAAAATCCTAGAAGAAAACATTAGCAGTTACTCCTTTGCTATCAGCCATAGAAACATTTTTCCTAGATAAGTCTCCTGAGGCAAGGGAAACAAAAGCAAAATTAAACTATTGGGACTCACCAAAATAAAAAGCTTTGACAGTGAAGGAAACCATCAGTAAAATGAGAAGGCAACCTACTAAATGCAAGAAGATATTTGCAAATGATATCTCCAACAAAGGGTGAACATCCAAGCTTGCACAACTCAACACCAAAAAAAGCAGTTTAACTCAAAAATGGGCAGAAGACCTGAATAGACATTTTTCCAAAGAAGAAGTACAGATGGCCAACAGACACATGAAAAGATGCTCAACATCACTAATCAGGGAAACATAAATCAAAACCACAATGAGATAGCACCTTACACCTGTCAGAATGACTAAAATCAAAAAGACAAGAAATAACAAGTGTTGTTGAGAATGTGGAGAAAAAGAAAAGCTCCTGCACTGGTCTTGGGAACTCAAATTTTGGCAGCCACTGTGGAAAACAGTATGGAGGTTCCTCAAAACATTAAAACTAGAATTACCATAATATCCAGTAATTCTACCACCGGGTATTTACCCAAAGAAAAGGAGAACACTAACGTGAAAAGAGATATGCATCCCAGTGTTTCCTGCAGCATTATTGACAATAACTGAGATATGGAAGCAATCCAAGTGTCTACTGAAGGATGAGTGAATAAAGATGTGGTGTTAAAAAAAAAGATGCGACTAGACAGATAGGTAGATGTAAACACACGTGCGCATGCACACACACACACACACACACACACACAAGGAATATTATTGAGCCATTAAAAAGAATGAGATCTTGCCATCTGCAACAACAGTGGCTGGACCTAGAGGATATAATGTTAAGTGAAGTAAGTCAGACAAAGACAAATACCATATGATCTCACTCATATGTGAAACTTAAGAAACAAAACAAAACAAAAAAAAGGAGACAAAAGAACAGATTCAAATACAGAGAACAATCTGGTGGTTGCCAGAGGAAATGTGGGTGGGAGGATGGGTGAAATAGATAAGGGAAATTAAAAGTACACTTATCGTGATGAGCACTAAGTAATGTATAGAATTGTTGAATCATTTTATTGTCCACCTGTAACTAATATAACACTGTATGTTAATTACACTTCAATTAAAAAAAAAATGTGATCCAGAGGTAACTCAAGTCAACACCAACTAGGCTTTCTTTGGGTGAGTGATCCATAGGTCCTTGAGGCCCACCCAGCAAGAAAGTGCAGGGACCTTCTGCTCATGGACCCTCCAATCCACTGATGAGTCTCAGGCAAGTGCTTGTTCTCTGGGTAAACCTTAAAATGACTGAGACACATCCTTACCCACTGGGACCACCCTTGGAGAACCAATTGGTAGTACTTACAGTAGGGGGTAGCTGTACTCCCCTCACTATGTAGGAGGTGGAACATTCTCCAATACTGACCCCCATACATTCCAGCCCACGCCCTGGGTAGGTTGAACCCAAGCACCAGGTACCCAGCTTTGATGGTTAATTGTACGAGCCCACCTTATCTGGGCTCACATTATTCTGGATTTTCTGTGGGGGTGTTTTTGGATGAGATTAACATTTAAACTGGTGAACTTTAAAGCCGATTTCCCTCCCTAATCTGGGTAGGCATGATTCAATCAGTCAAAGGCCTGACTAGACCAGAAGACTGACCTCCCTTGAGCAAGAGAATTTTTCAACAGACAGCTTTCAAACTTGAACTCCAGCTTTCTAGCCCACCTTGCAGATTTTATTTTTAAAAAGAATAAATTTTTTCATTTATGGAGTGTGTGTGTGTCCTATTGGTCCTGTTTCTTTGGAGATCCTTGACTAATACACCACCTAAGCCATTCAGTGGCATTTCTCCTGAGGATCTATCTTCCTCAAGGAAAACACCTTCTTCTGAGTGCCAACTCCTCTGGACGCATGAGCTGCTGTCACTGACAGGAATTCTTCCTTTCATCCACACACAAATGTTGACATAGCCCCTAGATATGCCAAAGGACACTAACTGGTCACTTCCCTAGCCCAAAGGACAGCAGAGAATCCCAGGTAACAAAGACTCCTCCTCTGTTGCTATGCTAAGAACGACAAGAAAAATCTCTTTATTTGATGTCGTGGTTGTGCAGAATCTTAACAGCCAATATTGCATGCCAATATTACACCAGCACTTTGAGCAAGCAAAACCTATGATGCTGAATAGAAAGTGAAGGGGTTAAGAAAGTGGCCCTGGAAGCTGACTGCCAGGACTCAAGTACCTCCTCTGCCACAAACCAGATCAGTAAAATGTGTCCTTTCCCTAAGCCACATTGCTCCCATCTTCAAAATGGGATGATAATAGTAGTGCCTATCCCATCAGGCTGTAAGAAGACCATTGAAATAAGTGGAAAAGATGGATGTAGCACACACATCCCCATGCTTGGCACATGGCCCACGTTCCCTGAGTGTTACTATTATTATTGCCATGGCACAGTCCCAGCCCTTAAAGAGTTTTCTAGAAGCCCAACATCACACTTGGTTAAATGGGATTAAATCAGTTATGACTCTGTGGGTTGCAAGTAAGAACTGAAAATACTTGGGGAAGACCTGGAGCCCAAAAATCTGTTACTGGAAATGTAATGAATGGGAAGATGATGCACATAAATGTGGAAACTTTGAATTGGAAGAGCTCTTCGAGGTCATCCTGTCCAGCAACCCCGGAACCCCAGTGATTCACTCCCCCCTATTGAGGCTGAGCTCACGTCATTGCTAGGCAGACTGATTTGGAAAGAAACTCTACAAGTTATTCATGAGTGTGAGGATAAACAATACTCAAGTAAACAAACAAATGCACATGTGCCAGGAAGGAAACATACAGGATACTTGAATGGTTCAGAGGAAGTAAGTGTGAAATGTCCAGAATAGACAAATCCACCGAGATGGAAGGTAGATTAGAGAATGCCAGGGACTGGAAGGAATGGGGGTGCGGAATGACTTAATAATGGTATGGGGTTTCTTTTTAGGGTAATGAAAACGTTCTGAGGTTGCATCGTGGTGATGACTACACAATCTTCTGAATATACTAAAACCTACTGAAGTTTATACTTTAAAATGGTGATGTCTGTACCATGTAAAATGTCATCATGTGCATCCTAACACAATTTAAATTTTTCTAATTAAAAAACAAAAAAACTGGGCAGCCCCAGTGGCTCAGCGGTTTAGTTCCACCTTCAGCCTGGGGTGTGATCCTGGAGACCCAAGATCGAGTCCCACGTCAGGCTCCCTGCATGGAGCCTGCTTCTCCCTCTGCCTGTGTCTCTGCCTCTCTCTCTCTCTCTCTGTGTCTGTCATGAATAAATAAATAAAATCTTAAAAAAAAAAAAAAAGCTAGAGGTGGGGAGGCCTATTTTAGAGCAGGCTGACAAAGAAGAAAATCTCTCTGAGGAATCTGTGTGAAGCAAGGGACTGAGAAGTGGAAAGGACTGGCCCTGGAAGACGTGAGGACAGGCTCGCTGAGTAGATGCAGGAGCAAATGCAGAGGGTACTGAGTGTGGACCAGCTTGGCACCTTGGATAAACTGTTTCAGGTTTAGCCTGGACACAGGGAGGGAAGTGAGAGAGAAAGACAAGGCTGATGGTGGGGAGAGGCTATTCACTAAAAGCCTTGGTAGGCACAGTTAAGAAGTGGAGTTCACTCTAAATGAGATCAAAAACCACTGAAGGCTTTTATGCTGAGGGCTACCCTCTTCCAATTGCCATTTTTGAAAAACTACTGTGTCTCCCCACACACACAGCATTAGTTACTAGCGTAAGGACCTATGCAAAGTATAAAACCTAAAAGAGGTTCGTTCTCACTGGGTGGAGCTTGTGCACTTCTTTTTTTTTTTTTTTTTTAGCTTGTGCACTTCTAACAAAACCACCACCAAAGGATACAAATTAGAAGATGAGTTTATTTATAAGAAAAATATTTAAAAAGGTAATATTAAAACAATACAATTTAGTGTCTATTCCCAAATGCACCTTATCTTCTTTCCCATAAAAGCTAGTAAGAAAAGGATCTTCTCCGCCCACCACCTGGCTCCTTTTTCTAGGGCTGATGGTGGTGCTATTATTAAGACACGCGCGCCCTCTACAGCTCTGAGCCTAGATTGCTCCCTACTGCCAAATTAAGCCTGGAAACAGATATTTTTTATTAATTGTGTGACTGAAAAATTACCATCCCCAAGCTATGCCACCCACGACAAGATAGATCCTCTAACACTTTCCTGAAAACTAGAGAATATAAAAAAGAAGTAAAATCGGCAGTTTTCATGGGTAATTATAATGTAAACACAGATTCACCTGTCTACCCTTTTGGGTAATATGCTCTCCCTCCATCGGCCAAATGGAGAGAGTGTGTGTGTGGTGTGTGTGCACGTGTGTGCATGTGTATGTACACTTCTACACATATATCCTCACTCTTACAGTTTGCCTCATTATGTAATTGCAAGGATACAATATGTGTTTATTTTTATTTTTTTTTTAAGATTTTATTCATTTATTCATGAGAGACACAGTGAGAGAGAGAGGGCCAGAGACACAGGCAGAAGGAGAAGCAGGCTCCCTGCGGGGAGCCCAATGCGGGACTGGATCCGACAACCCCGAGATCACGCCCCGAGCCAAAAGCAGGTGCTCAACCACTGAGCCACCCAGGGGCCCAGAATATGTGTTTAAATGATCATCCTCTGTTCATCAAAACACTTGATTTCAAGTCAGTGAAAAATATTTGCCTTCAAACAATAGAGCAACAAGGTAAGGGACTGGCTTTCCCCGACCAGTGACAATGGCAGGAGGCCAGGGCAAAGAACTGGAATCAAGCTGCCAAACAATGGTATGGACATCCAGGACAGAGGCCTCGAGTGCAGAAGTGGAAAGATGAATGCAAGCATGAAAACCTGGTGTGAGACAATTTAAAAAAAGAATCTCCTAAGGAGGGATCAAAGAAGAATATGCAGAGAGACGCACCCAATGCAATAGCGGGAGAGGAGAGGGGGAAAGGCTGTATGTCCAGGAGATTAATGCTGTTCAACCAGAGCTGAGCAGCCTGGAAAATGAGAAAGTGCAATATGCGAAATGCATGGTCTCCTTCCCAACCCTCTTAGGCAGGTCTATTTGGGAAGGAGAGACGTACTGGGCATCTGGGCACAGCAGGTGAGTTCAGAACCCGTCTCCCTCTAAAACTTCCAGGCCACCTTAAGTTCCAAGAACAGGGACATATCCCTGAGAGCCGCAAGAGGCACAGGCCAGGGGGCAGCGAAACAGATTCCATTCCGCAATTCTGCTTTGCACTGACTAACACGGCCATTAAAAAATGAAATCTGTTCACTAGACAAAATATAGTCAAACATTCCTGCGCGCTCCATCCTTCACACAGATTTAAATATTGGCCTGTCTTCTCTGTGTTTGTTTTGGTTCCCTCGGCCCACATTGAAGTCCACGGGCTCTTTCGCTCACTCATCATCCCGCCGCCCGCTGCTTCGGCCGAGAATGAAGTAATAACTGAGCAAGCTGTTCGGGGCTTCCCAGCAGCCCGGCTGCACAGTGCGGCGCGCTCCGGCCGGGCAATCCCGTGGCCTCGAACCCCACAGCCCAGCGAGCCCCGGGAGGGCCCTGCTCACGCTGGCTCTCCTGCCTAAGGGAAGGCAGCCTGGGAACCACCCGAGGAGCAGCACTTAGCAGGCAAGGCGATTTCTCCTCACTGGTTCTCGCTTACATTTTCTCAGGAAGCTGGACTGTTTGTGGCCTACGCTCCAATCACACAGTGGTGAGGGGTCCAGAAACAGCTTAAAAGAGAAAGTGTAGAGGCACCTGGCTGGCTCAGTGGTTAAGCGTCTGCCTTTGGCTCAGGGCATGATCCCGGGGTCCTGGGATCAAGTCCCGCATACGGTCCCTGCAGGGAGCCTGCTTCTCCCTCTGCCTATGTCTCTGCCTCTCTCTCTGTGTCTCTCATGAAAAAATACATAATTTTTTAAGTACAATTACATCTCAATAAAGGTGTGGAGGTGAAGGGCAAGGCAACTCTCACGTAGAGGCTAGTTAATAGACTGTTTAAAAGTAAACTATTGATTTTCTTTCCCAGAGAGCAACCTGCTGTGGCCTTTCAAAGTCTCCTTTTGTGGCCTTGCCTTTTGCTTCTGTCTGCCCTGTAAGAGCTTGCCCGAGTCCCACTGTTTGGTTTATTATCCAGCTCATCCTTCTCCCTTGGCACCTGGTATCAATGCACACCATAGGATGTGCCTGTACTCAGAACTCTCCAGAATCAAAAGGTTTCCAAGTACTTCACTGTAATAATTTAGTCAGGAACGAATTTTTAAACATTATGAAAACGTATTTGGAAGAAAAAGCAATCTTATGCCCCCTATTAAAACAGAAAGAAGCAGCATTTGAACTCTTGATGGTACTAGTCCAAATCAATGAAATATGATCTTAATTATCAAATAAGGTTCTAATGAAAGTTCTGTGGGGCCCTCAAGCCTAGTGATTTCCTGGAGAAGACTTGATATCAAAGAAAAAGCTTTTCCCCAATGTAATGTAGATTTTCTTTTCTTTTTTTTTTTCTTTTCTTTTCTTTTTTTTTTTTTTTTTAGTGGACTTGATGTTCATTGTTTACTTAGTTATGGTGCTGTTAAATCAGACCAGCTACTCTGCTCTTTTCATGGGACTCAGTTTTGGACTTTAACATAAGGAGTACAAGAGAAGACGACCTGAAAAAGAAGAAGAAGAAGAAGAAGAAGAAGAAGAAGAAGAAGAAGAAGAGGAAGAGGAAGAGGAAGAGGAAGAGGAAGAGGAAGAGGAGGAGGAGGAGGAGGAGGAGGAGGAGGAGGAGGAGGAGGACCTGGATTGCCTGGAAATAGTGAAGAACAGAAGAGCAGGAAGTTCAGGGGAATGGCTACCACCAGTATGGAGAAGGCAGCCAGTAGCCTGAAAACCAATCCAACCATAACTGGTTGGCTGCAAGCCAATAGCACAAAATCATAACTGACATCAGTAGACACTAACCATAACTATAAAACTATGAAGTATGAAAGGAATAATATGGTTAACAATCCTAAAAATGTTAGGATGGGCAAAGTAAGAATGAGCAAGGGAGCCACAAGGAAACTTACATCATATATTTTGGCTACTGATTCTTAGCAATACCACTAATAATGATATGCTTTTATAAAATTGACACTCCTTTTAAACAAAATATTTTTACATGTAATATGTAGAGAAAAATGGAGAAGAAGAGTCATAGGAAGACTGCATACTGTGGGTAAATTGATAAAGTTAAGCTTATAAAGGCACAAACCTGAAAGATCCAAGTGACTTCCCAGATTCGAAGACCCTAGAAGTCACACCTAAAACAAGCATCCGGCCTTGTTGCTCCTGTCATCTTAATTCACTTAGCATACAGTCAATACTTACTGATAAATTCCACTTTCACAACAACAGGAAGGACTATCGGAAGTTTGGTGATGCCTTAAATTGAAAGCTCCAAAGGGCAGGAACTCTAATTTCCTGGCTCACTTGCACAACAGCACAGAACCGCGATAGGTGAGGATTTCAAGCAAGGTCTTTATTTTCCTATCACTCTGTTATCTCTATGTTTGCTTGATATAGATGTATGTATGTATTTTGCAGATAACAAGAGCTAACATTTATGGTTTGCTGTGTGCCAGGCACCCTCCTAAATGCTGTATGCAACCTCAAACTAACTTCATGAAGGAGGTGCTATGTATGATTGCCCCTCTCTTGCCAGAGGAAAAGACAAACACAGAGAGACCAGTCACTCTAATACTCACATTCACTATCTCAAGCTCCCATTCCATGTGCTGGCAGAAATTACACTCCTAATTCCAAGTACATTAAGTCACTTCAAGTTTAAAATCAGTTCTGCAGTTTTTCCTCCTCTTCCTTTTCCCTTAGTGGTTTCCAAGCTCCTTGGGCTCCGGCAGCCTTATGACACCTGGAGAAGGCATCTCGTCCCTTGTTGCCATCATCTGTCCCACACTGGCTTCTGCTGAGATGCTCAGCCCTGGCTAGCCCTTGGCTCTGATGGATGACCCTCCAGGCCAACATTTGCGGAGGGGACTGAATTCCCATCTGGTCTCCAGCCACACAATACATATATTCTCACCACGGCTGGTCTCCCTACCAAGAGACCCCTTCAGGCCCACCTGCTCTTGCTCTGCCTCTTGGCTAACTGCCAAGTCCTTCTCAATATGAAACTGTGTCTGCTCTCCCATGGCTCATTCAGCCAGGAAACCAGGCAGGCCATTGAGGCCCTCCCTGTGTTGACACATTCCACAGCCTTATCTACACTTCTTAGGGGACATCTCACCAGTGCAGTAGGGAAGCTCCAGAGTCTGCCTTGCTTTCCCAGACCCCACTCGGAACACAATCACAAGTTCCCTCTGTCCTCATATCCCCTTTCATAGCTGAACGTCCTGGTATGCTACCCCTCCCCCAACCATGCTCTCCAAGGAGGGGGTAGGGAGCAGCAGCGCTCCTTTCCCCAGGAAGGCAATAGCATCTAAAGCATCTAACCATCTCCCCCTCCCAGCTCATAGTTTTCCACTTCTGTGGCTCATGGGGGAAAAAACTGACTCCTTAACTATTCTTCACAAATCTTACTTATGCCCGTAAAATGGTTTTTGAATTTAGAGTGAAGGGTCAGACACTTGTGTTCTCTACTTTCACACCAGCCACCTTTCCTTAAAGCAACAGTGACTAATGTCACATGCCCATGCTCTGGGCTCGGCCTCCACATAAAAATGAGGAAATTCAATGAAGCATAGGGGAGGAGAGTACGTACACACAAGTTATGAACCAAAATACCATGCCTCCACATAACCTCTGGGAGAAAAGTTCAACCAGTGATAGAGACTTTTGAAGGCACCCATAACCTCTAAAAAAAAAAGATCAAAACATCTTATTGGGGCAGACCTAGTGGCTCAGCAGTTTAGTGCCGCCTTCAGTGATCCTGGAGACCCGGGATGGAGTCCCACATTGGACTCCCTGCATGGAGCCTGCTTCTCCCTCTGCCTGCATCTCTCACTCTCTCTGTGTCTCTCATGAATAAATAAATAAATAAATAAATCTTTTTAAAAAAAATCTCATTGAACTAGAAAGGCTACAGGTCATATGATTTCATTTATCTGACATCCTTGCCAAGGCAAAACTAGAGAGACCAACAGATCGTATCCATACAATGGAATATTACTCAGCCACAAAAAGGAATGAAGTATTGATGTGTGCCACAAACAGCATGAACAGCCAAAACATTACGCTGAGTGAAAGAAGCCAGACACAAAAGGTCATATGATATATGATCCCATCTATAGTAACCATTCAGAATAGATAAAGCCACAGAAATAGAATGTAGAGTGATGGGTGCCAGAGGATCAGGGTAGGAAAGAATGGGAGAGAAGACTATAAGGAGTTTTGCTTTGGAGTAACAGAAATGTTTTGGCACAAACAGAAGTGATGGCTGCACAATATTACAAGTATACTAAAATGCCACTGAATTATTCATTTTAAAATAGTTAATATGACATTATAAAATTTCACCTCAATAAATGATTTTTTTTAAATTTTTATTTATTTATGATAGGCACACAGTGAGAGAGAGAGGCAGAGACACAGGCAGAGGGAGAAGCAGGCTCCACGCACTGGGAGCCCGACGTGGGATTCGATCCCGGATCTCCAGGATCGCGCCCTGGGCCAAAGGCAGGCGCCAAACCGCTGCGCCACCCAGGGATCCCTCAATAAATGATTTTAAAAAAAATCAGTGGTTGGGGCACCTGGGTAGCTCAGTGGTTGTATGTCTGCCTTCAGCTCAGGTCATCATCCCAGGGTCCTGAGATGGAGTCCCACATCGGGCTCACCTCAGGGAACCTGCCTCTCCCTCTGCCTGTGTCTCTTCCTCTCTTTCTATGTCTCTCATGAATAAATAAAATCTTTTAAAAATAAATATTAAAAAATAAAAAGATCAGTGGTCAACTGGGAGACCTGACTATAAAGGGGCACAGGGATATTTGAGGGGGAAAATCAAATTGTTCTGTAGCTTGAGCATGGGGATGGTTACACAACTGCCTACATTTGTCAAGACTTGCAGGCCCATATACTAAAAAGGGCATGTTTCACTGTTTATAAAATAGCTTAATTTTTTATTGGGGAAAGAGAGCTCTCCAACATCTAGAAACTAAATAAATATCGTTGACTAAAATCTGCCACAGATTATTTTGCTAGAGAATGAGTGCTCCATAGAAAGGACCATAGGAAATATTTTCTGCAATTCCATGCTAATGAAATGCCCTTGCTACTATTATAGGATGGAATTTATACTGACAGCTTTTCATCATTTATACTGGCAACTTTTGGCGCTGAGAGAGACTTTGGTGGATATGAGCTTGTTAGAGAACTTAACTAAGACTTTTTTGATAAATATGTAAATGCATCAGTAATATATAATTCCGTGAAGGAAACAGCACAGAACTCCAAGGTCAATTGTAGCACAACAGGTTAAACTATTCTCAACATAGTAATTCCAAGCATATTTTATTTTTTTAAGATTGTATTTATTCATGAGAGACACAGAGAGAGAGGCAGAGACATAGGCAGAGGGAGAAACAGGCTCCCTGCAAGGAGCCCAATGCAGGACCCGATTCCAGGACCCCGGTATCGTGACCTAAGCCAAAGGCAGACACTCAACCACTGAGCCATTCAGACATCCCTCCAAGCATGTTTTATTTCCTTCCAAGTTGTTCTGGCTACCCATCACTGTGTTAACAAACCACTCCAAAATGTAATTGGCTTGAAATGTAATTTTATTATTATGACATAATCCTGTGGGTTGAATGGGCTCTGCTGGGCAGATCTCACTCTGGGGCATTATGCAGTTGGAGTGCGAAGTTGGCTACGACTTCAATATGAAGGCTCAATTGGGCTGGGTGTCCAATATGCCTACCCTCATGCTGGCAGTTGATGCTAGCTATTGTCTTGAAGCTCAACAGGAGTCTATATGTGGCCTACATGAAGGATCTCCATGCCTCTCCACGCAGCAGAGCAGCTGGGTTGCCAGAGAGATTGAAAAAGAGTAAGCACTCCAAAAAACTCAGATGGAAGCAGTAAGACCTCTTCTGACCCAGCCCCAGAAGTCATACAGTGTACCTTCCACCTTATTTTATTAGTCAAAAAGCAAGTCACATGACCAGCCCAAATTCAAGGGGAGGGAACTACACAAGGTCATGGATATTGAGAGGCATGTTCACTGGCAGCCATGTTTGGGGACTGGCTTCCAAAAGAGGCACCAATACCAGAATATCAAGTATGAGGATTTTGGAATGATATTAAGTTTTCAACTATAAAATAACATTTTGGCATTTCTTTGATAAAAATTAAAGTGAGTGTCAACTTTAGAAAGTACACATCTAGTTTTTTCAACAAAGTTCTATTAAATGCCTACTCTGACCAATCACTGTGCTAGGCCTGGAGGATGCATGGATATATCTGGCATGGAAACTGTCTCATTGCAGCTTAAGGTCTAGAGATTGCATTATGGAAACAAACAGAAAACAAAAACTAAACAAGTTCCACAGAACCTGTTGGAGGGCAAAGGAAAGTAAGTTGGTTATCCCTAAAGTGGAGTGAAGGAATAGCAAGAAATGCTTTGGAGAGAAGGGACTTAGGAGAGGAGTCTTGACAAATCAGGATAAACTCCAAACTCCTTAGCATTTATTTGGGAGAAGGGTGGGTGGGGTGGGAGGAGTATGAGGAGAAAGGAGGGCATTCCAAAAACAGCAAGCCAGCAAAGACAAAGGTGAGGAGGCATACCACATGTTTAGGGCACTGGAAGCAGTTCCATGTGGCTCAGACGCAGAATTCAGGGGGAGTTCTAGACACAGGCATCAATCTTGCACAATCTTACACAGATGTGTTTAATTTAGTCCACAGATGATGTGTTTTTCTTTTTCACTTTCATAATGAACTACCACACAATGTTTTTTAATTTTTTTAAATTAGTTTCCAACATTTAATAAACAAAGTTTAACATAAAAAGCAGCTTCTTATGAAAAAAAGCCTTTAATTTGGCTGGACTGGGCCCAAATTCCCACCCAGCAACAACAGGCTGGAGCCAAAGAATGTCCCCTTTAGATGGGTTTATGAACTCTCCAATTTGCAACACCCACATCTGGTCCCCACCATTCCCTCCACTGTGTTTGAGTCTGAACCCCTCAACTAGAAAGCTAAAATGCATAGTTTTTGCAGGGGGGAGGGCAATTAATATTTTTGCTATGCTCAAGGTTTGAACCGCATCCTCTCTAAGTGGGCAACAAGGAAAAGGTATTCAATAGGGAAGTGACATGATCCCTCAAAATGATCCCTCTGGCTTCATCAAAAGATTCATATGGAAAATGCACTGAAGAAATGTATGAGCAAAAGCCAGTAAGCAGGTGGGAAACTCTTTCAATATTCCAGGTGAGAACTGATAAAGTCTGATTGAAGCAGTGGGATAGAAAGAAGGCCCAAACAAACAGTACTAAGGATGAAAAGGCAATACCTGGTCACCAAGTGGGGGTAAGAGGAAAGAGCTAGAATGATGCTCAGGTGTGGGGCTACAGTGATACAGAGAAAGAGCAAGTTTGAGAAAGAGACCATAATTCCAGCCTTATATGTGTTGAGATTTACTGTGAGGGCCATCAAGGTGGAAGGCAGTTGTGGACATGGGTCTGGAACACAGAAGAGAGGAAAGGCCAGAGGTGGAGATTAGGAATTCAGCTTATTGGCAGTTGAACCACAGGATCAATAAGACAGCCCAGGGAGAGGACGGGGAGTTAGAAGATAGCCAAAGAAAGGACCCTGAGGAATGTTTCCAGGACAGTCAGAGAAGGAGGAATCAGAGAAGAAGAGCTAGGAGAGCCCACTTCTTGAAAACTAAGGGAAAAAGGAATTTCTTTTCTTTTTTTTTAAGATTTTTTAAATTTATTCATGAAAGACTCAGAGAGGCAGAGACACAGGCAGAGGGAGAAGCAGGCTCCCTGAACCGATACGGAACTTGATCTCAGGACCCCAGGATGATGACTGAGCCCAAGGTAAATGCTCAACCACTGCTCAACCAAGGTGCCCTGGGAAGAAGGAATTTCAAGAGTGGATCAATTATTAGAATCAAAAACCACAGAGGGATTACCTGAAGTGTTCACTATGTGTGACAGGTGGATGTCATCAGGAGGTGATCTTCACAGAGTGTACGAGAAGAACGCCAGAGATACAGGTCAGAGTCTTGAGTGTGGTTGACGTGGAAGATAATACTTAGTCAAGCAAAAGATACAGTGTTGTGTTTAGGATTCATGAATAAAAATCAGAAAGTAAAAAAAAAAAAAAAATCAAAAAGTACTATTTAAGGGATCCTACCTTTAAAGGAGAAATTAGAATTGTTCCCTTTAATCCTGGAGGAGTTTATAAGGCCTTTTTAAACCTTTTTCAAGAATGTGCCTTAAGAAAGATTAGTGAAAGTCCTACTGGTTCATTTACATCAATCATCTGGTTCACTTTAAGAAGCAACATTTAGGGCTTCCTGGTGGCTCAGTTGGTTAAGCAACTGCCTTTGGCTCAGATCCTGATCACAGGATCCTGGGATGGAGTCTCTCATCAGGATCCTTGCTCAACGGGGAGCCTGCTTCTCCCTCTTCCTGCCATTCCCCTTGCTTGTGCTCGCTTGCTCTCTCTCTCTCTCGGATAAATAAATAAATAAATAAAATCTCTAAAAAAAAAAAAAAAAACATCATTTATTTTCACCTGGTCAGTCCACCAACCTTAACTCCAATAGATGGGATCTAAATGAGTATTTTTCTTGGATAAGGAATGAGTTTTACATTAAGAGAGATTGTTCTTGTATTTTTCTTTTCTTTCTTTTAAGATTTATTTATTCATTTATGATAGACACAGAGAGAAAGAGGCAGAGACACAGGAGGAGGGAGAAGCAAGCTCCATGCAGGGAGCCCGACGTGGGACTCGATCCCGGGACTCCAGGATCGTGCCCCGGCCCAAAGGCAGGCACTAAACTGCTGAGCCACCCAGGGATCCCCGTATTTTTCTTTTATTGTCAAGAGATTTCACCAACAGAAAGTTCCATGATAACAAAATGCAATTCGATTTGGGATTTGTGCGCTTATCCTACGACATCCAGCTAGCAAGGAAGAATAAAATCTGGTTCTATTCTTAAAAGAGAGGCATTTCCTCATTTTATATTTTCCTTCTGAAAGAAATTTTTCTTGTTTAGTTTTGCAAAGTATAAGAGGATAAAAAAGAAGTGAGAAAGTAGAATCTCTTTCTATTGAATGAACAATTGGGCTGTGATGGTAAAGGTGATATGGAGTTATTTGTGAGGGGTTGGAAGTTATTACGGTGGTGGTGGTGGTGGTGGTGGTGGTGGTGGTGGTGGTGGTATGTGTGTATGTTTGTGTGTGTGTATGTTTGATATTGGAGAAACTTGAGATCTTTGTGGACTCTGAAGAAGCCAGCAATGAGAAGCAGGCAAAAGAGAGAGGAAATCAGTAATGCTGCATGATTCCACAGGGGAAGGGGATTTGTCTCATATAGAAGGATCTGCCTTGGGGATCCCTGGGTAGCTCAGTGGTTTGGGGCCTGCCTTTGGCCCAAGGCATGATCCTGGAATCCTGGAATCCTGGGATCGAGTCCCACGTCGGGCTCCCCGCAGGAACCTGCTTCTGCCTGTGTCTCTGCCTCTCTCTGTGTGTCTCTTGTGAATAAATAAATAAAATCTTTAAAAAAAAAAAAAAAAAAGAAGAAGAAGAAGAAGGATCTGCCTTGCATATATATGCCTTGTTCCAACTGGGGAAAAAGAGGTGAGCACTGTCATGGCCACATCATGTTATAGGTACAGACAAATTTCCCTTTTAAATAGGCGAGGCCATAAGCTGAGCCAGGGAAAAGGGCCCTCTTCTTGAGCAGGATGAGAAAGGGTAGGAGAGAGAGACAGACAGGAATAAGTGAAAAGTCTGGCACATGCACACAAAGCCCCATTCGAGGTGCCATATTGACTTTCAATTTGCCCCATTTAGTAGAGAAATGCCTGTTACTGCCTCCTGCCTTATTGAATATAAACAAAGCAAGAAAAGTAAGAGAATAAGAAATGGACAATATGATATTTACTGTGCAATGAAGAGGCTGGGCTTATAATTAATTATATATTAACTCATTATTTTTTCAACAGATACTGAGTGGCTCATAACAACCAGATATGAGTCTAGATACCATTAACGATCACTAACAAAAAAGATAAAAATTCTTGCCTCATAGAATGCATATTCTAGTTCTCCCATATATGTCAAGATAGTCCTTGCTCACGTTCTGGAAAAGTGTTTGATTTTTCTTCTATAGCTTCCACAGAACATGCCAGGCAACAGCCTCTCCTCCTAATAAAGGGCTGGAGTACAAAGAACTATGAATCAGGTACAACTGAGGATAGGCTGGCAAATACTCATTCAAATAAAATCGGAAGGACGTTTCAAAAAAGAATGCCATTACTTCGTTTGGAATTGGGCCAGGCCTCCAGACTTCACAGAAATAATTAGTGTTTTCTAATAATCCATCCAACACATCATGTTCCAAATGTGATTTTCTGATTAAGGCACTAGGCATGAAACTACTTCTGGATAAGCAGCAGACAGTAAAACCCATGCAAGGTCCCCCAGGTGTTTGCTGCGGAAGCTGAAAGGGGCAAAGGATGTAGCCATATCCTTTCTGGTCAAATTTCAGGATAAACAGATTTGAAGGACAGAACTGTAACCAGGATTTGGCCACCTTGGGAAGGAACGTGGTGTTTGAACAACATCCTTCCCAGACTGAAAGCCGCTCAGACATGGATCGTCATTCCAGGCATTTGGCATGCTGGTTTATACTAGCAGCCAAGTGCATAATTGCCAGGAACTGGCCAAATCCACGGAGACACCAGTCACTTCTGAATGCTGAAAAATGTTTGTAATATACCGTAATAAATGTAAGTCTGACTCATTTAATCAGATCGGAGTCCTACCCTGGGGATTTCTGTACAGGAGAGAGATCTTTACTGAAACTACTTTACTCTACTGCCACCTTCCATTCCAGGAAGAACAGAACTATTATCTGGTCAGCCTTGCCAATTTCTGTTTTATATTTTAGGTCATTAATATGGATGCTTATAACATACATGTTTCCAACTCATTCTGAATTCATTTCAGTATGAAGTGATGAAAATAACGCTTTCTCCTTATTTTAGATTGTATTGAAAATGAAAGACAGTGATTTGAGAGTATCAGACTCTTCTTCATTCCTGACCAATTTCTCAGAGTAGTTTCCCCAAAACCAATGAGCTGAGATAGGGAAAAGATTCCAGTTGCTCTTGGGACACCTGGGTGGCTCAGCCTTTGAGCATCTGCCTTCGGCTCAGGGTGTGATCCTGGAGACCTGGGATCAAGTCCCACATCAGGCTCCCTGCATGGAGCCTGCTTTTCCCTCGGCCTATATGTCTGCCTTGTTCTGTGTGTCTCTCATGAATAAATAAATAATTTTTTTAAAAAAGAGAGAGATTCCAGTTGCTCTTGCTGGTGAGAACTCGCCGTCTGGTTCAAGGCCTTTCTGCACTTGAAGCAATTTTGAGATGGATGTATAGCTCAGCTTCAGGAGCTGGCCAAACTTTCTCCTAATATGAAGATGGGAAATCAAATTAGCTGTTCCAGGTCTTTTCTCCAGCTACTTTTATATAGAGCCTTGAATCAAAATATCAGAAATCTTATTCTTCCCAAAGATTGATCCAGCCCCAAGATAACCAATTTATACCAAACAAACTCCCTGGGAAATTCTCTGAGCCCAGGGGTCAATTTTCAAGTGGCAATTTCATTTCATATGCTACCAATGAGGAGATTGTAATTCAGGTTAGATGATGGGGTAATTCATCCAAGGTCACACAGGTAACTGCAGAACTAAGACTTAAATTCAGCGCTTTTGACTTCAATGGCCTGGCCCTTTCTGCTAGAGCACCAGGCCTTCCTGGTGCGAACCTAGCAGGCAAGCGTGACAAGAGGTTACAAAGAGCAGAGTGCACTACTAGGGACAATAGGCCTGGCACAGGGTAGGACAGTGGGAAAAGCTGGCAGAGGACAGCAGGACTCGGGTGACTGAGGGTCAGGAGCCAGAGTCCAGTTCCAGAGCACTCCATGGGATGGAAGAAATGGCAAGAGATAATTAGGGCCCCTGCTCAGAGTTCAAATATGAACAAAAGAGAAATTGTCTCAAGAACACAGCAGAAGCCTGATTAGGAAATCCTGGCACATAAGGGCATGCTGGGCAGGCCTATGACCCCAAGTATTAACCTCCAACTGAGTTTCAGAGCACTCTACTCCAGCTCTGTGAAAAGAAGAAACCATCTGGGACCAGAACAGAGACCAGCCTGTAGGTGGAGCCAAGTGGCTGCCAGTGGCAGGGCAGACAGGAAGAGCCAGGGCAGTGAACCAGGCAGGTCACTGCCATGGGAACATCAGCCTTCAGGGTTCAGAATCCTCTTCTACACAGTCTATTTCTTGGCTGCTCTAAAATGTGCTGTTGATTCTGCTTTATCTTAGAAAGACTTCCTTAAAATGGCTTGAGAGAGGGTGACCACATAATTTACCATCCAAACCCAGAAACTTTTGAAAATGAATGAGGGAGTTGTTAATAACTACACCAGTACAACAGTCATAAGCCAGGGCTAACCCAGGCCGACCCAGACGTGCGGTCACCCCAGCTTGCGACCAAGCACTCAGGACTCAGACATGCCTGGGCACAGCTGGTGGCGGGTGAGATAATCTTGCCAGGACTGTTGACAGGAGAGCAGAGAACTCCTGGGACATAATTCATCCTAAAGGAAGAGAAAGTCAAAGTACACAAATTGGGCTTCATGACATCAAGACAGGGCCAGAGGGGAGGGATGATTCCCTAGTCCGGAAGTGTTGGCCACACCCAACATCCTGTGACTATGGCTTTAAAAAGCCAGTGCAATTAAAAAGAGCTGTTTTATTAAAATTTCCATAGAACAAAGATGAAAGCAAGGTTTAGTGAAATTCTGTGCCAGCAATTTCAGCAGCAGCGACAGAGAAGGGCACTGTGGGATGGGAAGGGTGGGATGGCAGTGGAAAGTCACAGCACCTTCGGTGGACGTCAGCATGGCTGCTGCTCCAGGCTTAGGCAGTGACCAGACACATTACCCCAGCAACCACGAGCAGGAGAGCCAAAGACAGTGGGTGCCTTACTCTTATATCTCAGAGCATATGGAGGGTCATCCATGAGCGCTCGCTGAACTATCATGAGGAATACAAAGGGGCTGCAGTTTCATGTAGTAGATGAAGGAAGAACCAGAGGAATATTATTTCATAACGAATGATTCCTATGACTTACTTTAGCCCCAAGCTGGCGATGCCTTGGAAACTTAATATTTCCTCCACCATCACATGAGGAGCTCATTGATGTCTAAATTTGAGAACCTTCATCATTTGGATCCACTCAATTCATATCAATAGTTTCATAGTCTAAAGTAGCCTTATACTCTCAAAATATGTATGTTGCAATGATACAAACATTTCTAAAATAATGCAGAAAATATGTGTACATAGTAATTAACACATAATACAGAAGAATTCCAAAAATTATGAACTTTTGCTACCATTTAAAGAACAGCATCTACTGATCCTATTATCCAACTGATCAGTCTTAGCCTTTCAAAGATTTGAAATTAGATACTGTTTTGAAATAAAATGGCTCATTCATCCAACTGCTAAAATGAAAAAGACGGGCAATACCAAATGTTGGCAAAGATGTCGAGCTAGAATTCTGACATGGTGCCAGTGGGAGTGTGAATAGGTACAACCTTTTTGGAAAACTGTTTGGCACTATGGACTAAGAATAAACAAACATACTTCCACTCCTAGTATATGCCCAACAGCAATGTATATATATGTTTACCAAAAAACATGGAAAGAATATTTATAGCAGCATTTTTTATCATAGCCCAGCACTGGAAACTACCCAATATCTATCAACAGTGGATAGGATAAATAAATCGTAGTATATTCATACAGTGGAATACTGCCATAAGAATGAACAAATATAACCACAGACAACAGCATGAATGAATCTCACAAACATCAAGTTGAACAAAAAAAGCGAGACACAAAATATTCCATTTGTATACAATTTACAAGCAAGTGAAATTAATCAATACTGTCACAAGTCCAAAGGAGCTGGTAATGTTCCATTTCTTGATCCGGGTGCTTTGGGAGCTTATCATTTGTCACTGTTAATCAAACTAGTCGTAAGTTCAGTCATATTTGAGGAAGAGTATTATGTTCTACCTCATGATGGAGCATGGCAAAGTCACATTGCAGAAGAGCATGTGGGCTAAGTGAAATTGTTATATCCATTCCAATTATAAAATATGGTACCTTTTAAACTTTAAACAATATGTTAAATAGTTTTTATAACCCACTCTAATTGTCTAGTGCAAATTAGAACTCAGCATCATTTTGGGGTAAAACAGAAAACTTAGGAAGGTAGAGATGAAAATAAGAGCACCACCGACTAGAGGACACAAAACGAGAAAGGATGCTCCAGTTTGCATCATGTGTCTTCCCTGACCTGATAACTGTGACCACAAGAATAGGGTACATTTATGGGGCAGTCTCAGTCACCTGCTCAACAAGATCATGTGAAATGAAAAAGGGGCAATTCTCCAATGGGAAAACCACATATGCCGACTGCCACGTCATACACTGTTTCTGACTGTCATCATCACGAGAAATTCTTAAACTTGGCATATCAAGAATGAAGAAGTATGTTCTCTGAAGTTGCATTTAACTCTAAGGTTCCAGTGTTCTCTCCCCAAACACACTTGTCAAATCCATTATCATTAATACTAAAATATCTTGGGCAGCCCCGGTGGCGCAGCGGTTTAGCGCCGCCTGCAGCCTGGGGTGTGATCCTGGGGACCCAGGATCGAGTCCCACGTTGGGCTCCCTGCATGGAGCCTGCCTCTCCCTCTGCCTCTCTGCCTGCCTCTCTCTCTCTCTGCCTCTGAATAAATTAAAAATAATAATACTAAAATATCTTTAAAATACGGATCTAGTTGTAAAGCATACACCCAAGTGGGACTACCAATAGTAACCATGTTTCACTTCTCTTTGAGTATCTTTCAAAATACTCATCTGTCTATGGACGTGTGTTAACACTTTTCCTTCTGGTAGTTTGGATAAATCTCCCACGTTGTGTTGACCACATACATTCCTGTTAACAGCTGTGAAGTCATACACTAAAAAATTAACTGAGGACTGCAGGTGTAGCAGGCTGAACTCAGGGAAGAATCTTGGGGATTAGAGAGAAAATAGGTTACTGTGATGCCATTTAGCCAGACAGCTCAGCAAAAAGCCTTGCCATTTTATGTGGGACCCTCCATAAGAAAGGTACCACACCAAGCAGAGAACATCTTTTTGCATAATAAGACTAGGACGCCTATTTTGCAAGAAGTAGACTTAAAATCATGGTATTAGAACAATATACATTTCCCTCATAGACTATATACTAGGGGTGAGCATTTTCTGTAAAGGGCCAGACAGTAAATATCTTAGGATCTGCAGGCCACACAGCACCTGGTGCAGTTACTCAGTCCGGTAGTGCAAAATTATACAGGCAATACTTACACAATTGAGTGTAGCTGTATTCCAACAAAACTTTACAAAAACAGGCCTGTGGGATTTGGTCCATTGGCCGCAGTTTGCTAACCCTGGGACTAGACAAAAACAAACAAAAAACTACATCATAGAAGTGAGATGTGTTTGTCTTTAGGCAAAGACAAAGCCTGACAGCCCTGCTGATGGAGAGAGCAGAAGCTGAAATGCTCCCAGTTTACCCTCAGTCCTCCACCCCCTTTCTACCATGAGACTACAGCTCATTGTCCCCACTCCGCAGAATCAGCAGGAGCTAGAACAGATTGATTCTGTGTTCACATCCAGCTGAGCCCAGAAGTGGCAGAAATTATAAAATACTCGAAGGAGCTGGGACTTCATTCATTCCGAGGAGGAGGGTATGTTCTGAGGAAATGGAAGAGACCCCTGATGCTGAAGTTTAAAGAGATCTGTGAAGACAATGTTGGCAAAAGGGGAAAGAAGGTGAAAGTTAAAGAATGAGAAAGAATTGAATATCTACCACAGGGGACTTACGCGGAGCCCAGGTCTCAATCTTTCTTTAAACCCTTTCTTGAATCCTTTAGAAAAGAAGCTCCTAAGCCTCCCACAAGTCCCTGCTTTACTTCCTACCACTCTCTACCTCATTCAGTTTCTCCCAAACTGGCCTCCTTGCTGTTCCTTGAACAATCTAACACATTCCTACCTCAGGGCCTTTGCACCTCTTTACATTTTAGACAGACTAATATTCAAATGGTTCACTCTCTTTTCATTTGGATGCCTCAAATGACATTTACTCAAAGGTGCCTTCCTTGACTTTTCTATCTAGAATAGTATCTTCATCAGGCTCTATTTTAATTTTTCTTCACAGCAATATTACTACCTAATTCTCTTCCCCAATAGCAAGTGAGCCCCATAAAGGTGGAGACTTTGGTTAATTCACTCGAGTTCACTCCCAGCATCTTGAATAGTACCTCAGACACAAGTGGTGCTCAATAAATATTTTCTGAATCAATCAACCAATCAATAAATCAAGTCCAACATGTCGATGCTGCCTAATTTTATATGTCAACTTAGCTGGGCTATTGCACCCAGATATTTGGTCAAACATTATTTTGGAATGTTTCTGTGAAGGTGCTTTTGGATGAGATTAATATTTAAATTGGTGGACTCTGAGTGAAGCAGACTGCCCTCTATAATATGGGTGGGCCCCATTCAATCAGTTGAAGGTTTGAATAGAACAAAGGACAAGAGAGCATTCTGCAGCAGTCTGCCTTTGGACTTCATCTGCAAAATCTGCCAGCCCCGGTTCTAAAGCAGACTGCCTTTGAACTGCAACTGCAACTCCTTCCTGAGTCTCCAGCCCCTTAGGCTCCCGGTCAGACTTTGTGGACTTGCCAGACTCACACAACTGGGAGAACCGCTTCCTTAAAATAAATCTCTTTATTTGATTGTTTCTCTGGTGAACCCTAATACAGACCCAAAGTCAAATTATGCTATCTTCTTTACTAAAGAATTTCCCCTAATAGCTCTATACCCACGGGTTTTCACAACATGAGTCAGGGAGCTGATGTTCCCACATATTCTGCAGATCTGCAGGTAATATTGCTCATGATGAGTTCCTACCCCATGGACAGCTAACTGGGGACCGGAGAATCGGGCAGAGGGTAATCAAACACAGTTTTTAAAGAATATAGCCGATTATGTAAAAACACGAGCACTTAAAACCATCTGGAGACTTCCTTTCACACAATACCATTGCATTCACATTTAGTGAACACGAAAGTGGATCTACGACCTAACCTGTCTAGATCCTCGAATGGTAAATAAAATACCAAACATACAAGCTATGCTTATATTCTGGATTTTTAGTCGCGTCCATCGTATATTTATATGACCAGATATGACCGCAGGTATAAAGTTTATGGGAGTGTGGAGCGTTTTCATGAGATGCTCCAGGACAGTGCTTCCCCCTGTGCCCTTGAAATTTCAAATTTTTAAGAAACAAAATTCCCTACCCTGGTGCCCCTCTGGAATCCTGTCACGAGAAAGTAAGGCTTTCCAGCGACCCCAAAATGTAGGGGCTGCCTTCAGATGCTTTCTGGGCTCCCGGCTTCCCGCCGGCCCGCCGCTCCCCACGGGCCGGAGGACGGCGCCCTCCCAGCCAATCAACGCTCAGCAGGACCCTCCTCCCGCGCATCTTTCAAAGGCCCCGAAAAACCAATGGGCGGTTAAAGGCGGCGCCAGGGCGCTCGGGGGCGGAGGAAGACACAGCGTCGGGGTCTGATTGGTCCCGGGAAGACGCCGCGCCCCGCCCCACGGAAGGCTGCACCAATGAGCTGAGCGAAGAGGCGGGCTGGGCGCGGGGCAGCGGCGGGGGAGCGGGGGCTGCGGGAGCCTGGCGGCCGCGGCTCACGACTTGGTGCGGCCCGCGATGAAGCCGGTGAGTCGGGCCGAGGCGTGGACGAGCGATGCCACTGAGACGCAGGCGGCCCCGAGGCCAGCTCTTGGGCCTGGGGCCAGTCCAGGCCTGGTCGTGGCCGGACTCGCGCTGTAACCGTCCTGGGTCGGGGAGGTGGCGCTTCCCCGGAGCGGGGAGAGCGATGACGGAGCAGGAGGAGGGTCGGTGGGGTCCAGGGGAGGACGGACAGCCGCCGTGCACCTGTTGCGCACAGGCCGGGGACTGCCGCCCGAGGAGTCTCCTAGGCCCCCCGGCAGCCCTGCCAGGGAGGGCTGAATCCCGTTTTACGGAAGAGACGGAGGCATGGAGAGCTCAGGTGTCTCGATGCGTCAGTCTGCCCGATACCCAGCCCCGAGGGATGCCCGAGGATGCCCCGCGGGCGAGCGGTCCTCACCGCACACGGGGAGAACTTCGCAGAAGACCATTGCCCACCCCCGATTGTGGGTGCGTCACCATCCCCCGGGGCCAACTGGCACTGCGTCCCTTCCGGGGGTTCGGAATCCCTGGGGCCGGGGGAGCGGAAACGTCTCACCGTGTTTAGGATCTGTGAGCATGGCTGGAAGAGCCTGAGTAAAGAAGCCACACTGAAAATCTTGGATCGTCAAAGCTGATTTAAAGAGAAAGGAAAAAACCAGACGCAAGATGCTGAGGCTCCCTGACTCAATCGCCTGCCGCCAGGGTTGACAACCTATTGAATATTAAAGGGCCTTCATTTGAGCTGATAATAATAATCATCCAAAGCAACTCACATCCTTAGCCTAAATGGCTCTGTAATGTGATCTTGTAGTAACAGACAAGACCATTATAGACTATAGCTTCAGAGCTAGAAAGAACATTGGCTGGTTACCCTTGCTAATCCCCACGTTTCCATGTGGAGGAGCATCAGCTGTCCTTCACTCCTGGCCTCTTTCTCCACCTGTTCCCAGAAGGGACAGAGAGATCTGATCCCCCCAGTTTGGGAGGAGCTGAATACAAGTAGCTGAACCCTTTCTTCTCTCTGCAGAGAGAGTATTCTCTGCAACACAGGAGCCCTGGGTTATCCATTGCTGCCCATGACTGGATGGATAAGTCCAATTCTGGAGTGAAGAACTGACTGGCCACTTGACCACAGCTTTAAAGCCACACCTTCCCTTTGATACTCAGCAATGAAATTAACATATTGATCTCCATTTGCCTCTCCACTGTTTTATCTCTCAGTAGGTTCCAACCAGGAAGCAAGAAGAAAGATGTATATTTTATTGGTCCTATAAAACAACTATCAGTCATGTAGAAATTACGCCTACAGGATTGAGTTCCAACTCCTTAGATCATTACACAAAGTCCATCTCAGTCTCTCTAGTCCAATGACTCACAAAGTTGAGGGCATGATCTCCTGTCTGTCCTCTCCCCATCAACCAAGCTGCTGGGCTGTTGGGCTTATTTTTTGAGAAATGGGGTAGGTAAACTACTTCTCTGGCTTCATCTCCCCTGCTCTGATATCACAGTTCCTGAAAACAAAACCTTTCTCCTTTTGCCTTTATTGCCTTAATTTCTTCCCTATCTGCCTAAAAACCTCCTGCTCATCCTTCAAAATCCAGCTAATGTCTCTCCTCTGAAGCGTTCTCCAGCTCTCTAAGCAGTCACTCCTTTCCGGCTCTAAAAATGTAGTTTATGCTTCCATTTTAGCACTTTCTTTTTTTATAACCTATGCACACATCTCTCCAACTCTACTGAAGCTATTTATTTTATGGATCTCCAGAGCTTGGCAAATGAAGGTGTTCAGGAAATGTTTGTGAATGAATGAATGAATGAATAGATCTCCTCACTTTACGGTTGTAAAAAACTGAGACCCAGAATAAACTGAAGTTGCTTGTCTGAGATTATACAGTAAATGGCAGAGCCAAGACCAGAATCCTGGTTTGTTCCCAATCCAACTCTTTCCACTGCAGAGCACTGTAATTATTAATAGGACAGTAAGAATCAATAATTTATTATTGATATTGCTGATCACTCTGATATTCCAGATTGAATAAATTGCACATATGCGTTCAGTGTGTGTTTAAGCGAGAATCAGCTTATATGTAAATATTCTTCTTTACATTTATTTAACATAACTGATTTCTTTTGAAGCCTAGTTCATTGCAAACAAGTGAGTTTGACTCATCAGACGAAGAGCCTATTGAAGATGAACAGACTCCAATTCAGATATCCTGGTAGGTTAACACTTCTGATCAATGATGACCTAATTATTTGTTGCGTACATCATAACGCATGTAGATCCATAGTCTGCGTATTGAAAATATTTATTGATTCTCTTCTGCTGATTGTGTAATTCTAATCTTTAAGGGATCCTCTAACCCTATTATTTACTATCTATGATAGAATAAGGCTCTCTTTTGGGGGGATGCAGGCAGAGAAGGAAGTCATTCTTTATGTTAGAAAACCATATAGAGACAAATAAGTAAGGAGTTGAGATAGGATCAGACTATCTCCTATTAGGACCAAAGCCTATTTATTCTTTTATGACAAAAGAATCATTTACCAAACATAGGATGAGATATTTAATTGTTTATCATTTAGTCCAATCCTAGAACTACTTGCCACAATAATGCATCTATTAGCAGACCCTGCTTAAGATAAAAGCCACATTACTATAGATATAAGAGCAAAAAGAAATGTTTCTATATACATTCAATTTCCAAATCTTGACAGTGACTTATTGTTACACCAGAATCTCTACAACAATCAATGCTTTCCCTTATCCCTGTAAATGTAATAATCTCTAAGAAAACCCCAACAATAGGAAGGGGAAAAGAGTATGTTATCCCTAAAGGTCTTTTTGTTCTGCCATCAAATAGCAATTACCTTTCCTTTCTCCTTATACCCCTCTTTAAAACTCAAAAACTCATCTAATTCCCAAAGTCATATGGTATTTATATGATGCCCTCTGTTTTCCTCTAAACTCCTCTTTGGCTTCTACCTGCTTTGTCCCTGAGTACTGCAAACTGAGAATATGATTTCTTGAAATTATTTTATCTTAACCAAAATCTATTACAACAAAGAATGACCTGTGGTTTTTATCATATGATATTATATCTGCTTAAGGAAGTCCTACAAAGAAATCTTAAAATAGTAATATAGAATGAATCCTGGGGATAAAACCATCAGAAGGTCATTTTCTGGCTTATTCCCCAAGATAACAAATACAAACCATTTCAGATAACATACCACAGGGTAACTTCAGTATGCTTTATACTAGCTGTAGGCAATCTAGGCATTATTATTTTTAGGGTAAATTTAAATTACCAGAGGTGCCTGGGTGGCTCAGTTGGTTAAGCGTCCAACTCTTGATTTCAGAGATCATGAGATGAGTTGGGCTCCACACTTAGTGGGAGTCTGCTTGTCCCTCTCCCTACCAACCCACCCCACCCCACCTCCACTCGTGTGCTCTTGCACACACACTCTCTCTCTCTCAAATAAACAAATCTTTTTTCTTTTAAGATTTTATTTATTGATTCATGAGAGACACACAGAGAGAGGCAGGGACATAGACAGAGGGAGGAAGTAGGCTCCCTGCAGGGAACCTGATGTGGAACTCCATCTCAGGACCCCTGGAGATTACCCTGAGCCCAAGGCATATGCTCAACCACTGAGCCACCGAGGCATCCCAAATGAAAGAAAAGAAAGAAAAAAGAAAAGAAAAGAAAAGAAAAGGAGAAAAAAGAAAAAAGAAAAGGAAGGAAGGAAATAAAATTGTGACATGTGACAAAGCAAATGATAAGTCCCTGTTTTAAAACTTCCAATCTGGAGATCCCTGGATGCCTCAGTGGTTTGGCGCCTGCCTTCGGCCCAGGGAGTGATCTTGGAGTCCCAGGATCGAGTCCCACATTGGGCTCCCTGCATGGAGTCTGCTTCTCCCTCTGCCTGTGTCTCTGCCTCTCTCTCTCTCTCATGAATAAATAAATAAATTCTTTAAAAATAAATAAATAAAACTTCCAATCTTTCTGGTCCTTTTTGTGAACAACATATTGCTATTTGCATATGCATTTTTGTTTTGTGACTATGATAAAACTTTAAAACACCCTTGTTCAGTGCCAAGCACAGATTTGTTAAATTGAGTTTCCATTTATAACTTAAAAACTGAACTAAACTTCAAGTTTTATTCTTTTCAGGCTACCCCTGTCACAAGTGAATTGTTCTCAGTTTCTTGGTTTATGTGCTCTTCCAGGTAGGTAAGACTACAGTTGGCTTCCTATTGATATACTTAGGATAATTTTTTTTTTGTCAGTTAATAAATCATTGTACTGAGCAATACAAGAATTTCACAGATCATCACCCTAGGGAACTCAGTAGTGGAAGCCCTTGTGTGGGCTCTAGCTAAAAGGCCACAGATCACTCTTCAGCCCATCCAAACTCATTCACAATTCTGCATTTCTGGTTTACCTACCTTAATAAAATGTAAACACTGAGATACAGGGTGAGGCTGAGGACAACTGGCAGGTACTTGTTACAGAGACGACACAGAATAAAGAATCTTTGGATTGGAAGTTCCTTAGCTGGGGTTCTAGGAATCCCTACAGTTATATTCCTAAGAATATAAGAAATTGAAATCCACATTCAAAATGAAATTGAAACATAAATGATCATATAGGTATGACTTTATAAAGTAGCTGTGTATGTGTTTAAATATATTTGTTATATGTGACCAAACACTGACTTTTTCACTTGCCTTATTACTGCTTGTAGGTTGTAAATTTAAAAATGTTAGAAGAAATATCCAAAAAGATACAGGTAGGTATAACATGAAACAACCATATTAATAGCTTTTCCTAATAACACTGAAAATCTCGTTGTCAAAAAGAACAATGTTAGTCTCTGTTCAGCATACCAAATGAATGTTATTTCATAGTTTCAAACTATAGACTTACTCTACTATGCAAAGATGTCTTTGCGAAGGGCACAGAGAACTAACTCCTTGTTTACTAAACATAGCATTGCCTTTCACTGATTGTTGTAGTTATACATAGAAATTCCATTTGAGTTTAAAATGTCTAAGTTGGAGGGTGGTAAATACATTAATAGAAAACTGCCATTTCACTGCCCAGATCTTTGAGCATACTATCCTTTCCAGACTCGATTGTGATCCTAGAAATTAAGCCTGAGCTGAGAACCCAGGAGTAGTGAAATTGAACATCCTGGGTAGAAAATTTAGAGCCAACATCTAGGTGGGAAAGATGAAGTAGGGTTTCATTTTCACAAGCTCAAGGATGCTTATACCACTGTAGCCTCAAGTCTAATAATCCCAAAATATCCTAATATCCCACCCCATTTTGAAATTTACATATTGCACGGTGCTAAAAAACTTGGATTTTCAAAACATTGTACCTTGGTTGGCCTGGAATATTTCAAAGCTAATAGTCCTACCTATGTCCTTATAATACACCAAAATAAATATAAATAAATTAATATACACATGCGCGCACACATACACACACATCTTGATTCTGACCATTATAAATTTCTTAAATCCTAAAATTTTTTCCTGCTTGTTTTGGAATATCAATTTATTAATTTGCTTTCTCTAATTTATTCCTTACCTACCAAAAAAGACTTACAGAGGCTAATAGGTTAGTTGAGTCTTACAGTATTTGTAAAGATTCTTTGATTTAGAGATACCTGCCATGATAGGAAGTTTTCATTTGGAGAACATTTAAGTCATAACCAAAATATAATGACAATCACTGGCTCAAGAACCAATCGTGTACATTTTGGAAAGCCCTATTCATTTAGTATTTTCTATAAAAAGCGTTTCCAGTATTTTGCCAAACCTTCTGTTTTCCAATGTATAAAAGACAACAATCTGATAGGAGAGACCTAGAATCTCCCTGCATCACCCCCCGTGGTTCCCTCCTCAGAGTCCTTTCTAGAAAAGTTTGAAAGCCACTGTATAATAGAAATTATCCAATGTGTGCAAGAGGCAGATAGAAAATTACTTACTCTTAAAAATGGTTAAGTATGCTGACTTCAGGTTTAATGCTCTTAGAAGTACAAAAAATAATAGTATTATCTAAAGCAGCACTGTCCAACAGAAATATGATGGGAGCCAGAAATAGAAGCCTTGTATGTAACTTTATATTTTCTAATAGCCATATTAAAAAAAGTAAAAACAGGTCAAATTAACTTGATATAGTTTATTTAACCTAATATAGCCTACATAGTATCCTTTCAATGGTCTTAATCATAAAACAAATTATTAATAAAATACAGGGGTTTTGTTCTTAATCTCTGAGAACAGATATGTATTTTACACTTACAGTACATCTCAATTTGGACTAGCCACATTTCAAGTATGTATCTGGAGGTTCATGATAAAAGGCGCTTAGTTAAATGTCCCCGGATTTAGAAGGCAGGGAGAGAGAGAGAGGAGGCTGAGATCAGCCCAAATTAGTTATTCATTTTGAACCTAATACTCTACAGTGAGTATCGCCATAAGAATGTTCCAGTGTATAGAATGGCCCATAGCACTACTGCTTGGTTCATATTCATTATACTGAAATTAGCTAAGTCACTTTATTCTAAAACAGTTAACGTTCTATTTCCTAGAGACCTTGGCCATAAAATTAAAAGCATTATGGTGTAACACAATATAAATAGAAAGGAGAACATGAGTTCAGGCACCATGGGCATACTGGAGTTTTTATATACAAGGCTTAGGATAAAACAAAACGGCAGAGTGAGGAAAGTGGCAAACATGGATTTTGTGAGAAGAAAACAGGGGGGGATAATGTGCTATTATTTCTTCACAAGGGCTTATTTTGAAATATTAGATGTTTTGAATTTTATTTTTAAAGTTGTACTGAAAATGGATTTTCTTCAAGAACAGCAATATAGTTGACTCATCTTAAAATTCAGTTAAAAGCATTTTGAATTATTAAGTCAGGCTTAATTTTAATCACCTTTTGGTTCACGTTTTTAATTTCTATTTTGTGCTTAGTAGCTTGATTTTTACCCTACTTTGAAGACAAATCAATATTGCTTTAGATTATCAATAAGTATTTCAAATTTATAGATTATCATGTGTTATCTACTTAGTTTGGCTTAAGAAATTTACCACCACATTCTCTGTCTTGATTGTATTAAATTTGTAATATTTTGTACATGTACATCTGTATCTTGGTCTATTGGCAGAAGAACTAAAAAGCTATGGTATACAAGACATATTTGTTTTCTGCACCAGAGGAGAACTGTCAAAATACAGAGTCCCAAACCTTTTGGACCTCTACCATCAGTACGGAATTATCACTCATCATCATCCAATCCCAGATGGAGGGACTCCTGACATAGCCAGCTGCTGTGAAATAATGGAGGAACTTGCAATCTGCCTTAAAAATAACCGAAAAACCTTAATACAGTACGTTTTTCTTTTCTCTGTACATGACATGAGGAGAATGGCATAGTCAGAATGATTTTTCTACCTATTCCATCCTTACTCAGTTATTGCCCACCTTATAGTTTGGTGTAAGGATTAAAAGGAGATAAGGCATGAAAAGTTCTAGCACAATGTCTGCTACAAGGCAAGCACTCAGATATTTGCTATTGTTACTTTTGATGAGTAAGGACAATAAATGAGTAGATCTGAAAAGTTATAGAACAGGCTTACAGGCTTTTTATTCTTTCCTTTTGCCTTAGACCTTTACTTATAATTTTGGGGACCCTCCTACTCCCAAAAGGTAGGGTATCATTCTTATAATAGCCTTACTCATTGGTCAGCTTTTCAGTTGCTTAGTTGCTTCTAACAGCAAAAAAAAAAAAAGTATTTTAAAAATTTGCAAAGGGATCATTCATAAGCTATGAGCAATCTTAAAAATATGAAATCTTAAATATATGAAGATTATATTTGATGATATGAATTTGCCACCAAAATGAAAAAGGAACTCTCATTGTTCGTCAATGGCTGTGCACAAGCTGCTGGTATGGAAGTTTAAAACAAAATAAAATGGGCCAAAGGGGGAAAAAAGGAGGAGAGAAGGGAAAAAAAAAAAAAAAGTAGCTTGGAGAAAGGAAAAAGGGAGTGACAATCAGCAGTAGACAGTAGCAGTACAAAGATGGGAAGTGGTGCTGTGGATAATACAGTAGATCTGCTCTGTCAGAAGTGAGACAGCAGAGGAGAGCCAGCCATAGGGAGCAAACTAGTCCTTCTCTGTGCTGCTTGTACTTTCTGTATCCTGATAAACTCCTTAATCCTTTCTGGAACAAGATAGAGTATTAAATAGTTTGATACCTCAAAAGCCCTAAAGTCATTGCTTTGAACTAGAAAGTATGCAGACTATACCAAATAACCAGTTAATCTCAGGGCACCTAGGGAAAGGGCAAGCCCAGCCAAGCTGCTCTCCTTCAACCTAGAGCTCCAGGGCCTCATGCCAACAGTTCCCATTCTGAAGGCAAACCAACTAGTACAAGGGTCTTTGGGGACACACACTGTGGCCGAACTAAACTCTAATGTACAGAGGGCTATAGCCTGGAGAATAGGGAATAAAGAACTAGAAAGCATCCTACATTCTACAGTTTCCAACCTTCCTCTAGAGAAAAGCATAATCTGTGATTGTAAGCAATTACTAATTGCTTTGCTAATTATAACAGCATAATTCTAGGATAAAGTTGTCTATACTAAATTTTCTAATAGGTCTAAGTAAAATAGCATTAAATAATTACATGTAGCTCGTGAAAAATAATTTCCAATTTTTGGACCCATCTTTCAAATCCGTTCTGATTTTTTTTTTAATAAATCTTTGAAAACAGACTTGACTGAAGTTTCCACAGCTCAAATTAGCTCAGATTAGTGAAATTTAACAAAGTCTACTGAAGCAGGTTCTAGCACACCAAAGCTGTCTGATTTTTTAACAGAATACAAACAGGATGGAAAGATGGTTGAAAAAAAAAAAGAAAAAAAAGAAAAAAGAAAGAAGGATGGTCGGGCAGCCTTGCTTACGCAGAATGCTTCTGGCTCCCATAAAATAAAGCATCTGATGACTAGAAATTTCCATCGTAGTAGAGCTTTCCACGATATCTTACAGTAACTAACATTGGGATAAAAATAATCTTCTATCCATTCTGCCATCTTTGAGTGCTCACATTGCTAGATGGCTCTAGGGTTTATCCCTCAAAAACTGAGTTTGTTGTCTACCAGCACTGTCTCGCTGATTCTCTCTCCGCATTTTTGTTCCTTTATAAAATCAGCAAACACTGCTTGCCTGCTGTACTATGCTGTTGTAAAAAGTACTACAAAGCTTAGAACAACAAAAACTTACTCTCCCCCACTTCTGAAGCTTGTTAAGTCCAAAATCAAGGTGTCAACAGGACCGTGTTCCCTCGGAGACTCTGATAGGACCCTTTCTTGCCTCTTCCTAGCTTCGGTGGTGGCTGTCACTCGTTGGCATTCCTTGGCTCACAGCTGCATCACTCCAACCTCTGCCTCTGCCTCACATGATTCTCTTTGTGTTGCTGTGTCTTCTTGGGGTATTTCCTCTTGGAAGAACACCAGTCATACTGGATCAGGGCCCACCCCAGCGACCTCATCGTCATTTGATTACATCTGCCAAGACCCTACTTCCAGATAAGGTCATATTCACAGCATGAGGGATTAGGACTTCAACATATCTTTATGGGGATATGATTCAACCCACAATACCCATTATGTACCAAACACTATGAATACAAAGTATGCACCGTGGGGCACAGTCCCCCCTTCACGGAGCCCGGGCCAACAGCCCTGCCATGTGAGTGCAGAAAGACTCGCACAGGGAGTACACAAGGCAGCACAAAGGACATGGCTTCTGTGGAGGGCACAAAGGCAGGTCAGAAAAGGCAATTGGAGCTGGGTTTTGAAGGATGAGCAGGAATCAAAGGAAGAAGCATAAAGGTATAGGTATGAAGCAGTATTCATCCTGTAGAAAACCACTGATGTGTTCTGCCTCCTACCTTTCTGGGGTAAACCCTCATCTCTGAAAACAGCCCTATATCAGGACACTTTGTAGAAAGCAACCTCATGAATATTCTGGGAGTCAGTACCTATTTGGCCCTCTGTCTCATATCCTCTCCCAAGACGCGTATCTGCTGCCTCATCTACAGGACACCGCAGCAATTCATGTTCCTGAGAAGTCATCAGCACCACGCTAGTAGGTTCAGTATACCCCCTAGGAAAGTTAGGAATCTCGTAAAACATTTTTTAAGCATCTCTGAAAGAAATTAGAATGAATGGTTTTGTGCTTTGAGGTTTCATCATGATTTTTTTTTCTGGAAAATCCAATTCTGCACAACTGCTGATTTCTTCAGAAGGCCAGACTAACATTCATTGACTTCTTACCCTGTGCTGAGCTCCATTGTAAGGCCTTTACAAACATTAGTTATCTCATTCGGTTCTAACCAGGATGCAGGTACTGTGGCTGTCACCATCTTACAGATAAAAAGGCTGAGGCCCAGAGAGGTTAAATAACTTCTTAGGTTCACACATGTCAGACTGACAGATGCACCACTCAGCCCCAGGCAGCGGGGCTCCAGAACCCAGGTTCTCAACCTCTGTAACACGCCACCTCTGTATTCTTTTTAGATAAATGAAGAGTTGTCATACAGACTTGTTCCATAACCACTAAGGTTTTATGGAGACAGAGGAAAATAAACTGGCAGTTGGTCAAAATAATCTAGTTTCTATTTAGTAACATGTCCCTCTTTCTCATAGGTGGATCCCGGTATTTAAAAAGGTCAAAAAAGGCCCTATCTACATTGACAGAAGTGTTCAGAGTACCAACAAATAAATAAGCATGCTTTGCTCTTGATTCATTTAAAAATATTTATTAACCTCTGCATGCCAGGCATTGTGCTAGTAGGCACTATTCGGTTTAGAAATAGAAGGCAGAAAAAGCAAGTCTTTAGTTCTAATTAGTGAGGTGGAAGGAAAATGTATAATATTCAAAACTGTGCTTCCCTTTCAGCTGTTATGGAGGACTTGGGAGATCTTGCCTTGGTAAGAAATGTATTTTCATTACTCAGTATTTTTTTTCTTTTTTTATCCTCAAAGTAGGTGAAAGTATCCTGTTTCTGGGCTGTATGCTCACCTTGTGTTAAAATGAGACAAAACACAATATAAGTCTGCTAAGACCTAAAGAATTATGTAAGGCCCTTAATTTGGTATTCTCTAGAAAGCCAGAGTGCAGAATGGGAGGTATTTTCAACATTGTTTTGAGGTTTCTGCAAAACATTATTTCTAAGTCTTAGCACCTGCATTCTTGCATTGTGTTGTGTTTTCTAATGTTTTCCCTATGCAGTTGTTATGATACTGACAGCAAATTCTAAATAATATCCATCATAAGTACGAAAACCGAAGTTAATTATAATTACTTCATGCAATTACTGTTCACTTTTTTTTTTTTAATTTTTATTTTATTTATTTATGATAGTCACAGAGAGAGAGAGAGAGAGGCAGAGACATAGGCAGAGGGAGAAACAGGCTCCATGCACCGGGAGCCTGATGTGGGATTCGATCCTGGGTCTCCAGGATCGTGCCCTGGGCCAAAGGCAGGCGCCAAACCGCTGCGCCACCCAGGGATCCCTGTTCACTTTTTTTAAAAAATGTGTTAGAAAAAAAAAAAGTAGCTAACAAACTGCCATACTGGAGAAACAGTTATTCCTTTTAATTAATGTTGAACAGTATTAAAAACTTTTATGCTTCTTTTTTTTTTTTTTTTAACTTTTTTTTTTTAACTTTTATGCTTCTAAGGACACTATCAAAATGAAGACAACTTACAGAGTGAAGAAAAATATTTGCAAACCATATATCTGATAAGGGACTTCCTAGAATATATAAGAACTCTTACAACTCAATAATAAAAAGAAAACCCAATTTAAAAATAGGCAAAGGGGATCCCTGGGTGGTGTAGCGGTTTAGCGCCTGCCTTTGGCCCAGGGCGCGATCCTGGAGACCCGGGATCGAATCCCACATCGGGCTCCCGGTGCATGGAGCCTGCTTCTCCCTCTGCCTATGTCTCTGCCTCTCTCTCTCTCTCTCTCTCTCTGTGTGTGTGACTATCATAAATAAATAAAATTTTAAAAAAATAAAAATAAAAATAGGCAAAGGATCTGAATGATATTTCTCCAAACAAAATATACTAATGACCACTAAGGACATGAAAAATGCCTAACATCATTAGTCATCAAGGAAATGCAAATCAAAACCACAATGAGATACCACTTGATATCCATTAGGATGCCCATTATCCAAAAAAATGGAAAATATGCATTGGGATGTGGAGAAATTGGGACTTTCATACACTGCTGAAGAGAATGTAAAATGGTGCAGCTGCTCTGAAAAAAATCTGGCAGTACTTCTTCAAACAGGTAAACATAGAGTCACCACAGGACTCAGCAATTCCACTGCTAGTTATATATGCCCAAAACAAATGAAAACACAAAATCTTGTACGTGGACATTTATAGCAGCATTACTCACAATAGCCCAAAAAATGGAACTAACCCAATGCCCATCAACTGACAATGGATAAACAAAATGTATATCCATATGATGGAATATTATTTCTCTATAAGAAGGAATGAAGTAGTTACATGCCATAATAGGTGAGTCTTGAACACATTATGCAAAGAAGCCAATCCCAAAAGCCCACATATGATTGCACTTATATAAAATGTCTAGGTTAGGCAAACCCATAGAAGGTAGATTAGTGGTTGCTTAGGGCAGGTAATTGGGGGCAGGGAGATGACAATAGGAGACAGGATTTCTTTTTGAGGGGATGAAAATGTTCTAAAATTGACTATAGCGATGGCTGCACCAATCTGTGAATACACTAAAATCCACTGGATTGTGCACTTTAAACGAATGAATTATATGGTATATTAAATAGAACTCAATAAAGCTGTTAAAATGAAGCCAGTTTAAACTTCAACCAACCATAATCATTTGAAATCATAATTTAACTGTCAAAAAACACCTACTAAATGTCTTTTAATTCATTTTGCACACTGACACCAAAACTCCATCTTCTGCACCAGCGGAAGTCTAATTAAATATACAATGCTGGGGCACCTGGGTGGCTCAGTGGTTGAGCATCCACCTTCGGCTCAGGACGTGATCCCAGGGTCTCAGGATCGAGTCCCGCATCAGTCTCTACCCGCAGGGAGCCTGCTTCTCCCTCTGCCTATGTCTCTGCCTCTCTCTGTGTGTGTCTCTCATGAATATAAATAAAATCTTTAAAAAATAAAAAAATAAATACACAATGCTCTACCCTATCATTATTTAATCATATACTATTTTCCTAACATGTTCTATTAGTAGCAGCTTGTCTCCTGCTCTACCTGTCGGACACAGTTTCACCACAGCAAGCTATCGACAGCCTGAGAGACCTGCGAGGGTCTGGAGCAATACAGACGATCAAGGTAAGGAGGCTGCCCGTTCCTGTGTGCTGGCGGGCTGGGGGCAGTTACACCACAGTGGAATTCATCACCCAAAGGGCAGTGAAAACCCAAAGCACTCTATTATTCATGTATCACCTGTTCAGAATTTATCTTTAAATATAAACATGTTAAATTAATATATTAATATTTATGTTAAATATAAACATACTGAAGAAATTCACAGTATTTCAAAGAAAATAATGAAAAATCTGAACTTTTCCAGTTTATTCTTGCCAGATCTACTATTGTTCAGTTTTTGCCCATTCAGTTCTTGGAATGAATTTCAAAATTTTACCAAATGAGATGATTACAATAAACTCGGTAGTTTCTTGGCCAGAAAGATCTAATAAAGATCCATCATATCACCAAAATAGTCAACGAAGACAGATGGATGACTATAATACAAAAAAAAAAAAAAAAAAAGAAAGAAAGAAAGAAAGAAAGAAAGAAAGAAAGAAAGAAAGAAAGAAAGAAAGAAAAACACCCCACAAAACAATGCTAATTACCCTTTACTGTGGATAACTCAAGTGACAGCTTACACATTTCCTCTCTGCTTAACACTTAAAAATCTCTGCAGTAGCAGTGCCCCAAGAATATTATTAGATATTAATGTTCCTGAAAGATTCTGCAGATTTCACTTTGTTTCTGGATTTGTAAACTTAATTTGTCTTCCTTTCCCAAGTGCCCTGTCTCAGCATTAGGACTCAATCACGGAATCAGGCACAAGAGTCCTGGCCTTTAGCAGCTTCCTGGACTTGAGTCCCTCTTCCCAGAGTCAGGGGTCTACCCAACAGTCATGAATGTGAATTATTATAGTAACTGACAAATTCACCAACCAGCCTGATTCTCAGGGCTTAAATAAGATCATTCAAAACAATCCATAGAGGATCCACTTCACTGTACAGGTTCTGAAAACAGAGAATTCCCCTTCTTACCTCTTAAAATCAAATGATTCTTCAAATTCAAAATGTTTTCAGGTGTCTGAAACAAAACCAAATGGTCAAACATATCCACGTTAAAAAAAAAAAAAAACCATATCCACGTGTGTGCATGTTACATCTTT
This sequence comes from Canis aureus, assembly GCF_053574225.1. Taxonomy (NCBI): domain Eukaryota; kingdom Metazoa; phylum Chordata; class Mammalia; order Carnivora; family Canidae; genus Canis; species Canis aureus. Next base: position 33,719,037 of record NC_135619.1, read on the forward strand.
TATCCTGGAGACAATGAAGCCCACATCATATGGGCTGTCAGTTGATCACCTCAGCACTCTGTAGCAAACAGGCTCTCCCATCTCCGCCATCTCCGTGCTGATACAGCTAGCAGTGCACAATGTTCACTTCCCAGTAATGATAAGAAATGAGATTATTGGCAGAATAAGAATATCCTCTGGGAAACTATTAAAACTGCAAATAAATTATTTAAGGCCTTTTTTCACTTATCTGTTAAGATTACTGATTTTTTAAACATTGACTACTATGAACATTGTTCCAGATGGATTATGTCACCCCAAGAAGCAGAAATCTAGGGCTTCCATAAATTAAGAAACAGTTTCTTGAATATACCATTGTTAATTGCTATAGAAAGTACGCTCTCCTCCCTACTTAACCCCAGAGGTAAAATACACTAGCAAAAAGAAGGCCTTCATGTAATATTCTTAATTTTAATTTGCTCCTGCCAGGAAAGTGAAAAAGGATTTTTCAGATTTTTATAAAACATTCATGTGTACTAAATGCTACCTTCTGATTTTTAAAGCAATAGTTTTTCACACTATATGCAGCTTTACTGAAAGGTAAAAATTCTCATAATGCAAACACTTCCTTACTCAAAAGTTGTAGAACTGTTCTTAGCAATTATTTTTTTATTCATAATTGCTACTGGTATTGTGACTACTCTGCTAACTAGTTTTCTACAGTATATTTCAATGTATCTTTACTTTTTTCAGCAATATAATTATCTTCATGAGTTTCGGGACAAACTAGCTGCACATCTATCATCAAGAGATCCATTATCAAGATCTGTATCTAGATAAAGAATTTCAAATAACATATATATGACCATGTCTGAAATTTAAGCGCTATTTAACATAATCTGTATTGAAATGAAACTTACTAGTGTTACCAACTTCAATGTAAATGTGTATGTGCAGATATTCCTAAAGCTTTTATTGACAAATCTGTTGTGTCTCTCATCTCTTATAGAAGATTGAAAAATTGTTATACAATTTCCTTTTTTAGAAATGCATTGGCTTCTCTGGTATATTTCACCTGGAAGTAATGCTGAAACAAGCATATGGAAAAATAGCTGACTGCCTATAGTTATTATTTACCACACTTTTACCTCATTTTACAACTTGTAACTACTGGGTGGAATATACCATAGTAGCAAATATAAAAACTGGTAGGAGTACCCAAGCTAAAATCAAATAACTTTCACCCTCTATTCCTCCCACATTTTCTCCCATGTTTTTTTCTACTTCATAGACCTACAAAAGTGTGAGAGATCCTATGAGTTGTCTTACTCCCATCCAATACTCGATCATCCCCAATAGGTGTTTATCCAGCATTTGCTACAACATTTTCAGATATGAGGAATCCACTGGGTCAGACAGCTGCTTTGTTTTTAGAGCATTCATGTTTTTGCCCTAGGAACTACACATTTAACCCCTCTTTCACATTTATGTTGGAAACACTTATCCACAAATTAAGTCTCCGATTCTCTTGCTGCTTCACTTCACCCTATGCTACTGAACATGTCTTTTTGTCTTAAAATGTAATGCTAAGCAGTCAGCACTGTAGGCAAGGATGTTTTAACAGGCATGGGGGCTTCAGCACTACATACGGTAGTCCCTTGGCTGCTGGCGATCACAAATGTGAAACAAGAGTCCTAGGCACTTCCACGCCAAAGTAAATTTCACATCAAAACTTCATTTCTGAATAATCATGTGATTGCCAGTTTTCTTTTGTCTCACACTCTTCTTGCTGCTGCTGATCTACTTTAATTTCATTGGGGAACACTTTAAACAATTACTAGTGCTATTTGGGATCTTCAGATCAGAGAGACAGTGTGTTCCATAATATAAAATCAGTATTTTAATACTTTTATATATGCACTACTTCAAGAATCTAGAATATATGAATACTAAGGAAGATGGGAGAACCACATATCCCACCAGTATCTGAATACTTAAACGAGGGGTTTCTTATCTAAGATAATAAATGCCAAAAGTTATAGCCAGAAAAAAAGTTTTTTTAATAAGTTCAGGCTGCAGTAATAAATTGACCTTCTCCATGGTTTCAGTATTACAGCCAAATACATTTAAAAATCACAATATTCAGGATCCCTGGGTGGCTCAGCGGTTTAGTGCCTGCCTTCTGCCCAGGGCATGATCCTGGAGTCCCGGGATCGAGTCCCACGTCGGGCTCCCTGCATGGAGCCTGCTTCTCCTTCTGCCTGTGTCTCTGCCTCTCTTTCTCTGTCTCTCATGAATAAATAAGTGAAATCTTTAAAAAAAAAAAATCACAATATTCTATTAAACTTTAGGACATCGTTGAAATTAACATTATCAAATCTTACATTTCTTCTTCTTAATATGAATATATAGCTTATTCATGAACACTTAAAGTGGAAGGAAAATATTGGCATGGATTAATCAAATCCTTAAATAATCAACTGAATTTTCAAAGTGCATGCTTCTCTCATTTTTACATCAAATGCTAGTTAAGCCTTCCATGTTTAAAAATACTTACTTTAATACTAAGTATTAAGGGAAAACATCAATTATTCCATAACAGAGAAACATGGAAGAGTATTACTCAAAAAAAAAAAAAAAAAAGGTAATTTTACACTGTTGGAAAGTATTTTCTCTACCTAACCGGCGGGGATAGCCCTTCCTCATCACAAGCAGAGAGACAATCTGGAGTCCTGGTCACACACAAGCCAGAGTTAGCTGCTGAAATTGAATTAAGACACAGACCCAGCCATTAACCATAAACTACACAAGGAAACATTTGAGACAGTTTTTATTTAATATACAAAAGCAAAATAAATCAAGCTCTAAGAAGGTAGATTTATGGGCATTTTCTCTGGACAGTGGTACCACACCAATCAGGTTAACTCAGATTTAATAAACCATGAGCAGATGGCTAACTATATGCCATGCTTTCTCTCAGTAGTTTTAGGGTCTACCTAGTAGTCAATCTATTACTTAGGAAATTTTTCTTCTCTAGACTATATGAACGTGGTTAGTGAAGAGATGTGTTTTAGGAAAAGCACTGTACGATAAAATGAACTTCTCCGTGTGAAGATGCGCTCTACATCTTTGTGTCCACAATGTGCATTAATAAAATTAACATAGGATGAAATCTTCACTCTGGTCCCACAGGTCAATCACTCTATACAGTTAATACTGCTTCCCAAAACTAAGTTGAACAAGCAGCAGAGTTGTTTACTTCTTTTAGATACTTAGCTTTAGGACTCTTAATTTTAATGAAAGGGAAAATTGTTCTAAGAAAGCTATTCAACATATCCAGAAACAGAGCCACAGTTTTTCTCTTGGCATCACTTCTAAAGTATTAGTTCAGAATCTTCTTCTGAGCTATAATACTGGTACCAGAGACTCATTAGCTGCCACTCTGACCATAGGTCAGTGAGTGGTTTGAACAAAAAAAGAGCTTAAATAATTTGAGACTAATAGTAGTAGTTTCCCAAAATTATGAATAGGAGTACTTTTATGAACAATGCTAGACAGGTATCAATATTTTTACCCTTCCCTTTGAATAGAGTTGTTTTAAAATATTTTTGCTGTCAAAATTTCTGATTTACAATTATACCGTACAACTGATTATTGAGAGATGCACATTTGTGAGTGCTGAATGATAAATAAATAAACTAGATAAATACTGTTAAATACAGATCACTATTTAATTGGGTGGGTGTGATATATCACACTATGATGTAGCCACACCTAAAATCAAAGCTCACACCCCTGCAGGGTAGGATACACACCAGCCATTATTTGCACCATGGCAATAATATTCCTTGAATACTGTTCATAAACATATAGTTGGAAGAAAAATATGGCAAGGAAAACATTCTTCTAGCTTTTTCTTAAGATTTTATGTATTTATTCATGAGACACACAGAGAGAGGCAGAGATATAGGCAGAGGGAGAAGCAGGCCACCCACAGTGAGGGTGAGCCTGATGCAAGACTCAATCCCCAGACCCCGGGATCATGACCTAAGCCAAAGGCAGATGCTCAACCACTGAGTGACCCAGGTTGTCTCAAAGATGGGAAGATATTGTGAGAGCTTCCAGGCACTCAATCTTTTAATTGCTCACGTGCCTAGGAGCCACCCACCTACCACTGAGATGGGTGAACCATACTGGCTGGCAATCAGTCAGTCACCTTTGAGTAATGAATCAGCTAAGGACTACATATCTAATTTTTGAAGCCTGAGAAGGTGGCTTCCACAAATTGCAGCCAGTAAGCCTTGCAGAATTTTGGAGAATATTCTGAAGTATATTATTAAAAGGAGATTTGTTAAAACTTAGAAAGTAGTGCTTGCTAAGAGACCACAAGGGCTCGTGCAAATACTTCAACAGGAATGCTAAAGTAACAGCCCCAAGAAACCTATCTGGACCTGGCAAGGTCTCACATGATCAAAAGTTACTTGTGAACCTAAAAGAAAAATGAGAAGTAGGTGCTGACATAATTAGCTGGATTAGAAGCTGAATGGTTGCTCAGACTCTAAGCACAAATTTTCAATGCCTAGAAACTGGTCAATAAATAATTTTCTGCATGAAACGACCCAAGAGGCAGATCCCTCGAGGTGTCTGTCATCCAGACCATAAAATGTAAGGTCTTTAAAGCTTCTCTCATTAGGAAATAGTTTGGCTCTCCTCTCTCTTCTGGTTCTACAACCTCTTCTTCAGCACACTCACCCTGTTATACAATCCCAAACAGTGAACAGCTATTCTCCCAAAAGGTGGGGAGGCATTTCTTCACTAGCAGAGAATTCTGCAGCATCTAATTTAAGGAGCTCTTAGAATAAGAATTCCATAAACTCATCCACAAACTACCTTGATCATTATATGGAATTTCTATGTATTGGTTTTCTTTCTTTGATCTTTTGTTTAAGAAACTTTGGAGCCACTCACACTATTTTCAATTGCCTCAACTACGGCACTCCAAATAAAGCACAATTCTTACAAAAACACGCAAGCCATAATTTACCTGCCTTACAAGCAGCAGCAAAAAACTCAAATTTAATAGGTCATTTTTCCTTAAAAACCTGCTGTTTCAAAAAAGAAAACAAAATTTAACATTTTAAGGTGCCACCATAACTTTTTAAATTGGTTAAGAAAAATGATGATGCTGTGCCATCAATGTTTATGAACCTTGTCAAGTGACAACAGAGGGTACTGTGCTTAGCCACTTAAAACTATGTTTTTTAGATCCAGGCATGGTATTTAAAACAACAACAAACACACATACACACAATGTCATACTCTACTATTAAAAAAAAAAAAAACTGACAGTAATATGTCTTTATTATGGATTAAGCAAGTGTAAGAAATAGCTATTTGTAATCTTTAAAACAATGCACTGAAAATAAGTTAATTTCAGAGTTTTATTGTATTGCACTAAGGAACAGCAGGACGGTTATACAATGTTCTCTCTCATTCAATTTTGAAAATCTAAAGTACTTGCAAATTCTTAAGAATACCTTTACCACCAAATTAGAACAGTAAGTATAATAACCAATTTCTTAATAAGTAATGTCTTACAAATTAAAACACATTTAAAATAGCTTTAAATGCATTCTTCACAAGTAATTCAGCATATATTTTATCTTGTTCACTTATGCTTAAGAATTAAAGCAAGTATATTACTCTGATGGAAATATGGGAAATCTCTCATTCATGCAATATACAGGGATAATATTCAAGTTGAAGGGGAAAAATCCCACTCTTCTTATTTTGTAAATGTGTCCATATATAATCACATACATGATAAATAAGGAAACCCATGAAGTTTCCCACAAGTCAGATATATATTTTCAGTCATCAGAAGCACCTGATATCTACAGCTAATTTATAATTAGATGGCATTTCAATAAACCAAAATGAGCCCTACAAGTTCCTATATATAACAAAAGCTTCCAATGGACTAAGGATAGTCAATAATTAATGCAATCATTCATGGGATTATGGCTGTTCCTTAAGGAGTGCAAGTTCAAACCTGTCAACACCAGAGGTAATCATTTTATATTAATTTATACGTAATTCCATTTAAATTCTTTATCCGAGTATAACATATGAAAACAGTCTTTCCACAAGCAAAAAATGTGGAAACATTTAAAAAATAAGGAGTCATTTTTTAAAGTAACTGATCAGATTCCATAGTCTACTCTTGGAAACAGGATCTTGCTGGATAGAATCCCTTCATTTGGTGGCTTTTTGCATGCACTTACTGGACCAATTCTTCTGTGTGTTGTTCTAAGAGCTCACCAAAACATAGATCATGCTGAAAAGAAGAAAAAGCCTATTAATTCAAACATTCCTAACTATAAAAACTAAAAGCACCAAAAAGTTGAGTCTGCTTTACAAAGCAAACTGGTTTATAGTATCACACCACCACAGAATATGAAAAGACTAATGACCAGTTCACAATACAATCCTAATTTGCATTTATGGACTTCTGCCTAAGGTAGGACTTGGCTCAGTGCATATGCTGTGGTTGTCCCCTATTTCTTTTCCAATTTTAGCAAGTAGAACAGCACAGCTGAAATCTTAATAGGGGATCAGAGCTTAGAGAAGCAATCCAAACAGTACACTGCTCTGGAGTTGTCTAATAATAGAGGCAAGCATCTCTAGAAGGCTCACTTCATGCCAGGCCCTCCACTAGAACTTTTATGTACATGATCTCGCTGAATCCTCTAAGCAGTCACAGGGGGTGAGTACCATGATTATCCCCATTTTACAGATGGAAGAGGAAGAGCCATTAGAGGAAGGCTCTAGGCAACAGCAACAGGGTGGGAAAAGGGTACAAACAAGCAAAATAGAAAAAAAAACATTTATTTTCTGGGCAATTCTACCAGAGTGATGTGGGAAAGGCATGGTTAAAAAGCATGGATCTCTAAATGGAAATACAAAGCAAAGAGTTGTACAAACTCGATAAACAATTTAAACAGAAATGAAATGACCTAGTGCCACCATCTCCTGGTGAACATTTTCCCAGAACTATACATCGCTGATTTTATCATCTATTCAATGATTCATTTCTTTCAACAAGTATTTTAATTATTAGGCTTCATGCCTAGCATAAAGCCCAACATGGGACTTGAACTCAGGACGCTGAGACTGAGACCTGAGCTGAGATCAAGAGTCAGACATTTGATCGACTGAGCCACCCAGGTGGCCCTTAACTAATACGTCTTAAGTGCCTACTATATGCCAGCACTGTTCCAGATATTTGTTAAAGAAATTTTTTAAAATGAAAATTAACAGGAAATGAAAATGACCCCTGGTATTTCACTTTTCAGAACTTATTCACTATTTTTGTTTCATAAATGAGCATCTGTAAATGCACTAAAGGATACTCATTTTCACAATTACAACCTCTAGAAGCATAAACATACCTTTTTCATAAATTTCAGCCTAGCATATTATTTTTCATAATGGAAACTTGTATGATATAAAGAGAAATAAGAATATAACCTACCATCTAATACTTAGCAAGCTTTCTAACAAAAAGGAGAGAATAGAAAGAAGCTTAATGATTACAATTCCATCTTATACAGCCAATTTTCTTCATATTTGGAAAATCAGGTGGAATGTCATCTCTGGTTGAATATGTCAATAAAAAATGAGAAAGTGTATTTATGTAGCTTAAAGAAATGTAATTCCACACTTGCAAGTGTCCTTTTCTTGTTTTAATGAGCAGCCATCTTATTCCATATACAGGACACTTAGGGCAGTGGTTCTCAACCAGGGCTGGTTTTTGCCCTGCAGGGGGCATTTGGCACTGTCCAGACACATTTTAGGTTTTGATGACTGGGGTAGAGGAGGTGCTACTGGCGTCTAGTGGGAAGAGGCAAGGGACACTGCTAAATATCCTACAATGCTCAGGAGAGCCCCCATAACAAAAATTTATCCAGCCTAAAATGTTAACAGTCTTGATGTTGAGAAGCCCTGATCTAGAGGAATGATACGAGTCCATCACGGTATAAAGGAAGAAGAATCGATAATTACACCATCAAATAGGATAGATCTGTTTCATTCATCTAATTCAGATCAAGGAAGCCAGAAAATAAAGGGCAGAGCATACAGTTTGTAAAGAATGATAAGAAATTAAATATCACCTCAAGATAGTGAAGCCAAGCAAATGGTTTTTTGCAAATTCACACTTTTTTGCAATCCTCTCAATGCCATCACTTTGCCATGGAAAATGAGGACTGTCCTTCACTGACGGACTGTGTCCAAAAATTTAGGAAGCAGCCCCTGACCACACCTTCTGTCTCCGACTGCACAGCAGTTGGCTGCCTGTGACAAGTACCAGTCTATTCATATTTAATGTGAGTGCGTTTGCTGATGTGCACTGTGCCATTACCAGCCACCACCATTCAAGACACTGAGTTCTTCAAGTGGATTTTAAAGTACTATATTAAGACCATAATGCCTGCAAACTTTTTTGGAAGCAAAGTGAAATCATATATTCATTTCATTTTTTAAACTTACCCGTATAGGTAGTAAAAAAATGCTAGAAGATAAAAAGCTAATTTGCACCAGCCTTCTTTCTGACAATACGCTAAAATGTCTGCATTCATGATGGTTGTAGGGTCATAGAGTCCTGGTCCACTCATCACTGGTCTACTCATATACCTGCAATAAACACAGTCTATTAGCCACCCCAAAAAAGGGAAGACAACCTTTCAGATGAGAAGGAGGGTTTTCCTTCTCAAGTAACATTTGTTGCCATGAGAGGTAGTCTACATAGGGAAGCTTACTTGTAGTTCCAGGGTGGAGTTCTTTCCTCTTATCATCTTAATTTTAAAACAAGAGCCCCTATATGAGAACAGGACAGTTAAACAAATCCTATCTGGTCTCTTCAACAATTTCATAAACACAAGGAAAAGGAAAATAACTGTAAAAAGGAACTAAGATTTTCTTCCTTTTAACTTTTTCTTTGAATATAATCTTAGGTTTACAGAAATGGTGTGAAAACACTTCACCAAGATATTCCAAATGCTCACATTAACCACACAGCTTCACTCTTCTCTTTTTTTGTTTTAGCTCCAAATATGCACACATTTTTTATAGAAGAATTTCAGACTCAATTACAGATATGATACCGCTTTATGCCTAAACACATCTTAAGTATATTTCCTAAAATCAAGAGCAATGAGATTTAACACACCTATTTAAAAAAGAAAAACCTCTAACTCTATTATATAGATCAGATATAATATACATAACTCAAGTTATAAAATATGAATATATTTTATAAACAACCAAATTTAAAATTACAAAGTAAACATGGAGAAAGAAGTTAAACACACTATATATTTTGACTTATATCAAGTTCAAAGATGGGCAAAACTAATCCAGTTGACAGAGTTCAGTGCTCTCCTTGGGAGGTGGCAAGGTAACTGACAAGGATGGGGTTTCAGACTTTTGCACATTATTGTATGTAAATTAAACCTCACTTTTTGAAAAACACCTTTAAAGAGTAACAAAGTAAACACCATAAAAGATATTAAACAATTATTTGTTCACCTACTTGATTTTATTAAAATAAATGCCAACTAATCTTCAGTTTTCATTTAGAGGACTAGCACATAAGATAACCGTATCAACCATAGTATAATTAAAATATAATTAGGAAAAGTATTAGAAATATATCTAAATATTACCTCCAAATATGATACGCCAAGAGGGGCATATTGAGACCCAGTGTAAGCCACTCTGCTGCACAAAGAAACATGACACAGAAGAAAGCATGGATGAGGTACTCGGGAAGTACAAGCTGGAAGAAAAATACAAGCCAATTATCAAAATGCCTTGGCATTAAGTCAAATGGTAATTTGGAAAGCAGGTGGCAACCAAGTTTCCATAATGAAAAAATCACTGTTTTCTTAGAATCAGGCATGAAGGATGCTGCTGAGCTCTGTTTCCATATTGAACTTTTTACTGAAAGTAGAATTCGAAGCAAAGTGACCAGATGATAAAGCTTGCACTAAAAGATTAAATAGAACTTCAAATTTAAGACTCAAATTCTTACAATAACAAGTTAAATTATACAAAGTTACCACCCAGGTGGTTCAGTTTTTTGCTGATCACTTGGAATACTTTTTCTTTCCACTGTTCAACAATGATAAAAATAGAAAAATGAGGTATCTGATCACATGCAACATGATATAAAAAAATCCACAAAAACAAAACTCCCCTTTAGGATATTTTACCCGTCAGTGTTTCAAAGCTTTTAACAGAAACCAGGAATGCTACATAAAACAATACTTAGCAAATCACATCGCATTACCACAAAAGTAATTTTTCAATGGAAAGCCAAAAGCCAATAATCTCAGCACAGTCAGAGGGAAAGAAACACTAATATACACAGATGCAAACGATGTGCATTCTGCAATGTAGGAGGGAAAAGACTGAGTTCTGAACCATAAATTGGAATTGTCCCGGTTCCTGAGCTCCGATGCTTACATGGCCTTCCTGTTTCTTTCAGCTTGTTTTCTAACCAACTACTTACAGACACAGCAGACCAGGAGGTCAGAACTCAAAAATAAAATGATTTTTTTTATTGCAGGTAGTATTAAATGAGAAAAATTAATTCAAGCAAAACGCATTTTATAAAATGACCAAGAGTTCATGCTTTATTTTTAATTATCTTTCTGATCCTAAAGATTTCAGCCTAATGACTCTGTTAAATAAAAGTCCCAAACCTTTCATTGCAAGTTTCAGCCAAATAACTTCCTACAAGTCACAGATGCAAAGCCAGTTTCTCAAATGTCTGCATCATATCAAAGTAAACTTATATGAATCCTCAACATCATCAGATCTTTCCTGAGAGGAAACCATTGTTGCAGGAATAATAACAATTGTACTATATATTCAAGCCCACTTTCTAATACTCCCAAATCACTTTTTCCACTTCAAAGCTGTAAAGCAAAGTTTTTAAATGAATAATATTTTAAATAAAATCCCAGTAAAGGGCAGCCCCGGTGGCTCAGCGGTTTAGCACCACCTTCGGCCCAGGGCGTGATCCTGGAGACCTGAGATAGAGTCCCACCTCAGGCTCCCTGCATGGAGCCTGCTTCTCCCTCTGCCTGTGTCTCTGCCTCTCTCTCTCTCTCTCTCTGTGTGTGTGTGTGTGTTTCTCATGAATAAATAAATAAAATTAAAAAAAAAAAAAAGAAAGAAAGAAATCCCAGTAAAACCAACTAATCTACATCACTAACCAGATATTTTCTAAAAACTTAAACAATATAATAAATAACAAAAGATAAACTCTGCAAATGTATATGAACCTGTAGATAACAGGAACCAGTAAGCCACCATTTAATTAAGATCAAAATTAAACATCTGCAAGAAAACAAGAAAATGTCCACAGGAAATCTTTGAAACACAAAGACTGCAACCAGGACAAACCAAGAAAAATATACATTGTACTAGGAGTTCCACTAAAACGGTTTATCATACTAGTATAAATTATAGAATTTTTCTTTACAATATATAATGTCTATTTTAGCTCTCTAAAGCCAAGTGATATCTAACAAAACAAATCATTATCCAGCTTTTCATCCTATACTTCCAGAGTAAGATATGGGAGATAATGATTTTGAAAGCACAATCTTAACTGCTCTTAAACAATACACTTTTTAGTAAGAGTGAAAATACAGATAATCTGCCACTCTTCCAGTTCTAATATGAAACACATGCCACACTCCCTTCTCCTCAGAAAAGTCCAGAATCTTTTAATTGTGCATCTCATAAAAACCAGTCCACTCCAATCGTTCTTTAATGGTGAAATTTCCTCATAAGTTGCACAAAAATTATTCCATTTAGGAACAAATGTTTACACAAAAACTAGTATCCAAAAAAATTCCTCATAAAAATATGGCTGAAATGATAATTAACATGCAAATCGTAGTATACTCTAGTTAAGGTTCACATTTAAAAAATAATATTTGTCTTCCCCCATACTTTGGCAGAATTGTCAAAACAAATTTTAAATAGGGAAAACTGTCAGATGCACTGCTAGTAAGCCAATTTTCGGCACCCTATCCAAATGCAACTTGTGTTGATCTAAAAACTTCCTCCCAATCTACACAGCATTAGGATGTCGAAGCACATGTCTTTTTTAAGTGAGAATTTCCTTCCATGAAGAAGAGTCAGAAATCACACATTATATGTAAAAATGAAATTAGTCCCTCTTAAGTTAATGGTAAATTAGGGAACTACCAAAGCTTGAGCATAAAAATCCAGCTGTCTGGGTTCAAATGCTGGTTCTACCTTAGCTGTGTGACCTTGTTGGTAAAGTGCTTCAAACTCGCTAAGCCTCAGCCTATCCTATCCTCCTACTCATGAGAATAACATACCTACCCTTTAAGTCAGTCACCAGCACTGAATGACAAAGCCCAAGAAAAGATGCTTAGCACAGAGCCTGGTGCCCAGGAAACCCCTCATTTGATTTCAGCTCTTATCATCCTCATCATCATTTGGTTATTTGAAGTAATGAAAAGCCAAAGAGAATACTATTAATGAACAACTGTCAAAAAAAGAAATTTCGATTTCTTCATCTCTTGGTAACAGTTTCAATGGTAGGTTATGATATTTTACAATCAACATTATTACTTTCCAATGAGAAAGCAAATTCATCACCTATTTTGTTTCTTAAGAGCAGAGAAACAGCTAGTAAGTTAATACTTTTAATTGTACCTACATCAAGAATTACTGTAGCAGTTTTTTAAAGACAAACTAGAAATTTATCCCATCACTCATTTTTATGAAGGAAACAATGAGAAAGTAGCAAACTAACTTTATAGACCCATAAAATCCCTCTTGTATGCTAGTGCCTTATAGTTTTACACAGTTAAAGTCTACACAAGTTCTCATCTTGAGTAATTTTTTTAAGATGATTTATTGTATTCTATTTCTTGGAGACCTATCCACTGCTTTCTTACAAATAGCCTTTCAGCTTCTAGCCAATTAGGCAAAATCAAACCTACAGGCTAAAGGAGAATCCTCCTAAATGAGTAAACTGAATGAAGTAAAAAATATATATATAAACCAGGGATCCCTGGATGGCTCAGTGGTTTAGTGCCTGCCTTTGGCCCAGGGCCTGGTCCTGGAGTCCCAGGATTGAGTCCCACATCAGGCTCCCTGCATGGAGCCTGCTTCTCCCTATGCTTGTGTCTCTGCCTCTCTCTCTCTCTCTCTCTCTGTGTGTGTGTGTCTCTCATGAATAAATAAAATCTTTAGAAAAAATAAAAAATAAAACCCTAAGCACAATGGAGCCACATTATAACAATCCATCAGAGCTCAGAACTTAGTGTAAGTCTATTTTAGAAATTTAGAGTGGATATATATTAGAAAAAAACTGTAGACTTCTGTATAGAAATTGTTATCCACAAAATCCTGGCAGCATGAATCCAAAGGACGGCACTAGTGCAAGACTCCAGAGCCGAAGGAAAGATTTATCCACCTAAAAGGTTCTGAATAAACATCAGCTGAAAGGGTGAATAATTAATTCTAGAATAGACATAACCAAAGATTAAAGTAGACATGGTACTGAAGACTACACTTCCAGACTACCTCCAAATAAATCACAGTAGAAGAATCATCTCACCATCTATTAAAGTCATTTTATGTTAACCAACTTTCAAACACTGCATCAAATAATGTAATATAGAAGTGCCTATGGCTATAACATTTTTAAAAAATGCATAAGCATTTAACAGCTTTCCCTACTTGACTGGGCCAGCAAGCAAACATTTGCATAAAATATGAAATTTCATGAAATCATAAACCTCAACAGGCATATGAACAAGCACACCGAACAGAACATTTTACAAATACAAATGCCCTAACCCTCCCCATGAAATGAATGTAGCATTAAAACATTAAACTAAAAAGCAGTACACACCTTTAATGCAATTTTGACTCTTTTAATCTTTTTGACCTTTTCAACTGTCTTTGGCCGACAATGTAAAAAGCAGATTGGAAGAATGTTAGTATGACAGCTGACAAGATCACCAACAGATTAATAATAGTCAGAATAGTCGAGCAGGAAAAAGAATATTTTTGTAAATTCTGCCTACTTCAAAAAGTACAAATATATTATGCTACTGAGAATATTGGCCATTTTCAAATTATATTAAATTAAAAGCAAAAACAGTTTAAAAATCTAAAGAAAAATCCTATATTATAACTTACAGGATTCAGGGTATTACACTGGTCTATAGGATTCTTGTAATCAGTCTTCAGTTCATCAAATGCAATAATCTAAAATAAAATTAAAATAGTTAGGACCTTTAATAAAAAGCAGCAACAAATGATAATTGAATGAAGTTAATAAAACAAAAGCAAAAGTATACCAAGACTACATGTACCAATTCACAGTAAATTCACTATGTACTGATAAAGACCTAGAATCATATTTAAAGAAGTGAAAACATGTTTAGACTAATAGCATTTAAATGACCTGGTATCACTGTGATAAATGTCTTCAATTTTCAATTTTTCAAAGCCTCTGTACAAGTTATTTTCTCTTCTTGAAATGATCTTTTCCCTCACCCATAACTATTGATCAAAACTCTTTTTTTGTTTTAGAGATTTTTTTTAAGATTTTATTTATTTATTCATAGAGACAGAGAGAGAGAGAGAGGCGCAGAGACACAGGCAGAGGCAGAAGCAGGCTCCATGCAGGGAGCCCGACGTGGGACTCGATCCAGGGTCTCCAGGATCACGCCCTGGGCTGCAGGCGGTGCTAAACCGCTGCGCCACTGGGGCTGCCCTTGATCAAAACTCTTCATCCTAAAAACCCTCTTGCTATGTCAACCCCTCTCCGTAGGTTTCCCTGACTCCCTTGGGCAGAAATAATTTCATGTGTCTAATATCCACATAACACAGAGCTTTACAGTGCTACCAGTATGGTATTTCTCACACTGCAGTATTTGTGTACACGTCTGTGTACCCCTCGGGGTGAGGCATTTTTAATCATTTGGGCGTGCCCTGCCCCCATCACGGAATTCAGTGAGACACCAGAGATGGACTCATATGCTTCAGTTTGTTCCCACTGTTCTCAAACGCATATATTTCAAAGTCCTGCTTCAATTTGGAAATACAAGAAATGGCCTCAGAATAGGGAAACACAAAATGATTATTAAACTTCATGGCCAGGACCGCCACATATGGTAGTGCAATATCTGCTGAGGTGGAAGCTCAAAGCCAGCCCATGCTCCTGCGGCCAAGCATCCTGGTTTAGCTCTACACCAGGCTCTGCCCTAAGGGGCTGTGGAGGGAGGGATTTTACTAATTCTTTTACCCCAAGAGGCATCTTGTTCTAATGCACCTAAAGGCATCATATAAGCAAGAGTAGCCCTGTTCAAGGTCATGATAAAAGTGATCAGTCTAACTTTTGTGTCCTCTGCATATTCCTATCACTTGTGGATGTTTTCACTAGGTCACCAAACTAAAGACTGAGGAAGGGTAACCCAGGTAAGACCAACTTCTAAGGGTGTAAGGAGTCAGTTATAAATGTGATAAGGGGAGAAAGATCTTATCCACTTATGAAATATATGGCAAAAATGTTTCTGACTACACTCTGGAGAGATGTGGCTGTTAGCATTTAGGGTCACTTAACACACAACTTCTAAGTTCAAAATGTACTAAAAATCAAAATAAGGGCACCACACCACTCTGTGTTATCAGGTCCGATGTTAAAATGAGAAGCCAAAGGCACCAAGTTTATGGGGGAGCTATTTTAGTTGCTGTCTCTAGTCATCCAGGGGACAGAGAATCCTATCTGCCTTTCCTCTGGTGGGTTAGGAATAGTATCTTCATATGTGAGGCAGTGTTACTCAATATTACCAGTAATCAGTATAGTTCTATATTTCTAGCTTTTACTATGCTGGTTTATTTCCCTAGTTAAAGTTCTTCGCTTCATGAGGCATTTGGGTGGTTCAGTGTTTGAGCATCTGCCTTCAGCTCAGGTCGTGATCCCAAGGTCCTGGGACAGAGTCCTGCATCAGACTCCCCATGGGAGCCTTCTCCCTCTGCCTATGTCTCTGTGTACTAATGAATAAATAGAATCTTTAAAAATATATTTTTTTTCACTTCATAAAAAGATAGTGGTCTTTTTTTAATTCTAGAATTTTATAAAATTCACCAAACTGACTAAATAAAAATTCTAACTAAAATAGGAATGGAAGGGCAGCCCAGGTGGCTCAGCGGTTTAGCACCACCTTCAGCCCAGGGCGTGATCCTGGAGACCGGGGGTCAAGTCCCACATCGGCCTCCCTGCATGGAGCCTGCTTCTCCCTCTGCCTGTGTCTCTGCCTCTCGCTCTCTCTCTGTGTCTCTCATGAATAAAGAAATAAAAATCTTTTAAAAAAATAAAATAAAATAAATAAAATAAAAATAAAATAGGAATGGAAGAAAAATAAACATTAAGATGTTAACTCCATGACAGCAAAGGTTTTTTCTGTGTTCACTGCTACCTCTCCGGGCCTGGCACATAAACTTCTTAAGTGTTCAATCAATATTTATTGATGAAAAGGGGAGGAGGGGACTAGCTTAAAACAATACAGAACTCAAAAAAAAAAAAAAATACAGAACTCACCAAAAGGCATTTATTTGCCTTTGCTAATGAAACCTAACACATATAAATGTTAAGAATATAAACGTACAACTAGAAGATACTAATTTCTGATTATTTATGGACATTATTAGTCAAATACCTATCATTTGCTGTGATAAATCCCCAATGCACCTCAGTAATAAAGTCCAAAATAAGGACTGTCATTGCAAATAAAATTACCTGCCTATAACAAGATCCAATTTAACAGCAGAGTATAAAACTTATGTAAAACTAATGTCTGACCAGCATCTTCTTCAGGTGATTTCAGGGATCTCTGAACGAGTGTGTTAATGCATGAGCTTCTGTTTGAGCGCTATAAGCTGGAGTTTTCAAAACTCTTCTGAAAGGATTCTTAACCTAGTGGTTTTCACATCTTTTATGACTATGCATCTAGACAAAGATGTTCACAAAACGTCCCACGGAAGTGCAGAAACAAAATCGATATATCCCTAAAGATATCAAACTATACAATCCAGGGTAACTTCAAATTTGATCCATGTCTTTAGGGAATGCCTTCTCTTCAGGCAATTCTATGCTCCCACCTCTATCCTCCAGAGCATCAATCACATGAATTAGGACTCAACTGACAGATGTAACCACCAGCACAAAAAAGATCCTCCAAACGATTAATGCAAACAAGATTCTTTGAATTTCTACTTGAAATTTCCAAAGAAGCTTTCTGGTACTTAAACTACCTGAAGGTTATGTTGACAGAAAAATTGATAGAAAGTTGATAGAAAAATTGAAATTATATATTTTAGAATTGTCAATTTGTTTCCAAAGGATACATAATCCTCTGAATTACAAAGAAATCCCTACAGAGAAAAGCTCTCCACTTATCTATGGAATACAAATTAATTTTTTTAATTCCATAATAGGACTTAAAATTTACCTACTTTACCCGGATACATATTCATTTCAACGCTGAAACTAAATTACTCATTTTTTTTTAAACGCAGTTCAGATTTTCCTTAAGCCAAACAACCTGGTTCAAAATGTAAACAAGGCCATCACAGCTCGCTCAGAATGTTCATCATCTCAAAAAACAAAGCATACCCATCAAGCAGGAAATGACTTAAATCCACATTCACAAATGGAAGGGAGCCACACATTTCAACTTCCACCAGAGGCTTACTAAAGTGGAGCTGGTTTGCATCCCAAATTATCTTTATTTGTTATTCTTCCACCAAAGAGCATAAACTGCTCTGAATGTATTGGTTCCTACTGAAAAGCATTTGAGGGAGCAGTTACTGAACAGCCTACCTAAGCATTTCCCACTATACAGCAATTAGGTTCTAAATTAATTATGAACATAACCACACTCTCTATCAAAAGAGAATAATCTGTGGTATCATTCTACTTTTTGTTTTTCATTCTACTTTTGAGATTTTTTTTTAAGATTTTTAATTTATTTATTCATGAGAAACACACAGAGAGAGAGGGGCAAAGACACAGGCAGAGGGAGAAGCAGACTCTACGCAGGGAGCCTGACGTGGGACTCGATCCCGGGACCCCAGGATCACGTCCCGGGCTGAAGGTGGCACTAAACCACTGAGCCACCCGGGCTGCCCTGAGATTTTTTTTTTTTTATCCCAGACACTGCTACCATTTAAATCACTCTGCCACTCTACGTACATTAAGAAATCCTTGCTATCTGCATGATGAAACCTGACTTAAAATTTACATGAATGAACCCGTCCAATCAGTCAACTGACGGCTAATATTCCAGAAGGCACTAAAAGAACAGGAGGAGGGCAGAAGTAAATATAAGATATATTTTTAATAAATGCTGATTTCCAGAAGGCTGGTTCTAATTTTGTGCTAGAGAAACAAGAATCCTTAAAAAATCTGTCGTAGAGGGCCATCTGAGTGGCTCAGTGGCTCTTGAGTGTCCTGGCCTTCGGTTCAGGGCGTGATCCCGTGATCCCGGGGTCCTGGGATGGAGTCCTGCATCAGGCTCCCCGCAAGGAGCCCGCTTCTCCCTCTGCCTATGTCTCTGCCTGTGTGTCTTTCCTGAGTAAATAAATATATGTTTGTTTTTTTTTTAATCTAGTATAGAACTGTCACGAGGAGCTTACTTGTTCCTTACAGGAACCAGTAAGGATGTGCTTCTATCCTGCAGCAAGATGTGAGTAAAAGGCGAGAAAAAAAAAAAACTTCCCTAGGGAATAACATTTGTGACCATTTTCAAAATCAAATTGAAACTACCTCTACTAAATCCAGCTACCCTGAATACAGATGGCTGGGAAGAGTGTCTCTTGAGAAACTCCAGCAGTTTGGGGGAAAAGTTCGGAGATGCGGCCAACAAAGTGATCAATCTGCATCAAAGTTCACAAGGAAACAGAATGGGGGGGGGGGGGCGGGGGGAGGCATTCTACTCGAACAGCACCCAACAAGTGCTGAAAACGGAGTTGGAAATTCCTCTAAAGTAGGCTATATATACTATCTCATTTGGGCCAGACTCCGGGGGAAACTCGAAAAGAAAAAACGATGTGATCGAATACTAGTAACCGGCAAACTTCACTCCCGTAAGCGCGCAGCGCGCCTCGGTGCGCCCCTGACATCCTCGCGGGGGCCCGGGGTCGCGCCGGCGAAGCGCGGTCCCGCAGGGCCCCCAGGACCGGGGCGCCCCACCCATCCAGGCCGGGGCAGCGGCGCGCGCATCCCCCGGGCCACCGCAGCCCGGCCCCGCAGGCGGAGGGCGCACAGAGCCGCGGCGGCGCGGCCTGCCCCGCTGCGGCCCCATCCCCCGGCGCCGCCCCGGCCGCCGCCCCGGGGCAGGAAGAGGCTGCGCCGCCTCCTCGCCCTCCTTCCCGCGGCCCCGGCTACTCACGTGCCAGATGGCGAAGAAGATGAGCGCGGCGGTGAGCAGCAGCGCCAGCATGTAGCAGAAGGCCGCGAACGTGAACGCCATGGCCGGCAGAGAGGAGCAGGGAGCGGCACCGCTGCCAGCGGAGAAAGGCGGCGCAGGGCCCTCTGGGTAAAACCATTCACTTCCCCCGGCCGCAGCCACGACCGCCGCCGCCGCCGCCGCCACCGCCGCCGCGGCGCCCGCCCCCCCGCCGCGCGCCTGCGTACTAGCGCGAGGCGCGCCGGCGCCCTCTGACGGCGGAAGCGTGCGGTGCATCTACGTCGTCCGCGCCGCTGATGGATTTTCCTTGCCTTCCCTGGTCTATTCTTCGAACAAGTGTTTACTGAAGGAGCGCCTGCTAGGTCTCAGGCACTGTGCTTCTCCTTTGAGATGCGAAGAGGAGAAACGTAGTACGGGCGCCGAAAGAACTTAGTGGAGTGCCGGAAACGAACGCCTAAATAAATCATGACGGTATTAGAGCCCTGTTGAACGGAAGTCTGCGGCTTGGGATGGAAGGTCAGAGAAGGGCATCCCTCCCGTGGAGCAGCGTTCAGAGCCGGAGCCCCGGGGTTTCCTAAGCGGAGGCTCCTGTGATGAGAAGTCCAGGCAAAGAGAAGATGGAACCAGCACTCCAAAGAGAGGGTTCAGCTTGACAAAAGGCACAGAGATGAAAAAGGGAAATAAAACCTCAGTGTCTCAGGAGAAACCACCGGCAATTCTAAATTAGTGGAACTCAGGGCAAAACAGTGTTGAGAGTTAGGAAGGGCTTAGCGAGGGCTCAGATCACAGAGGGCCTCATAAGCCTGGTTTTGTTCTTGCCCTGGTTGTGACCCACAAAATTGATTCACCACCTGCTAAAATGATCGCTGCTGATGGGAGTGGAAATCACTGAAGGCTTTTAAGCACAAGAAGGATATCTCTGGGGGACGCCCGGGTGGCTCCATGGTTTGGCGCCTGCCTTCAGCCCAGGGCGGGATCCTGGAGACCCTGGATCGAGTCCCACGTCCGGCTCCCTGCATGGAGCCTGCTGCCCCCTCTGCCTGTGTCTCTGCCTCCCTCTCTCTCTCTGTCTCTCATGAATGAATAAATAAATAAAATCTTTAAAAAAAAAAAAAAAGAAGGATATATTTGGATTTGCGTTACAGATCATTTGCACTAGCCAATTGTATAGAGACATGTTTAGAAGCAGTCTGTCCAGTGCTGTCCAGCAAAACTTGGGGCAAGACTGGAAATTGTCTTTCTCTGCACTGTTTCATAAAATATGGCTATTGAGCACTTGCAATGTGGCTAGTATGATTACGGAATTGAACTTTAAATTTTACTTATTTTAATTAAAATGTAAGTAGCCACATGTAGCTAGTGGCTACTGTCTTAAATGGTACAGGTCTATACAATCAAGATTATATGGCACCTTTGTGCAAATCCCAAAGGTATTCTCTCCAGATAAACAGAGGTCCACACTAGGGCACAGGAATGCAGGCTGTGTGTGCAGTGTACAAACTGCCCAACTGTGCACCATGATCCTGATTAGAGGAGTGTGAGACCAGCACTAAGGAGCCCACAGCCTCCAAGAAGAAGCTACTGTGGCTCCGACTAAGGCAGTGGAAGCCAGAAGAGAAAGGAATGAACAGATTCGGAGGTATTTGAGAGATAAGCCCAGCAGGACTTGATTGATTGGGTGCAGGGGTAAGAGAAAGGAAGCCTCAGTGAAGATGTTTGGTACCACAGGCCACAGAAGCTTGGCAAAATACAACAGTAGACAATATTTATCCAAGAGAATTCATAATCTAGTGAGGGGTAGATGTCGTTTCCTGGTTTCAGGGAAAATGTTTGGCAACAAGCCATTCTCCAGATTCACTTGAAATGTACCTTTCCCTTGCTTGGTAACTATGTCCAGCACCTTACTACACAAAATGGAACTGTATCCCAAGAACCCATCCTTGGTTCTAGAGGGGTGTCCCACATTTCACCTGAGAAGGTAGAGAGAGTTGGCAAGAGAAATTTTGCCTGCCCCAACCCCCATAACTGTTGTTACATAAAACCCAAGCCCCTCTACTTCATTCAAGGGTAGCATTTTAAGATATTTCAACAAGGGTTTATTGAACACCCATTCTATGTCACGTAGAATGCCAATTCACCCAGAAGCTGGAGCAATATGAAGCCCTTTCACATTTTACCAGAACACACAGGTAAATTGTAAACCTTCATTGTCTAGTACAGGAACCATTTAATCACATGTGGCTATTTAAACTTAAATCGGATAAAATTAAAACTAAAAATTCAGTTCCTCAGCTATACTGGTCATATTTCAAGTGCTCAATAGCCTCATGCAGCTGGTGGAGACTGTATTGGACAATGTATTTCCACCATTGTAGAAAGTGCTGTTTGCACTGCTTTAGACAATATTACACAGCTATAATCAGTCAGAGAATACACCCATTTTAATGAGGACAAAGGGCTGATTAGATTGACCAACTAGACAAGGCAGTTGGTGAGGAAGATAATGGGTTCACTTGATGTTTTGGAGAAGCATTACAAGTGGTGAGTAATCAATGCTATCCTCATTCGATCAATTCTCAGTATCCTTTGGAAGTTGCATTACCCTTATACCTCATGGAAGTAATTTTGAAGTACATACTGAATTAAGTCCCTGCTTCTACCTGTATACATGGCTGGGGATGTATGATATTGCAAAGAAATATTAATCTTACATACGTGCTCGCTCTCTCCTGCACCACTCCTCTTCTCCCACTCAGGCTTCCTTTGTTCCACTTGACTTTCCAGTGGTTTGCTCCCACTCCATCCACTGCCCATGCTCCTAACCCAAACAGCACAGCTAGGCACAAGTCAGCCACCAGAGAACTAGAAAAAAAAATCCATAAATACAAAGCATGTGATCTAAGAATAGGACTAAAAAAGTTCAGACACACACCTGAAAGTACTTTCTAGCCTCCTAGACTAGATATAGAAAGCCAGTGGTGGGAAGGGGGAATGAGAGGTGCCCAGCAGTTAAGAGAATGTGAGCTCAAGATATATGCAAGCCCCCAAAGGAGCAAACTCAGTCTTGCCAATCTCCAGGGAGTAGCTTGTCTTTCCCACCACCAGCCCCCGACATTCAAGCTCAGCTTTCTTTTTCACTGGTGTCTGTTGGGAACTGCCAGGCAGCAGCAGGCCATCTTCACACATCCATCATCCAAGTGGTAGTGATGTTTGCCACTCTGTTCAGCACCCCATCCAGCCCATGCCAGGGGGACAGTCCTCTTTCTGTGGCCAAGGAAGCTCATAAACTGCACACCCCCTCCATGGGGAGCAGTATGTAGGATACTTAAAGGCATGGTGGTAGCATAAAAGGGAAAGCTCCTGGAACTATTGTGAATTTACACTCAACCAATTTGAGTGCTCTCACAAATATGGAGTAACAGGTGAATATCTAGTCCTAGTTACATATATCATATGGTACCCATGACACTTTGAGAGGATCTGGGCCCTTGCCTTGGGTAACAAGGCACTTCCAAAATGAAAGTACCCTGAGCATAGATAATTGAGCCAGCAGTTCTCAATCTTCCAGAAAAGGTTTGCATATTTGAAGGAAAAGCTACTGCATTTAGTGGTTGTGGGTGGCGCATGGATTTGGAAATCGACGTAGGACTTGGAAAGAAGAGGTATGGAGCTGGGAAAAATGGGAAGTTTAGCGGGGAAATATTAGTTGCCCCCAAAGCCACTCCCACTTCTTTCCTGTTGCCAGAGCTCAGGGTCTGTTGGGGGCTCATGGCCCCCATGCCCATGTGCTCAGAGGACAAGCCCTTCCCAGCCCACGGTTTTGGGAAGAGGAAGCCCCTGTCCTTCAGGGTGATGTCTGACTCCCAGGTGCTTTCGCTATAGAGCAGAGCTTGTGACTATTGGTGTTAGTTTTTGTTCACTGTACACACTTCTAAAACACTGGGTTACAGCTCTATGAAGATAGAAAGCATTAGACTGTCCAGAAAGATGTGGCTTCTCAGTATCAGGTGTCATCCACCTTGCCCTTTGCTCTGGAAGTACCTGTCATACAACCATTACAAGAAGAATCAATGTACAGAAATGACTCACTCAACAATTTCTTGTGTACAAACTATACCTTTATTGTTATTGTTATTGACTTATGTATCTTTTTTCATAAAGTCACATAAAGGTAACATTTTTTTAAAGATTTTATTTATTTATTCATGAGAGACACAGAGAAAGGCAGAGACATAGGCAGAGGGAGAAGCAGCCTCCCTGCAGGGAGCCCAATGTGGGACTCGATCCCAGGACCCTGGGATCACGCTCTGAGCTGAAGGCAGACGCTCAATCAATCACTAAGCCACCTAGGAGTCCCACATAAAGGTAAAATTTAAAGATGGTCAAAAACACAGCGTTTAAGAGTATAAGGACTTTCAATACATGCACAAGTCCATGTAATAAGAGAACATTAAGGTAACAATAAGATAGAGAACATTGCCACCACCCTGTGTAATTCCCTCATGACCCACCACCATAGGCAACAACTGCTCTGCTTTCCAGTACCATAGATTAGTTTTACCTGTTCTTGAATTTCAGTAACTAGAATCATATGCTTTCTTTCGTGTCTGCTTTTTTGGCTCAGCATAATGTTTCGGGGCTTTTCTCTTTGAGACTCTTCCCCATTGCTGCATGCATCAATAGCTTTATGATTTACAAAAAATAAAATGTACCCATTTTAACTGCACAATGACCTTAGACAAAGTTATATGCTCAGGTAACCACCTATAATCAGTATGTTCAACATTTATAGCATCCCCAAAAAGTTTCATTGTACCTCTTCCCAACCCCCAGCTCAAAGCCATCACTGAGGCACTACCAATTAGATTTGTCTTTTTCAGAGTATCATATCACTGAAATTATACAGTATGTGTTCTCATGTCTGGATTCTTTCAACATATCTCTGAGATTTGCTTGTGTTGTTGTTGTTGTAGTAGACGTTAATTCCTGGGGTGCCTGGGTGGCTCAGTTGGTTAAGCATCTGCCTTCGGCTCAGGTCCTGATCCTAGGGTGCTGGGATCAAGCCCCGCATAGGGCTCCTTGTCTGCTTCTCCCTCTCCCTCTACTTCTATGCTCTCTGTATTTTGCACATTTGATTACTTAAAGTTGTCATCTGAACATTCTCTGTACTTTATTCCCTCTATGGAACATACTCTTCTCAAATTTCCTTTATTGGACATTCTGCCAATTTGATCCATGTTATTCAGGCTTACTGGGGTGACAAGGAACAGAGTCGTGCTCAAGTGGCATGGGTGTGTGGAATTTTATCCTAAGAACAGACTGGAAAGAATAGGAGCTAGGTATGGAGGAGACAGCCCCCAGGGCAATGTTGTATGTAGCTCACCAGGGTGATATCCCCAAATTGACCACACAGATCCCTTGTCTCGCTGGGATTTTGAACATGAGATATATTCAGATACTCGGCAACAGTGGGCAAGGCCACAAGTGGAAAGACACTAAAGAGAAAGCAGTGAACAGGACCCAGCATTATGTGGAATCTCAGAGTAAGACAAAACCATGAATAACACAAGTTAAGCGTAGATCAAAACCATGTCTAAGCAAAACCAAAGTAACTGCTTCACCACTCCACAGGCACTGCTTATTTTCCTAAACAAGAATGGGAAAGTACGGGACACGTGCGTGGCTCAGTGGTTGAGTGTCTGCCTTTGGCTCAGGTCGTGATCCGGGGGTCCTCGGTTTGAGTCCTGCATAGGGCTCCCTGCATGGAGCCTGCTGCTCCCTCTGCCTATGCCTCTGCCTCTCGCTCTGTGTCTCTCATGAATAAATAAATAAATTCTTAAAAAAAAAAAAAAGAATGGGAAAGTATTCAAACTCTATAACAGGCAGTAGTCCAAAGATCCACTCCTAGGTTGCTACCTGAATCTACTCATGTTTTCCTAGGCCAACCTCATTAGCCCTGAGACATCACAGAACCTGACCCTGGGAGTCTAGCAATGCCACTGGCTTGGAAAACATGAAAAAAAAAAAAAAAAAAGAGCCAACCTTTGCAGACATAATACACCAAATCCTCTTGTATGGAGGTGCTACCCAGTGAGCACCAAGCACCAGTCTAAAGGTTTCTTCTACATGTTGTAGTTGGGCCAGATAATGAGTATGTTTTTTTTCATGTGTTAGTCTTTGAATCTTACGTTCGTTTGTGGTTCACCTTAAAATTGTACACTTTAAAAATATTTATACATTTTTGTATTAGAAACATTTTATAATTTTTTTAGAGTAAAAAGTTCACTTTTTAGAACCACTTCCCTACAGTTCTTTTGGAAGAGCTCCATTTCTCTTCCTCAGAGAAGAGGCCACAAGCTAGGAGAACAGTAATGAGGTTCCACCTCTCACCTCCAACATTACAACGATTCTCACCTTTGAAGATTTATTTTTTCTTGACAGAGAGAGAGCATGCACACACAAGCAGGGGAAGCGGCAGGCAGAGGGAGAAGGAGAAGCAGACTCCCCCACTGAGCAAGGAGTCCAACGCAAGGCTGATCCCAGGAGGACCCGGGGATTGTGATCCGAGCCGAAGGCAGACAGAAGGCAGACGCTCAACGACTGAACCACCCAGGTGCCCAGATTCTCACCTTCAGAAACTGGGCTCCATCCTATCCACGCCAGGCCTGAGGTGGGTGCAGTGTCCTGGCCTGTTTGCACTGGTGTGGGCAGGCTGAAGGAAACTAACCGGGAAAGGTGTGGGACACTGGGGCAGGAAGTAGCTGCCACAAGCCACTACCACCCCCAGGGCTACAGGATGTAAAGGGAACCGAATCTGTGAGAGAGGCTGGGAGGCAGGAAGGGCTAACATGGCCATGGGTAAAGGAAACTCAGGTTGGTTTTGAGCAAGCCAAAGAAGTGAAATTGAGAAGACATTAGCAAAATACATGACCAGGTGGTTCAACTGCAGGAGGTGCTTTATTATCCTAAGTGCAGATGATCAACAAACTTCTGCATTTGAGGTGAAAACCAGAAAACTCAGTCTGTGTAGCTGGAGAGAGGTGCTTCCAGTTCCCGGGCCATATTCCAACTTCAGTGAGGCTCAGCTCTACAGCTATTCCTGGGTCAGGCTCTTCATTATCATCCGTAATCTCACAATCCTCCCAGGACTAGAGATGGATTAAAATGAGTCCCCAGAAATTTCAACAACAAGAATGCCAATATGGAAAAAATTATACCACCTAACTGAGAAATACAAAAGAGGTAACTAAAACATTTTCCTTGATTGAAGTTTTAAGGGGATCCCTGGGTGGCTCAGTGGTTTAGTGCCTGCCTTCGGCCCAGGGTGTGGTCCTGGAGTCCCAGGATCCAGTCCCGCATCGGGCTCCCTGTGTGGAGCCTGCTTTTCTCTCTGCCTGTGTCTCTGCCTCTCTCTCTGTCTCTCATGAATAAATAAATAAAATCTTTTTTTTTAAAAGACATTTTTCCCAAATTAATTTATATAACCACGATTGTAATCAACATCTCAATGCAATTTTAAACTAAATGATATTAAAGTTCCCCTTAAAGAATAAATATATGAAAATACCAAATAAATATTTGAAAATAAAGGTGAAAAGAAATTAGCCTTATTGAGATTTGAAAACATCTTATAAACCTACAATAATACTGATTGAGTCACAAAACTCAACAAGCATTAACAATATATTAGAATAATTGTTTCAGAGCAGCCCAGGTGGCTCAGCGGTTTAGTGCTGCCTTCAGCCCAGGGCATGATCCTGGAGGCCCAGGATCGAGTCCCACGTCAGGCTCACTGCATGGAGCCTGCTTCTCCCTCTGCCTGTGTCTCTCTCTGTGTCTCTCATGAATAAATAAAATCTTAAAAAAAAAAAAAAGACTTAAAAAAAAAGAATAATTGTTTCAGAAAAAGACCACGTTCCATATAAGAATTGAACATTTTCTGGGATGCCTGGGTGACTCAGTTGGTTGAGTATCTGCCTTTGGCTCAGGTCATGATCCCAGGGTCCTGGAATCAAGCCCCAACTCAGGTTCCTTGCTCAGCAGGAAGCCTGCTTCTCCCTCTTCCTCTGCTGCTCCTTCTGCTTTTGCTCTCTCTCTCTCTCTGTCAAAAAATAAAATATAAAATAAAATAAAATAAAATAAAATAAAATAAAATAAAATAAAATAAAATAAAATAAAATAACACTTTCTAAAGGAAACATCTCAAATTATTGGGAAAAATATTTTTAGATATGTTAAAAATATCTAACATATTTGTTAGGTATGTTTAATAATTTAAATTCTCTCTTCATATTTTATAACTAGGTCAATCCAAAGCTTACCATAAAATGATAAAAGTACATGTAGGGTTGTCAAATCTCTGGGCATAGGTATCTTTTTAAACTAAACTTTTTAAACTAAAAAGCAGTGAGTTACATCACACACACACATACACACACACACACACAAAATCGCACCCAATCAACAGATTCAACAATGCAAATAAATAAATAAATAAATACAAATTTTAAAACTATAAAATAAATAAAAAGAGGAAACAAATATTCCCAGAAAAAAAAAAGACAAAGGATTAAGGATTTTGAAAACTCACTAAAATCAATTCTAAAAAACCATCTAGAAAAGGACAAAAGATAGGATCACACAATATACGGTTGTAGTTGGTTAACAAAGTATATGAGAAAATATTCAGGTAACTCTAGTAATCAAAGAAAAGCAAATTTAAAAATAAAGATAACCATTTTGTAAATCAAATTAAACAGTATTTAAAATAAATAAAAGTATTCAATGTTGGCAAGGTTCCCTTGTCCATACTTGCTGTTCAGTATAATAAGTCCAGTTCAGTATAATAAGCCCCTTAAAAATAATCCAAAGCATGGAAAAATTCTTTTGCACAAAAATATCTATAGCAGTAATTTCAAAACAACCAAAATATCCAACAACAAGGGAATTATTGAGTAAAGCATGATATATGTACTCAGAAAAATATTATGAAACTACCTTTATGAATAGTTTTTTAAAATAAAGAATGTATATAATAAATTAATAAAATTTATTAAAATTTCATTACTCATGAAATTGAATAATATCATTTGCAATATGATACATATACAATTATATGTGGGAATAGATTGAAAAGACACTAATATATATTAAGATTTTTTTCCAGTTTTAGTGAGATATGATTGATACATAACATGTAAGATTAAGGTATACAACGTGATGATTTGATATGCAAATATAGAGTTGACCCTTGAGGGCACTTGGATGGTTGAGCACCTGCCTTTGGCTCAGGTTGTGATCCCAGGGTCTTAGGATCAAGTTCTACATTGGGCCCCTTGCAGGGAGCCTGCTTCTCCCTCTGCCTATGTCTCTGCCTCTCTCTCTCTATGTGTCTCTCATGAATAAATAAATAAAATCTTAAAAAAAAAAAAAAGAGTTGACCCTTGAACAACATGGAGGTTATTCCTGCATAGTCGAAAATCCATGAATAACTTTTGATTCCCCAAAAACTTGGCTACTGATTCACTACTGTCCACTGGAAGCCTTATGAATAATATAAACAGTTGATTGATACATTTTGTAGATGTATTATATACCGTATTCTTACAATAAACTAGAGAAAATAAAATATTAAGAAAATCATAACAGAAAATACATTTATAGTACTGTACTGTATCAAAAAAAAAATCCATGTATAAATGGACCCATACATTTCAAACCTGTATTGTTGGGTCAGCTGTAGTACCTTTTTTTTAAACCATGCACAGTTATTTCACTTCTATTTTTTAATCTATTTTTCCTTTTTTTTTTTGTTTTTTTGAGAGAGTGAGGGAGGGGCAGCCGAAGAAGGAGGGAGAGAGAGAATCTCAAGCATGCTCCACTCCCAGAGCAGAGTCCAAGGTGGGGCTATATCGCACAACCCTGAGATCATGACCTGAGCCAAAATCAAGAGTCCAAGGCTTAATTGCCTGAGCCACCCAGGAGCCCCTGTAGTTTCTTTTTAAATGTATTCATAAAATATTTAATTGTAGAAATGCTGTTAGCTGCCGGTTCCCAGGTAAGTCCTTTGTTGAGATATAAAGTGTTTCTAAAATATTTTATAGACTATGAAGAAATTTTGTTTTCCTTGCTTAACTGTTCAATCTTACTAATAATACTTGTCTGACTCTTAGGGGTGCCTGGGTAGCTCAGTCAGTTAAGCATCTGCCTTTGGCTCAGGTCATGATCTCAGGGTCCTGGGATCAAGCCTTGTGTCTGGCTCCCTGCTCAGTGCTTCTCTCTCTCCCTCTGGCCTTCCACATGCTCCCCTACCACTGCTTGTGCTCTCTCTCTCTCTTCAATAAATAAAATATTTTTAAAAATGTATTGCTTTTAAATATATAACTCAAATCTTATTTTTAAATTTTTTTAAAGATTTTTATTTATTTATTTATGAGAGACACAGAAAGACATAGGCAGAGGGAGAAGCAGGCTCTCTGTGGGGAGCCGGATGTGGGACTCCATCCCAGGACCCCAGGATCACACCCTGAGCCAAAGGCAGATGCTCAACCACTGAACTAACTACCCAGGTGCCCCTATAACTGAAATTTTAAAATCAATAAGTAGGTTAGAAGACAAAGTTGAGGTAAATCTCTCAGAATAAGAACAAAAAAGATAAAAAGATAAACAATAGAAAAGATAAGAAAATTAAAGATTCAGAGCAAGCAGTCCAACATCCAAGCCAGTAAGAGACCTAGAGAGGAAAAATGTGGAGATTACCAGATAAATCATAGGAAAACATTTTTCCTTGAACTACAATTTACTTAAATGTACATAGTCTCCTTTCTTATTTGAAATCTTTTGGAACTGACAGAATTTTCTATTTGTTGAAGCATTTGGAAGAATTGGCTAGGCATTTGAGTCATCTGCTGGAGGTATTTAGGGAAAAAATAATAACTACATTGAAAAATAAGAAAATGGGGACAAAAGATCATGGTTAATTCAAGTAAAACAAAAGTCATAGAAAGGGTAACCAAGAAGAAGCCCTAAAAAGTCATCCAAAGATGCAAAAGATGACTTCCAGGAAGGAATCAGCATTTGAAGGCGGCTTGCCCTACTCTGGGAACTCATGGCCAGTCAGTGATAAATAGAGAAGCTAATGACATCCAAAAGAATAGCAATCCACTTACCAGCAGCACGTGCAAGTGAAAAAAAAACCAGATCCAGGAGGTTAGAATCCACTGGTCCAAGCAGGCATAGAAGTTAATGTCTTTTCTTTCAACCTCCCCTCCCCAACACCATGGGGGAAAGCGCCAGTGGCAATACAAGAGAGCTGGACCTGAGGACAAGTGCTCTGTCCTACCCCACCCCAAGTGTAGTATGTGTTGAAGGAGAGATGAAATTTGAATCAAATATGAGATTGAATTTTTAAAACAAACAGAACTGAATCTTAGTAACAGAAAAAGAAACTTGTAACAAATATTATGGAAATAGATCATCAAGGAAGTTTTTTTTGCCAGAGGAAAAAAGAGAGATTTGATGGGGAACGGAGAGGTAGCAATTTTTGAAAAACAGCCCCAAAATTGTTTTTACATGATTACCTTTGAGAGTCCTTCTTCAGATCAGTTACATAAATTAGAAAACTATCAGATGGTAGTAAGTGCTAGGCAGAGAATTAAAACAGATGTGATATGATGGTGGAGGTGTTGCTACCTCAGGATGAATGATCAGGGAAAGCCTTTGTGAGAGGCAACATTTAAGCTCAGTTCAGAATAAAGGAGCCAGCCAAATGAATATTGGGGAGGTGGGTGGGTGCAGAAGAAGGAGAGTGGCCAATCTTCCCAGGAAGAAGCTGCAGCTAGTGAAAATGCCTGAGCTTGATGTATTTAAAGAACAAAAATAAGGGACGCCTGGGTGGCTCAGTGGTTGAGCACCTGCCTTGTGCTCGGAGCATAATCCTGGGGTCCTGGGATCAAGTCCTGCATCCAGCTCCCCATAAGGAGTCTGCTTCTCCTCTGCCTGTGTCTCTGCCTTTCATGAATAAATAAATAAAATCTTAAAAAAAAAAAAAAAAAGGAACAAAAATAAGCCCTGCATGGCTTCGGTGTAGTGGGCTAGAATAGGCCACAATGAGATCAGAGAAGTATGCAGGGGTAGGATCTGAGAGCTGACCCCGATGGCGAAGGAAGCAAACTGTACCCTCCCTGATGGCAACGAGACCAAGATGCATGCTTCTTGTGGGCCAGCATGAACCCTGAGGAAGGGAGCTGGACAAGATGCCAGTCTGGAGAAGTAAGGTGCTGCCTACCAGAAGCTGAGTTTGTAAAGCCACTAGCCATAGACGACATGACCCATGTCAAGGGGACTTTCAGCCAAAATCCCCAGTGGGAATTGGCAAGGAACTCTCGGAAGCATTCAATGAGGGAAAAGAGTTGGTACTTGACAGTAGCCACACCCCAGAGAGCTCTGACTCCAGATTACATTTGTACCAGGTGAATGAGTCTTTTTCTGCTCCCTTATGTTGCCTCCCCCTACCAATCCCAGAGGGTCCAGAGACAACTAGTTAATGGGGGAGCGAGGCAGGGAGGCAGTAATGAGGGACAGACTACATCCCATCCCCATGGGGGGTTCCCAGGCTTGATGGAAGTGGAGTGGAGGGAAGAGAGAAGTGAGGGAGGGAGCTTGCTTT
Organism: Canis aureus; assembly: GCF_053574225.1. Taxonomy (NCBI): domain Eukaryota; kingdom Metazoa; phylum Chordata; class Mammalia; order Carnivora; family Canidae; genus Canis; species Canis aureus. The sequence continues at coordinate 33,751,218 of NC_135619.1, forward strand.
AAAGGAAGTAAGATATTGAAGTTTTGACGTTGGACTAGGTTGGGATTTTTATTACCTGAAAAAATGAGTGTAATTCTATAAATTTTTAGGGTGTCTAAAAAAGAGGATTCCTCCAGACGGGAAAGAGGTAACAAAAAAAGGTCACAGTGGATTTCTTGGGGCAGTAGACATTTTCTTCTTTTTGCTTGCATTTTCTGATTTTTCTCTAATGATACTGGTTTAATAAAAGTTTTGTGTTTTCCTACATTAGTTACTGTATTTAGTTCAACCAACAATAGATTTCATGGTATACCAATCTCATGGCATTGGAGATAATTACTGAAGATTGTTGATTTTCACAGGCAGCAAGCAGCAGCCTGGGGAGGGTGTCCCTGTTGGTAGGGGATGAGGCCCAGAGCATGTTTGCATGAAAGAAGGGTATTCAACTAGGCTGGAGTGTAAATGTAGGGAATAGTGGCAGGTGAAACCAGTAGTAGTATCAGAATTAGCTTCTTTTGCATGCAAGTAAACAGACATGTCCACAATAACTTAATTTCTGGTAGGGACAGACTTGCAGAGGAATCCAGAAAGAGCTAACCAACCAAGTCTCAGAGGGAACTCTGCGGAGTGGCCCTGGGTCAAAAGAGGCCCTAGGAACCTCAAAGATGAGAATGTGACTCTTCAGTGTGGGGCTTCTCCTTCAACATGCTTCAGCTACTCTGCATGCCTGCTTCCTTCTATACTGCCCCACCTGGCATCTTCTCTCCCTCTTCTCCATCTAATGGCATGCTTCCAAGCTCAGTTCCCATTTCAAGAGAATGAGGTCATCTTTCCAGCATCAGGAATTGAACTGTAAAGTACCTCTTGGTATCTGACACTGGGAGATTGGCCCAGCTCATTGTTTGGTACCAGTCAAGTGGCATCTCAGAGGCTAGGCTCTAGAGTTCAACCAGGGGGTTGGAAATGAGAGATCCTGTGTATCTGAAGGATGGGCAGGGGCTGAGGACGAGGGGTACAGACATGTGAGGCAAATCATGGATACTTGAAGGCTTCAGCAAGGAGCAATGACTGGGGCATTTCTACCTAATGGAGGGCTGCAGCACATTTGGGCATGGCTGTCTACCACAGGAAAGGAGTGGGCCAAAACACTGAAAGCCTGAAATTCTAGGAAGAGAATCCGTGCTTAATCCTGTGATAGTAACAAGGTGTGTCCTGCTCATTCATGCACACTCACACACACACACACACATACAGTCTGGAGACTACAGCATTGCTTTTGGATACAACCTAGGCATTCATTTTTCCTTTCCTATAACTAGAAAAGGGGGTTACCTTGGCAGGATGCTTTCATGTCATGTGGGGACAGACCTCAAGTAAAGAGATGGTGTAAAAATTCCCTGATGCTCAGCAGTAAGATCTTTATATCTACTTGGCTCCCCAACATAACCAAAAATATACTGTAAAGGATCCAATATCCACTCAGGGTGTGCCCTCATACAAATGAAAGTGGGCTCACCCTGGGACTTAAAGTGGTCAAAAAAGCTTTTTGCTGAAAAGTAAAAGGTCAGGAAAAAAAATGAAGGTGAAAAAATTTAGGAGCTGGCTGTTTGAATAGGTAAATGGACAAATTTGAGAAATAAGACATGTTTCCAAGCTCTGGCCAATTCTCCTTGTGAGATTTTTGAAGACAGGAAGGCATAAACTAATCCTTTCACAAACAAACAAATCCTGACTTCTATCACATATTCAACCACAAGAGGTGTATGGTAGACTAAAGGCTAGGTAAGTAGTGGTGACTTGTACTCATTCAATAGATAGCTATGAAACACAAACCACGCAGAAAGGTAGGATGGATCTTCAATGGATGTTTAATAAATAGTGATATACTATATTCAATAAAAGATCCTTCAACTTGACTTCTTAGGAAGTATACAGCCCCTTTAACATATAGTTTTCCAAGAGCAAGGGTTCATCATGATATAATGCCTTCCCACCACTACAAACAAATCATTTTAGCCTCAGGACAAGTTTTAGAAATTTTTATAATCTTGTTATCTTATAATCCCATCTTTGCCAAGAGATTCCTGTTTATTTTGCCTCTCAGTTTTCCCAGAGAATGGAAAGTGAATATGTGTGGCTCACGCAAAAGCCACACAACTTGAGCCAAGCAGGTAATAGTAACTTCAAAAGGCAGAGGGGGTGAGAAAAAAATGAAAGCCAAAAGTCCTTTCATGTTAACATTTTATTTAAACCAGTACAAGCACCATGCTTAACAGAAGACTGTCCAAAATAAACATGCAATATGAACTAGCAGAGACTGAAATCACAGCTTAAAAAGTTGTGCCAGTTGTTGAGTTTGTTAAATGATGACAGGGAACTGTTAAAATTCACAAGACCAAACCATTAATGTTTCAAGCCTCCTCGATGAGATTATATTGGACCATCTAGATCAGTGGGAACTGCCCTGGCAAGTTAGTGATCTCAAACAATATTCAAGTAATATATGTGTATGAACTATATTCCAAAAAGCAATAAAACACAGTTTCTATCACAACCTTAACATAGTTGTTTTGAATATTACATGAACATGGTCACTGATTTGAAATGTCAAATGGCATAACAAGAAACAGATTTCTCAAGAATATTCAACTTGGGACCATTGGTGTTAAGTGGCCTAAGAAGATTTACATTCTTCCAGAAATACAAAATAAGATTTGTCCAGAAATGTTTGAGACACTTCTTCACATAAGTTGTAAAGGCTCAAATTCTGTAGATTCCAGTATTATCAGTCTAGTGAACAAATAGAGAAAGCAACTGTACTAAGAATACTTGAATTGATAGAATACAAGTTACTCTCTACTTCCACCAAATATCAGCATTTAAACTCTTATGAAAATATCTATTCATCACTAGTCCACATTATGGATTAATGACATTGCTCAGGTTTCAAAGTAGTCCAAACATTTTTTTAAGTATACCTTCCTTACTATCTACATATAGGTGGGAATAAAGACAGCCAAATTTAATTTGGCAATAAACTCCTCTAACTGGAAATTTTTAAAGTGTCAAACCAGATACAGTTTATGGCTACATTTGACTCCTGAAAATAGGAGATAAAAGGGGAGAGAAAAGTGCTGACAGACATTCTGCTACAAAGATTATTTAGTAATGGTAATAAAAAATTTAGCAACACCCTCTTAAACAAGAGTATGTTTAACTGCACTAGGCATTTGGTAAACTTTTTAGAAATAGACAAATTTGAACATTTATTTTAGAAGTCAATTAAACAAAAACAATCTAACAATCTTTTTCCTAACATGATTGCTTCAATACCAAAACAAAGTGAAGACTATTCAAAACTCTGAAATTTTGGAATTTCAGCATAGTAACCTGAGAACAGATTTCTTCATTTGTCATTTATGTTGCCACAAAAACCATACTAAAAATATGCTAGGATTACTAGTTGGCTCTATTGTGACAACATCAGATGCTATGCAGAACTTATGAAAGGCCAAGAATTTTAAAACTAATGCTGACTTAGAAGACCATGAAGGAGGTTCCCAGGAAAAAAGCTGATGCCAAAAGGGAAAGATTAAGATATGAATGGGAATGGCTGCACTGGAAAGCTATGGAATGTAACAACTGGAATTATCCAATCTGGAGTTACTATTTGAGAGAAGGCAGAAAAAGAGAGCAAACTGAAAATATTCTTGAAAAGAACAATGCAAAATTTGATTACATGGAAGGGAAATTTATATAAAAAGTATGAGAACAACTCTAGAGCATAGGATTTGTAAGTCTCCCTACAGGACAGAGGGAGTAAAAACATGTTCTACTGATTTCCCCAATCAATCTACTGTCTTGCAAAATACATGTTATTGATAAGAAGTCAAACAAATTCAAAAAAACATGATTTATCACAGTTCTCTGTCCCTGTTAGAGAACAGGGGAACTAAGTTCTGTTTATGTAAGTCAGTCTCATCTGACATTATGAAGGATTTTCAAATTTGAAAACAAAATAACTAAAACATGCAAGACAAAGTAAGGAACCTCATTAAAAAATACATTCTTGCAGCACTAGTTTCTCTTATTGCTGCAAACCAGGTGAAACGAAATCTCATTTCCTTCATTTAAGAACATTAAAAACCCTCTCCATTCATTTGGGTTTTATTTGCATTTCCGCAGAATTATAAGTATTATTCTCCAATATCAAAATAGTTGTTTAAAGAACTCGTAAACTTCCTGGGTGAAGTTCTCTCTCTCTCTCTCTCTCTCTCTCTCTCTCTCTGGAAATTGGAATAAAGAATCCTTCCCATTCACTATCCAAAACAAATGCCCACTCTAGCACTTCCTCATCTCCAACTAACTTCCTATTGCTTCCTATTTTTGAGATTAGTGAAGCCAAACAGTGTTGGCAACAGAAGATTCAATATTGTGAAAATTCCAACTATCTTTACCTCTTCATTAAATTTGGCACAGAAACCTCAAAAAAATGCAAAGAATATAGAAATGAAAAATACACCAACATAAAATAATGCCTTTCCAGTTTTGAAATGATTGAGATATTCTTAATATAAGAATTTGTTCACCAAATTCAGTTAGTCTTTAGTCTCAAGACCTTTTATCAAATCAATGTTAAACAGTTAATTATATGTTCTTAAAGTACACTATATATTAGAATCCTTGCTTTATGCCAAGAATGCCAATAAAACAGATATCCAGTTTAGAATATCTTCTGACATTTAGGACATAAGATGCAATTTCTACTGATGTGTTAATGTTATTAACTCTAGCCAAGGTTTTAAGATAAGTAATTTTTCCTATGGCACAAAAGTCATCATAAATGTACCCCAAATTATAACTCTCAACTGCCATATATTCACCAATGCAAGCAGATAGTTGGAATTTTAAAAATATGAGGTTGATTTTATTACAAATTTCAGATACACACGTTAGAAAATTGTTTTACTTGGACCCTTTACAAAAGTATTAATTTCACCAAATCCGGAATACTGGCAGTGTAAAAGTTTTAAACTAACTTTAAAGCTAACAAATCAAAGGCACAGTATTAACACATTTAAAATAACTTGTGTTCACAGGACATTAAGAGGTGCTTTATAAATAAAGTGTTATTAACCTAGATCCAAAACTATCTAGCTATGACACAACCAGGAATGAAGCCCTTGATTAGTTCCAACCTATCAATTTCCAAGACTAACATGCTATTTTCTATAAGAAGAAAACAGAATAGTCATAACTACTATAAAATCTAACTCTCAGACCTTAAGAATGAATGATTGATGAACAAAGTTTCTGGACTTGATTAAAAAGATATAGGAAACCAAAGAAGGCATGGAATTGATGACAAGTGTATCTGTAATGCAGCATACACTACAGTAAATTATTTTTCATGGCTCTAAATTGGGTCATTCAAGTCTTTTACCCCAACTTAATTTTAAAGATTTGACAAGTGATAATATGCTATTTTCATATATAAACTGCTAATATCCAGTATTTGTCAAAAGGAGGCAACTGTTGTCTATCACAATCTAATACCCACTTTCCAATGGTGTCTGTAAATAGTAACAAATTCTGAACCATAAGTTATAGAAATTAGTCACAAGAGTGCAAAAAATCCCTGGAGAGAAGTAGTCCACCTAACAATTACAAATATAAGGAAACACTTTACAAAGTTTCATTACTATGAAGATGATTTCCCCTTTGTTCAAACTTTGAACAAATGAAGGATTTTTCTTTACTGCAGGAAACAAACTGTAAGTAACAGTGCATTTTTAGGCATAAGTATTTATGTCTGGTTCCAGTATGGTCAGGTTAATACATAAATACTTTAGAAACACAGAAGTTCACATTAGTGGAAAAATCCAAGTTTCTCACGTAACCATTCTTCGGTTAGGTCTTCGGTATTTCTTATTTCGAATACCTTAAGAAAAGAACCTTAGGTCATACTTTGGCACTCAAAAAATAAATAAATACACACACTATATATGTGAGTATTAAAAAATTCTCCTTCTTTCATTCATGTCGGTCATGACTTCTCTTTGTAAATTAGATATACCTTTACTTTTTGAAATGCTAAGTAATGTATTACCAAAGTTTAGCAATCAAGACGGCATAAAACCAAAACTCTTATCTTAAAAGTACAAATCTATGAATATTCTAAAAGAACTGTCCTGTACATCTTACCCACTAGGAGAGATACCACGAGTACACACAACTAAAATCAATCTAGCTAGTTAGTAAGTGGAAGAATATATGCTGGTCTTCCATAGTTGGAGGAAACACAAGCTGTAGATTGTTTTAAAAGGATGGACTACAGGTCCACAGCACAAAACTCTGCAAGAATCTGTATACACACACAGGCCCAGGAAGTATAATGGCTGTAAAGAAGCGATGTAATAGAGCAGAAAAGATGGGATCGAAGCCAATGTGGGTTTGAATCCTAGGTCTGTCATTTACTATCATGGACAACTCTTGGACAACAGTTTCATCGTCTAAATCTCAGTTCTTCCATCTACAGAATAGGAATATCACCATCAAACTCACATGATTGTGTTGAACACTCAATGTAATTATTTGTAAAAGTAACTTATAAATTCTAATGCCTTAGTTCCAGCACTTGATGGTGTGCGTGGGATTAGAACAGAAATGAGGTTGTTAATACGGCTCCCTCCTAACAAACTAACCCCCTTAGAGCAACTCCAGGGTGTTCCTATGGTACAAATGAGAAAAAGTAGTGTTGATAAGTTGGTGGTGTCAATGACAATCACATAAGATAAAGGGAAAAGGCCAAGGGCACTTAAACGACATCTCCTGGGTTGATAATTAAACACTTAGGGGGAAAACACTGACACTGCCCTTAAAATAAAACCTAAAAGGAAATTTTATTTAATATTGTTTCAGTGATATACTATTCCATTTCAAAACCTTAAAAGTATATACTGTGTCAACTCAAACTAATGCATGGAAGTTATATAAAGTATGAGAACAAGTACCCTTCTTACTGTTAAACTTCAACAATGCCATAAAACAATGGGGGAATGTTAAATCTTAAGCAAGGTGTCTCATATAAAACAGAATGGTCTAGCATAGTAAAGCTCATAAGTATTCTTACCAATTAATTTTAGACTTTGGTACTATATACAGTTAACTGCGTTAATAGGGAATTTCTGCACAGAATTTGGTTCATTTAGCCTATGGTAAAGGGCTCTCAGAAGCTTCAATGCTTACTTTTATCTACTAGAGATGACATTATGGAAGATGAAAAAACTCTCAATAGACTGAATTAGTGGCAGTAGCTTTTCTAAAGCTGCCTATATTTTAAATGTGATTTCTTCTAATCAACTTATAATTTCTTTTCAAAAAACACATTTTGATTAAAGACTTCTATCATTCTGGGTAGCCTGGGTGGCTCAGTGGTTTAGCGCCACCTTCAGTCCAGGGTGTGATCCTGGAGACCCAGGATTGAGTCCGACGTCAGGCTTCCTGCATGGAGCCTGTTTCTCCCTCTGCCTGTGTCTCTGCCTCTCTTTCTCTCTCCCCCTCTCTCATGAATAAATAAATAAAATCTTAAAAAAAAAAAAAAAGACTTCTATCATTCTATTTTCAAACAGTAAAACTTTCTATATTTACTGTTCTGTTCTAAATAACTTTCACCTGCATAAAAAATACTTAACTCTTCAGATTACTTTAGCTATTGCTCTAATAGTGAGAGAAAAATATTGTCTCTACAACCAAGTAAAATATAAATACCACCTTGGTTAGTTCAGCTGTTTGGACTAGCTTATTCTTACTCCCAGCATACATCATCTGTTGTTCAGGCTTACACCCTGGAAAAGAGATTAGTATAGAAATGAGACTTAGCTTTTGAAAAAGTGATGGGCTTTCATTTTTTACTTCTAAAATGGCATATTTAGGATTTTCTTTGCTATCAGGCTTACAAAAAACTTCAGTCTAAATGTGTATGGTGTATTTCAAGAGTCTTAAACTGCATACTGCCTGCATGGAGCCATTGCTAAATGACAAGTCCATAGGTTGATAAAAATAAATGTGGCTAGGTCTCTGCAGATCTTTTAGAACCTTGTAAATACTTAAGAAGCTTTCAGAATAACCTAATTTTGACATTAAATATCAAGATCAATTTTATGGATGCCAAACATATACAGGTTTAGGGATGGTGATGGATCATTGTGGGGAGACCTGTCCTGAAAAAGTTACATTGTGGGGAGACCTGTCTTTAACTTACATATTAAGTTAAAAAGGTACTGCAGTATATTTTAAGTGCTAAATAAACGATACAGGTAGTAAAGTTTAGAGAAAAGTTCAGAAAGTTTATTGTGGGCTTTAAATGGTGGTTACTGGGAGTTCTGGTGATAATGGATATATCTTAAGTAACAATAAGCCACTTTAATATCCAATGTAAGCTACTCTGGGACTTTTCTCAAGGTTCTAGGCATATCATCAGTAAGTACTATTTTAAAGATAAACACAAATATATATCATGATTATACATTAAGTTCATGTACTTATACACAAAACTTAAAAAGAAAATATATGTTGGTATTTTAAAATGTCACATTTCAAATTCCTTAAAATGTATGTATGATTTGACTAAACAATTACACTTCTAGAAATTTATCCTAAGAAAACAAGCAAGTTCTCAAGAATGGATATGTTATAGTAACTTTGTTCTAGGGCTGAATTCATGTGCATACATACCTTTTAGGCTATTCAACACTTCACATCTTTAAAACAAGCATAACATTTGTCTCCTATAAAAATGGTTTAATTAGATCAGATCCAAATAATGCACTATTTAAAGAAATTCACTCACCAACAGGACTGGAGAAAATAAAGCACAGAGGATATGAAACTCTTCCATCATCATGTTGGTATTTATAACTATACACAATGAAGGTTTTTCTCAAGTTAAAGAAACTAAAATTACTGTTCTATTTGATACAAGTACTTACCAACAAAGTTCTGAAAGAAAACACATATTTAGGGTGCTAATGAATGGTAAATTTCTGTCCTATCCATTTGAGCCATATCTTTATCTTATCATTATCTTTCCACAAAAGCATACATGAGCCCCGAAATTACAGAAACATATAATCTCTCAAAAATAAATTATAAAAGTATGGATTTAGGGTGGATTTTTTTCTATTTACTGTAAACACATAATAACAGAAGGAATTTTTTAAAAAGGAAATAATTCATCCCACTAAAATGTCAACTTCCCATTTTTCTTAGTCCAGTATGTGAGTACCTACTTTAATTGTGATCATGTTGTAGAAGAAGATTTTGTAAAATATAGGGCTTTTAAAAATTGAACAAACCAACTTCATAATAAAATTCTGACCACTAAAGAAAACAAATCTATTAAAAGCACTAAGAAAAGGATATCGAGGTTGTCGTTCAGGCAGTTCATCTTTAAGTTCATCTGGTGAAATGCCCTGGCACCATAAAGAAAAACAACTTTTAAACATTTTTCTAACCCATAAATACTTAAGAGATATGCCAAACAACCATTCTACTAATAGATATAAATTCATAACCATATACCACAATGCAAAATCTTATGTTACTAAATTGTATATAAACTGAGATTACTAAACCCTCAATCCACTGAAAGCCCACTCAGTTTAGTTCTGTTTATTAACATGCTCATGTTCCAGTTGTCAGGAAATAATAAGATTAATAAGCTACCTTTCAAAGGAAACATCAATGTCTGATTTAAGGGGGAAAAAGTTAATTTCTTTTTAGTCTAAATTAGTTACTTAATTTGACAAACTAAATGCTTAGGTTATAAGCATTTTAGTTTTTAATTACTGGTCAAGCAATTTAGAAGTTATACTGGACATGTAGCTCTAACTTCTACCACTTACTACCCTGAATTTCAGTAATGTTTTAAAGGTGATTCAATTAACAAGACAATGTGCTACAAAATAATTAGCACATGGTTTTCATGCATAATGAGCATGTATTTAGACTCATTATAAAAGTACATGTAACTAACATAGCATCTTTTAGGCAATAGTAAGTGCTTAACTATAAAAATGTACTTAGCAGGTCAAACAAACCTCAAGCTCTTCATCCAGTACCACCAGGCGTTTATCCTTATCAATCTTCACTAAAATAAAAATATAGTATAAGTAAACTGTGATTCTAATGTGACCTTGATCTACCCAACCCACGGATTCTCAGCCCTTTCTCTGGCATCTAAAATTAAAACATTAAGAAACACAAACATAAAACTCATTTGCAGTTTAGTTTATGGTCTATTAGCTAGCTGTGCTTTTCAAGCAGTCAGCATTTAAAGGCTTTTACCCATAATTCGCATCACCTAATTTGCTTATTTAGAGTTTTATGTCAGCTCCTTATATTTCCTGTGTATCTGAAGAATTCTGTAACTCAAATGCAACTTCCTACATAAGGTCCGAAAGGGTGACTGCAAACATGATTGGTCTATATAACGTGGTTAGAACTGCCGGAAAAAGCAGACCAGAAATTAAGACAGAACCACCACAAATTCCCTGCTTCTCCGGAGTCAAGATTTCATAGTGCAGTATGATTATTATGAGATATAAGATTATCAAATAGCAGTTATATCTATATTCAAATATATGTAACAATCCAAAGCCAAATGAAGTATATTTAGATAACCTATGCCTTTATTCTTTTCTATTACTGTGAAAAGCCGGCCATTTTTGGTTTTGCACTGATTTCATAGTAAATTCTTATAGAAAGATCTCAAATATCTTTACCTTTTGCAGCAAAATGGCACTGACATGAATTTTCACTTTTAAGAACTGTATGTCTCTGTTGTAGGATTTATTTGTAATAGAGCCAAAACTCATGACAAGTTGTCACTACCTCACTTCACATCTGCCAGATCCCTCTCTCTTAAGCATAGTCTATAGAGTTCTGCACTGTTACCCCCTTGACTTTCCCCTTCAGCTTTCTAAATCACTACTCCCATACCAAATATAACTTAAGAACATAAAAGAAATCTGCATAACATCAGATACAGTTCACAGTGGGAGAGGCAATATGCAAATAATTCTTTCCATTGTCAGAAGTCAGTGACACTTAAAAGTATGCTCTATAAAACTGGGGCTCAAGTCTAGAATTGAAATAAGGCCTCAAATCACTTTGAAGACAAAGCTGAACACTTAACCATTTCAGGTGCAGGTAAAGGTTTCTGGTTGAGATTGAATGACTGGGCAATTTTTAGTCTCCTGAGAAGTTAAAGGATGGAGTCGGATGGGTCACTACAATGACCAAGTGACTAAGATCATTTTCTCCAGAGCTGTGTAGGCAGCTGAGGAAGAAGGTAAGCACTCCACCTCTGTTCTGTGTTAACAGCTGTTACTTATTTTTTAAAGTGATCTAAAAGAAAGGGAGAGGATTAAAACAGAAGGAGGCAAATTATTTCCTAAAAGCTCAATTTATTCAATGTAGCTTGTAAGATAAAAATCAACTAAGACCATGTAACTGAGGCGATCACGTTTAGCTTACTTATAATGGCAGCATTGTTTGTTTCTTTGCGAAAACGAAACTTTCTCAGCTTTTCCACTAAATCTTCAGCAACATCACAAACCACCAAAGACTCACTCTAGAAAAGAAAAAAAAAAGATGCATAAAATGCCATGACTTCAATACAATTAACCAAGGTCATGTTAAAGTTATAAAAGCTAATACCTTTCTTTAAAAACATACACTGACATCTACATATGTCACAACTATGTGAGTTAACATGAAACACACAATTTTTTTTTTTTAAGATTTTATTTATTCATGAGAGACACACACAGAAAAAGGCAGAGACACAGGCAGAGGGAGACGCAGGTTCCATGCAGGGAGCCCGACGTGGGACTCAACCCCGGGTCTCCAGGATCATGCCCTGGGCTTAAGGTGCTAAACCGCTGAACCACTCGAGCTGCCCTTAAACACACAAATAATTAAAGAGCTCTTAAATCTACCAACCTTTGTATCTACATTAATTAAACACACTTGTTCATCTTATATGTATGTTATACTTTAACTTTTTCTTTGGCTAATCTAGTTCTCAAAGAACTAGATGCAATAATGTGCAACTTCATCAGAACCAGAGAGGAAGAGAAGAATATAGGAAATACAAGGATCACTGTCTGCTGTTAGAAAGTATATTTTTTGGGACACCTGGGTGGCTCAGTGGTTGAGTGTCTGTTTGGCCCAGGACATGATCCTGGTATCCCAGGATCCGAGTCCCACTTTGGGCTCCCTGCATGGAGCCTGCTTCTCCTCCCTCTGCCTATGTCTCTCTCTCTCTCTCTCTCTCTCTCTCTCTGTGTCTCTCATGAATAAATAAAATCTTAAAAAAAAAAAAAAAAAGAATTATGAAAGGGAGATGCCTGGCTGGCTCAGTCTGTAGAGAGTGCAACTCTTGACCTCGGGGTCATGAGTTCAAGTCCCACACTGGGTGTAGAGATTACTTAAAAAAAGGAACTATGAAAGCAAAACCAGATGAAACAAATATAAAAACTAAAAGAACCCTTTAAAAATTATGAAAAAATGTTAGAGATTCTTCTCCAGAAATGCAGTAAGGAAATTACTAAAAGCACTCTTTTAGTAATGCAGATGTATTACTGATTCCAAGGAAGAGCATGGAAAGCGTCTTTCCTCCTTTCATTAATGTGTAAAACTTCAAACACATACAAAAGGAGAGAGTAGTATGGTGGAACCCTATGCACCTATAATTCAGCTTCAAACATTATCAACACACAGCCAATCTTACTTCATCAATACTCTCAATACTGCCCGATGGTCTGCCACACAGCAAAAGGCCTGAAGTCATTTCAACTGTAAAAATTTTTGTATGTATCACAAAAATGACAGCATGTGCCATTACAATATAAGGACAACAAGATTATCACACCTAAAAAAAAACAAACAATAATTCTAGCCTCAAATAATCAAACAGAATTCAAATTCCCCTTACTGTTTGTTTTGTTTTCCTCCAACAGCTGGTTTGAGTCAGGTACCAAATAAGGTCCACATTCTTTGATCTTTTCATGCATAAGTCATCCCCCCCACCTTAAGAGAGTTAGAACAGTTCTGAGACCAATGCTAAATAACCCAAGATTAAGGTCTCCAATTTTAAGTTAAAATACAAATTTAATAAAAGCCTGCTTTTTTTTTTAAGATTTTATTTATTTATTCATGATAGACACAGAGAGAGAGAGAGAGAGAGAGAGGCAGAGAGAGAAGCAGGCTCCATGCAGAGAGCTCGACGAGGGACTGGAGCCCGACACGGTACTCGATCCCGGGACTCCAGGATCACGCCCTGGGTCGAAGGCAAAAGCCTGCTTTTTTGACCCCATGTTGGGTAAATGAGAGCATAAGTTAAAGCAGGAAATAGCTATCAATTTTAAATTGTCCTTTAAATTCAGAACACTGGTAATTGTAAGGTATGATACCATAGGATATGCTATTTACAATTAGAAAGGACATCCCACCAACAAGTATTAGCCAATGAATAAGGCTCCTGTGTGACTCAATATGCACATCCTATTAGTTTTCCTTAGAGAAAGAGATGCTAAGTCATATGGAGCTTCCTGAAAGTAGTATTCAACCCTAGTCTATCTTTTCTATCTTTTAAGAAAGATACAGAAATTAAAAAACTAAAATTTCCATTCTCTCTTCAACCAAAAGTACAACTATGAGTGAAACTAATAAATATTTTAGATTCCTCTTTAGGCAAAGACCAATTAATCACAAAAGTATTATCTTCCAGCTTTGATACTCAGAACTGCTTGTGCAATCCTGACATTCTAAGGACCAGGAACCCAGTGAAAAACATGCTGTGATTTAATTTATATAGCTCTTTTGGGGGGTATCTTCACCCCTCTCAATACATAATAAGGCCAAAAATTCCTTCCTACAAAAAAAAGGACCCAGGCTCAGTCAGTTCTAATTGCTTACAGTTAGTAGAAGCATTTAAGAATGAGTATAACACCCTGCAAACAACTCTATATGGCAAGTATTAACACACAGTTAAGAGGAGTGTTGAGCTCAAGTGTTCACTTATCGGTTTAACCAGATAAGGAACATTTAGTGAGTGTAAGCACTGAGCTAAGTGCTAGGGATACAATCCTATAAAATAAATAAATAATATGGGTCTGTCCTCAGGGAGCTTCTGATATAGTGTAGTAGAGAACATACCTATAGAGAACAGACCTACATCAAAAGGATCAGGAAAACATACACTTGTTTGCACCTGTGATAAGAACTAGGCAGGAGAGACATGGACTGCTACACGAACTTGAGACTAGGGAAGAATAGCATGGGCATAAAAGGTCTGCCTTAAAAGGTAACTGAACAAAAAAAAAAAACAAAAAAAACGGTATCTGAAGGACAAAAACTGGCTAGGCAAAGACCTTTGATTAAAGCAATCATGGCATATCTAAGATAATGAAAGGCCAGCGTGACTCAAGCATAGAGAATGAGCAGGTATACATGGTATAAGAGCAGGTATACATGGTATAAGAGGAGGTTGGGTTGGGGCTGGACCACATAGGGCCCAGTGGGTCATATTTTGGTCTTTATCCTATGAGCAAAGGGAAGCCAGTGAAATGTTTTAAGCAAAGTGGTGATGTTTGAAACATGATCAGATTTGCATGCAGGAAACAGGCAGAGTGCCAAGATGAATAGAGCAAGACTAGTTACTTGGCAAACCTAGTCCCAAGTGAGAGACGAAAAGTAGCTTGGGTTGATGAAGATCGAGAGAAATAGGGAAATACTGCTAATGAACAGTTAATATCTATTAAACACAATGAGAGAAACACAGTGCTGTCTTTTACATGCATCATACTCAAAACAAGCCTTTAAGATGGTTTTATTATCCCCACTTTGCAAGAAACTAAGGCTTAGAGAGTTATTTCTCCCCCAAAGTTACACAGCCAGTGAAGCCTGATCTTTTAGCCTGATCTCTAGCCACTCTTTTAACCTCTATAAAGGCACTAGTGACAGACTGGACATTGGTGGGGTGAGTTAGGAAAAAAGGGCCACCAAGATGACTGAAGCATCTCACTTGTGTCACAGACTAAATGGCACCTTTCATTGAGTTAAAAACAATGAGGAACAGCAGTTTTGCAGAGAAAGAGCATGAGTTCTATTTTGGACAAAGTAAGGTCCCGAGGGCGGGTTGGGGGAGGTTTCCTACAGGATAACTGAATAGTGGGATATATAGATCTGAACTGGATCTCAGAAGCAAGTGTAATACAAATTCACAAGTCATCTGCTTATATAGGTAGGAGACAAATGAAGCTGTAAGTGTAAGAAAGGATGGACAAAGAATACAGGGTGGAAAACAAAGCATTAGACTGGAGCTTAGAACTCCTACACGTGATATTCAGGTAAGCAGAACAGTCTGCATGGGACACAAATGGACACCAACAGGAAAAGTAGGAGGAATAAAACAGAAGCCAGGGGAAAGGCGGGGTGGGGGGGGGTGGGGATGCTTCAAAAAGGAGAGAGTAGTCAATTGCCTGGAATGTAGATGAAAAGTCAGGAAAGATGAGAATGAAGACAGTCCCTTGGGTTTGGTGACCATGACACGACCTATACGAAGGAGGTGGGCTGAGAAATGAGTGGGAGGTCAGAGACAGAGGACAGTGGGGGGATTGTGTTTTGTTTCTAATGAAAGTAGTGAGCACATTTAAACACCTGATAGGAAAAATCCAGAAAATCCTTGTTAGGCAATTTACTTGATTCTCCACGTTATTTTTGAGCGAGGGGTTCAACCTATCCGAGAATGGAAAGCCAAAGCCCCGAGGAGAAGCAAACTAAAGCTTCGGACGGTCACTTTAAGGCTAAGCACCAAAGCCTTGGGTCAAAAGGTTTCCAACTGCCCCCTACCTGAAGAAAGCAAGGATATGGAAAAATCCTTTAGGGACAGGCCTGGGAAGGAGGAGACTCAAGCTAAGGCCAGGCGGAGAGAATGGAATCCGAAATTTTCAAGCCCTTCCTGCAAAGGCCGCCAGGCGGAAAATGCTCAGCGCCTCTATGCCCCTCAGGCCTGGCCCGCGTCCCGGCAGAGACCCGAGTGGGGGTGGGGGGAGCCTTCGCTAGGCCAGACCCCCGGCCCTGCAGTTCAGGCGCTGCAAGCCTCCGTCCTCCAAGACCCGGCGAGGAGCCCTACTGGCCGCACCCCAGTCCCAGGATCGGCGGGGCGCGTCGACCCAGGCCTGGCTGGAGGATGCTGCCCTTAGGCGGGGTGGCAGCGGCGGCGGGGGGAGGCCAGGTCGCTGCTGTGGGCACGCGCCAGCGGCGGGCGGAAGCGGCCGCCGACCCACCCCGGGCGCTGCCCGCCGAGTCCGGCTCCGGCAAACAGCAGAGCCTGGCTGGCTGGCTGGCCCGGCCCTCCGGCCCCCGCCCTCCCGGCGGCAACTCACCATTTTCCTTCCGGCCGTCAGCAGCTCCTCGCCTTCCCTCGGGCCCCTTTAAGAATGGCACGGCGACCGCCTCCCTTCCTGCCCCGGCGCCTGGCAGAGTCGCCCCCACCCAGCAACGCGACTGGGGCGGGCCGGCACGTGACGGCGGACGGCGGGAGGCGCGGCTCAAACTTCGCCGCAACGCGAGCGCCCTCGTGCTCCGGCTCGCGCTGCTGCTAGGAGAGGAGGTTCTGTCCGTTGGAGAGTGGGGCGGCCGCGCCGAGATGCACTCGTAACATCCAAGCCCGTTCTCGCTTCCTTTTACCTTTACTCAAACTGAGAGCCGTTTCATGGTGGCACGATTAGGTCAATCATGTCAATGGCAAATAATGCACTGTTGGCCGCAGCCTACCTTCCAAACTTAACTGTCCGCTTTATTTTTTGAGCATGGAGTTCAGTCCGTTCAAGAACAGAAGCCGAAGTCCTCAAGTCCCTCAAAGGTCCCTCAAACCTAGGCACGCCTGTCTTTCCTCCCGTCCTCTCCAGAACCTCCCCACCACCTTCCAGGACTTGGGGATCCATTCCTGTTCTCAGTGGTGTTCATTTATTGAAGT
Organism: Canis aureus; assembly: GCF_053574225.1. Lineage (NCBI taxonomy): Eukaryota > Metazoa > Chordata > Mammalia > Carnivora > Canidae > Canis > Canis aureus. The sequence continues at coordinate 33,768,244 of NC_135619.1, forward strand.
ATGATTGAATGAGGATGTCTATACGGGTGTTAATGAAACACTACCTGATGACACTTAAAGAAGTTTCTGTAGGAGGTGCGCACTTACTGGAGCAAGCTAATTTTTGAATGGAGTGAAGTTTGGAAGAGGAAAACTCTGAACTCCAGAATTCATACGGTTACCTCCAATAAAGAAGCTTCCTGGGGCAGGATAGTCGGTGTTTACGGGATGAGCTAGCATCATCCCTGGGGCCTGGGGCCTAACAGGTGCTCAATTAATACTTGCTGAATAAGTGAAAGAAAAAGAAAATTCCAGAACATGCTCCCGCTGTCATCCTTCTTCATTTGTACTGAACTGAATCATTAGAATTTTTATTTTTTAGGTTTTTATTTATTTGAGAGAGAGAGCTCGAGTGGGTGAAGGTAGAAGAGGGAGAGACAGAGGAAGAGGAAAAGGGATGAACAGACTGCCCTCTAAGACCAGGCACTGGATCTCAGGACGCTGAGATCAGACCTAAGCTGAAATCAAGAGTCAGTTGCTCAATGACTGAGCCACCCAGGTGCCCCTGAATTATTAGAATTTTTTTGAGTTTGTATTTAATGTTTAAATTTAATGAACTGTTAACATGTCAATAAATAACAATAAAGCAGGGTTCAACATATATAAACTAATTTGATACAATATCTACATTTTCTCATAAATTAGGAAAATGGAAGTATTAGCTATAAGAAATTCCACAGCTTAACTACTTTCTCATAGTGATCTGCTCCCAAAATACTTTTTACTATGAGAAGGGGACTGCTAAGTACGACACACAGTACCATGTAACAAATGATGGAAGAGAAAATGATGTTACTGGTCCATGAGCTTACATTTGACTTTAACATAGATTCTCCCCCCAACCCCCACCTTTTCCCAATCTCCTCTCTCCATCTATGGGAGGAATCAGAGAAAAAAGTGAAAAAATTAGTATTAAGCTACATGACATTACACCTGATAAATAACAAATCCATTGTTTTCTTTCCCTTACATTCTGTTTTTTTAATGTTTCCGAAGTGTTATTGGCTATGAAATGGGCTGATCTTATATTTCACGGAAAAGATGTTGGACTGGGTGTACTGACAAGAACAGCCATGAAAATGTGACTTATTTTATTTTATGGGAGGTATAAAATGAATATAGACTATAGAAACTTGAAACTCAGTCTACAGAACATGTTTTAATCAGAAAATATATTACAGCTATTTTATTTTTTAAAGATTTTATTTATTCATGAGAGAGAGAGAGAGGCAGAGACATAGGCAGAGGGAGCAGCAGGTTCCTCATAGGGAGCCCATTGTGGGCCTCTACCCAGGACCCCGGGATGACAACCTGAGCCAAAGGCAGATCTCAACCACTGAGCCACCCAGGTGCCACCCAAGTGCTATTTTAAATGAGGTTTGGAAATGCCATCTGGCTTAGGTTATTCACGGGGGGGTTGGGTTCCAGAACATTTTCCAAAACTTTTCTGCCTGGCTAACCTGTATAAAAAAGTCAAGAACAGGAGCAGCCCTGGAGGCACAGCGGTTTAGCGCCGCCTGAAGCCCAGGGTGTGATCCTGGAGATCGGGGATCGGGTCCCACGTAGGGCTTCCTGCATGGAGCCTGCTTCTCCCTCTGCCTGTGTCTCTGCCTCTCTCTCGCTCTCTCTGAATAAATAAATAAATAAATCTTTAAAAAAAAAAAAAGGTCAAGAACCTATCAATACTAGGATATGCTGAAATTACTGAAATGTGTTTCCTCCCCCAGAAGCATTTGACATGAAGACAAGATCAGGCTCGATAGTAAAGGAGTATTCTTTTTTTTTTTTTTTTTAAGATTTTATTTATTCATTCCAGAGAGAGAGAGAGAGAGAGAGAGGCAGAGACATAGGCAGAGGGAGAATCAGGCTCCATGCAGGGAGCCTGATGTGGGACTCAATCCCGGGACTCCAGGGTCACACCCTGGGCCAAAGGCAGGTGCCAAACCACTGAGCCACCCGGGCTGCCCCACAAAGGAGTATTCTAAGTAAAAACTGATGGAAGATCAGAACTAGAATAATCTTTTCTGGCCTGAAATTTTTCTTTTTTTTTTTTCTTTTTCTTTTTAAATTTTTTTTAAATTTTTATTTATTTATGATAGTCACACACACACACAGAGAGGCAGAGACATAGGCAGAGGGAGAAGCAGGCTCCATGCACCGGGAGCCCGACGTGGGATTCGATTCCGGGTCTCCAGGATCGCGCCCTGGGCCAAAGGCAGGCGCTAAACCGCTGCGCCACCCAGGGATCCCTAGCCTGAAATTTTTCTAAGTCCTTTATTCTCTGTAACAGCACCCTTGCTAAAGTATATTTGTATTATTTATATATTCCCACCCATTTACTCCATCAATAAAGAGTTACTGAGGACCCATTATATAATCGGCTCTGTCCTGGGCACCTTGAACCAAAACTGATTCAACATCCATACTGTCCTGGAACTAACATTCTAATGGAAAGGAGGAAGTAACAGACAATAAGAATAATAAATTAGTAAACAATATTGTATGGTAGAAGGTGATTAGTGCATATGGCGGGGGAGGAGGTGGAATAGGAAAAAAGAGATTGGGAGTGCGCACAATTAGGGATTTATGATTTTAAATACAGTAGTAGTCCTAGTCCTCACTAGGAAGGTCATGTCTGAACAAAGATTTGAAGCTGTGGAGATTAGCCATATGGATATCTGCAGGAACATTCCATACAGAGGGAAACAACACTGCAAGGGCCCGGAGGCAGAAGCATAGGTGTTGTTATAGGGGACAAAAAAAAAAAAGCAACCAAATGACTGGAGTGGATGAGCTGGGGTGAGTTATAGATGAGGTCATAGAGGGATTGGAGGGCTGGATCCTACAGCCTCGTAAATGATTGTAAGGACTCTGGCTTTTACACAGTCAAGATGGAGTGCTACTGGAGGGATTGAGCAGGGGACTGATGCGGTCTGTTGCGCATTTTAGCAGCATCATTCTGACTTCGGTGTCCTTTTAAGAAGATCCTTCTGCTGTTGTGTTAGACTGTTGGGACAAAGCGACTTCCAGAGCCAGCCACGAGGGAGTAACCAAGCTGCAGGGTCTCTTTCTCACTGATTACAGCTAGAAGCTCTTGACAGAACATGAAAACAACTACCTGAGGACTCTAAAGAGTAAGTAATAACAAAATAGCCAGTGAATTGAAGAAGGAAATGTTTTGGTGGCCTCCTCTTTATCCTGTTTGTGAAGGAGGGATTCCTGCCCTAGGGTTATGGGGATAGCCAAATGCATAACACTCAACACTAGACAAATGAGACTGGTAATAGTTTCTTAGTCATATATACTCATAGTCTGGGGAAAAAGGACCCCAAAAGCCATGCAGGACCCATGAACACAGTGAACAACTAGACATTGTGCAAGGCAGGCTTTGTATTCTCAAAGAGGGAGTTCGTGCTCAGGCTGGCTAGGAACTGAAACCTACCACTGAAGGATACCAAGCATTATGCCTGGTCCCCATGATAAGGGATGCCTGGTTAGAGGACCTTACCTATGTGAGCAGAGTCAGGAGCGGAGCTTGCAGTTAGGTCATGCCCAATTTCACCAAATGTCATGGCAGCATATAACATAAGACCTTGATTTTAGGCCTTCCACCACAAGTAGCTAGAACCTGAAGAATGGCCAGTATGGTGCCAGTGACTTTTCTTGTTCTTTTTTTCCTCCTCTACTGCCTGACATGAGAGCAGACTAGATCATGGACAAGTGTAGAACAGAAGAATGTGAAAGGAATCCCCCCCAAACCCCCCTGCCCTTTTTTTCTCTCCTAGCTCTGCCCTGATGCCAACACCCATCCCAATCCATGTTCAGCACTGTCTCAGCAGGGCAGGGGCACAGGTACCTAAAACCTGAGAGTCTGAGAGCATAAGGGAAGTTCTGAGGAGCAGAGATTGAAACTGACACCAGGCACACACCCCAGCTCCATGTGTGCAGAACACACCTGCAGAAGCACAGCAAAGACTATGAGAACTCACTACAATAGAAACCATTGCCAATGGACGCCTGGGTGGCTCAGTCGGTTAGGCATCTGCTGTGGCTCAGGTCATGATCTCCTGGGATCGAGCCCCTGCATCAGGCTCCCAGCTCAGTGGGGAGTCGGCTTCTCCCTCTCCCTCTGCCCCTCCTCCCTGCTTGTGCTCTCTCTCTCTGTGAAATAAAATCTTTGGAAAAAAAAAATAGAAAAGAAAACATTGTCAAGACTGAGATTAACCCCAGAGTGGCTCATGTGAGGGACAGACCCAAAGAGCATAAAAAAAGACTTTGAAAATTGAGCTGCCATTCTGCATCTTGATTGTGCTAATGTCCTATGACCGCTATACAGGATAAAACTCATAAAGCTAACGGTACAGGAGACATAATACATTTTACTGTATGGAAATGAAAAATTAAATTTTAAAAAAGTAAAACAAATTTTAAAAAGAATAGACTAGGGCAGCCCCAGTGGCACAGCGGTTTAGCACTACCTGCAACCCGGGGTGTGATCCTGGAGACCCAGGATCAAGTCCCACATCGGGCTCCCTGCATGGAGCCTGCTTCTCCCTCTGCCTGTGTCTCTGCCCCCCCCCTCTCTCTCTCTGTGTGTCTCTATGAATAAATAAATAAAAGCTTAAAAAAATAGACTATGGGAGATGGAGAAGCAAGAAAACCATTTAGGAGACTTTTGTGGTAATCCAGGGAAGACATGGCCTGAACCAATATGGAACCAGTGATTTGGTGAGAAGTGCCCAGAACCAAAAGAATATTATGTATCAGAGTTTCTCAACTTTAGCAATACTGACATTTGGAGTTCAATAATTCTTTGTTGTGGGTACATTGTGCTGTGTATTGTAGGGTGTTTAGCAGAATACCAAACACCATGCAGGGTCACAGGAGTTACACTAGAGGCCAGTAGCACCTCCCCCATTGAGAACTAAAATGTGTCAAGACATTGTCAAATGTTGCCAGGGCATAGAAATGGGAAGTCAACCCCAGTCAAGAACCACTATTCTAGATGAATGTCCTAAGCTTTGGGCCACAGACCGTGTACCACATAAATCATCAGTGTCATTTCAGTTGGACTGAGCTTCCAAATATAGATGACAGAAGCCAAATAGCTTAGACCATAAGAAGTTTTTACTAGAGGGAGTTGGAAGTTCAGTGGGCTGCCAAGAATCAGGTTCTGCCAAGGTATCACTTTCAAGATTTTTCATAATTCCTGTCATCTATGGGATCATACCCAATCGGACATTCATTCAGTTCTGTTGTACAATAGTTGTCTCAAAGTTTAAAACTCAGAGTTATGATGCGTATGATGTTCCTACTGGTATCTTCAAAATAGACATAAATTTGCCCTTCCGAGAAATACTGTAGGCTATAGAAAGACCATATAAAATGAAAGGGTTGGGCAGCCTGGGTGGCTCAGCGGTTTAGCGCCACTTTTAGCCCAGGGTGTGATCCTGGAGACCCGGGATTGAGTCCCACATTGGGTTCCCTGCATGGAGCCTGCTTCTCCCTCTGCCTGTGTCTCTGCCTCTCTCTCTCTCTCTCTCTCTCTCTCTCTTTCTCTCTCTCTATCTCTCATGAATAAATAAATAAAATCTTTTTTTAAAAATGAAAGGATTAACAAGCTCCAAGAAAAATATATGATGTGGATAATACTTTTTAAAAACACATTAATATTTGCTTGCATTTCTCTTATGAGACTTTCTCCTTAGTCAGCCCATATAAGACTCAAAGGATAAACAGAACTGTGATATTAGGAATGCAAAAGAAAGCATATAGCTTCTGGCTACTGAAATAGGACTCTTGAATCCCCAGAAACACAGTAATCTAGAAAATCTCAGACACTACTGAGGAAGGTTTCATCAAAACATTTTTTTAAAAGATTTTATTTATTTATTCATGAGAGACACAGAGAGTCAGAGACACAGGCAGAGGGAGAAGCAGGCTCCGCGTGGGAAGCCTGAGGTGGGACTTGATCCCAGGACCCAGGGATCATAACCTGAGCCAAAGGCAAATGGTCAACCACTGAACCAACCACCCAGGTGCCCCAGGTTTTATAAACATTTAAAGCTCTAGGTCAGGGACGCCTGGGTGGCTCAGCGGTTGAGCATCTGCCTTTGACTCAGGTCATGACCCCGGGGTCCTGGGATCGAGTTCTGCATCGGGCTCCCTGCATGGACCCTGCTTCTCCCTCTGTGTCTCTGCCTCTCTGCCTCTCTCTCTCTGTGTGTCTCTCATGAATAAATAAATAAAATCTTTTTAAAAAATTAAAGCTCTGTAAACATTTCAAAATCCAGACCATGGCAAAATTACAAGTGGCATTTAGTCTATGCCATGTGGTAGAGGAAACCGAGGCTGGGACAGAAGGCAAGTATCTGCCACGTGGGAAGGAGGGGAAGTCTTTCCCTTCCAATGTGCTGGAAGGGCAGGAAGGCGGGGCTTGACTAAGTACAGCAGGCAGCACTGTACTTCTGTTTTGGCTTCCCCTCCAGGCTGCAGTCTCAGGATGAGAAGGCAGTGGGGGCTGAGGGTTGCAGTAAAGCATCCAAATAGGTCTGGGCTTGGAGAAGCTGAAGAGCCTGGAATTGGTAGTCCATTTTCCATTTAAGAAAGAAAGAGAGGAGGGAAGAAAGAAGGAGAGGAGGGATGCCTGGAGGCCATCAGTTAAGCATCTACTCTTGATGTAGGCTCTGGTCAGGATCTCAGGGTTGTGAGATCAACCCCCAGTGTCCTCTGTTGGGCTCGGTGCCCCAGCATGGAGCCTGCTTAAGATTCTCTTCCTCTGTCCCCTTAACAAAAAGAGAGAGAGAGAGAATTTGCATTTGGCTCTGCACCACCCTGAACAAGAGCCATAGTGTTCAACAGCAGAGGTGGCTGCCCTGAACAAAGATTGTATTTTTCTAGCCTCCCTTCCAGTTAAAGGTGGACATGAGGCTGAGTTGTGGCCAATGGAATGAGCGGTGTATCCCTAGAGTTTCCTTAAACTGGAGTGATGTCTCATTCTTCCTCTCTTTCCTCCTTCCTGCTAGCAAGAATATAGAAATGATGGCTGGAGCTCAACAAGCATCTTGAACTATGAGGTAACCTTAGGAATGGGAGCTACATATGGTAGAGCAAAAATAGAAGCCTGAATCCTGCATTGTGCTGTGGAGTCCTGCATTGACCTACCTCTAGACTTTCATCTGAAATACAAATACATCTCTATCTCAAGTGAATTACTATTTTGTTTCGGGTTTTGTCACTTACAAGTGCAATGATTTCTAACTGATAATCCACTTGACTGCAAATCCTTGTCACTATCTTAATCAGAGTTACCAGTACTTCTTGCTTAGACTTTTTAAAGAATCTGTTAATTGATATCCCCATATTCACTCATATCCAACCCAGCTTCTTTCCAATAAGTATTCTACACCATAGCCTAAGTGACTGAAAATGCAAACAGAATGTCACTCCCTGTATTATGATAGTCAGGCAGACTTGAGATTAGAAGTCCAAGATCAGGGTATCATCAGGCTTTCTGGAGAGAACTCTCTCCTTGGTTTGCAGACAGCTGCCTTCTCCCTGTGTCCCACATGGACTATTCTCTGTATACACCTGCATAGAGAGAGCAGTCTCTCTTGTCTCCTTTATTTTTTAAAAAGATTTTACTTATTTATTCATAAGAGACACAGAGAGAAAGGCAGAGACATAGGCAGAGGGAGAAGCCAATGCAGGATGCGATCCCAGGTCCCCGGGATCATGACCTGAGCCAAGGCAAATGCTCAACCCCCTGAGCCACCCAGGCATCCCTGATCTTCCTTATGTTTCACCATTCTCCCATTATATGCTCTCATATGTCCATGTACCTCTTTTTAATAGCACTTATTATAATTTTGCCTTTATATTTTGTTCTAGATTCTTTGACTATTTGTCTTTTCCATTAGATGATAAATTCCATGAGAACAGAAATATGTCATTTTTTGCTTATTATTGTTTCCCTGAAGCCATCTACAGTGTCTGATACATAAGTCACACTCAGCAAACAGTTTCTGAATGAGTAAGAGGTAAGTAGGAGTCAGATCATGTAGAGGTGGGTATGTCAAACAAGGAACCTGGCACTTCATCCTCAAGGATATATAGCATGGCAATCAAGGATTTGGGGTGGTATAATGAAATAAGGTATGTTTTAAAAGAAAAGATACATGTTAAAAATAATTTTTAAAAATATTTTATTTATTCATTTATGAGAGACAGAGAGAGAGAGAGAGAGAGAGAGAGAGGCAGAGACAACAGGCAAAGGGAGAAGCAGGCTCCATGCAGGGAGCCTGAGGTGGGACTCGATCAAGCTTGATCTCCACGATCAAGCCCTGGGCTGAAGGCGGCGCTAAACCAGGCTGCCCTAAAAATAATTTTTGCCTGCAAAATCATGTATCATGTGTTATGTGTTAGAAAGAACCAATGTTGGAAGTAAAGTGACAAGTTTGAATGGTAGCAAGTATCCAAAAGGGAGATAAAGTCTTGAGTTAAATTTGTGTTAGTTCCTGTTCTTTTTAAGAGTTCTTCAGTGTAGGGATGCCTGGGTGGCTCAACAGTTGGGTGCCTGCCTTCGGCTCAGGTTGTGATCCCGGAATCCGGGATCAAGTTCCACATCAGGCTCCCTGCAAAGAGCCTGCTTCTCCCTCTCCCTCTGCCTGTGTCTCTGCCTCTCTCTTTTAGTCTGCGTCTCTTGTGAATAAATAAATCTTAAAAAAAAAAAAAAAGTTCATCAGTATAAATCAAGTTGAGTCAGTTTTCTATACTGCTGGGTTGGGATTTGACTTTCATGGCCTGGTTAGTGAATTATCCTTGTTCAGCTGTTTTCCATCTTCCAATATGTGCTGCTGTTATTTTATTTCCTATTCTTGTTGATTTATTTTTTACATCCCTTTATTGTAGTTTTAGTGGAGTTTGGAGAGAGAGCAAAATTACAGGCATATGTTTAATATGCCACTTTAACTTGGAATTCCCTGTTTTCATCATGAAAACTCTTTATTGTTTATTGCAATAAAATTGCCTTTCCCATTGGCCAAGCTTTTTAAGTGACAATTTCAAATGATCGCAAAACTGAGGATGAAAGGGTAGGAGCATAAATTGGTACAATATTTCTGGAGAGCATTGTTTCCCTAAAGGCTTAAAATGTACATACTTTTTGAACTAAAAGTTCCACCTCTGGGAATTCACCTAAGGAAATGATTTAGCTTTAAGAATGTTCACTGCAAAAAAAAAAAAAAAGAATGTTCACTGCAGTGTTGTTTATAATAATAAAAAGTTGTCCAACGATAAAGCATATACTTTCATAAATCATATATGTAGCTGTTAAAAATTATGTTGTTGACCTGAACTGCTTACACAGCACTACTCCAGAGAGTACACAATATGTGGTCATTTGCCAAGAGATATGTGAAGCCATAGAACAAATTTAGCTCATCTGTCTCCAGCATTAATTTTACTAGTGATCTGGGAGTGTGGAGGGGCTACTAGTTAGTTATCCATTCTGCAGCCTTCTGTCCCTTTCTTCCTTGATAACAAAACCCTGATTTGTAGCAGGGGGTGTTGCTGCTCAGAATAAAAAGACATTTCCCTGTCTCTGGGGTAACTGGATGTGGCCTAAGGGCTAAATGCAAACTGAGGGCTGTCAGTGGAGGTGTGAGAGACTTCCAGGGAGGCTACCTGGATGGAGGAGGCTGAATGGGGATGAGCATTTCACTCCTTTCTTTACCTAAAGGCTTTAAAGGCTTCTGCTAGGTACATATATACCTTTTGAGCAGAAGCCTTTTATATATATATATATATATATATATATATATATATATGATATATATTTAAATATATATATAAATTAAGCCTTATATATAATAAGACATATCTAAAATTATCATTAAAGTAAAAATGAATACAGAAAAGCTCAAATATTGATGCGCCTGGGTGGCTTAGGTCATGATCCCAAGGTCCTGGGGTCCAGCCACCCTTCTGGCTCCCTGCTCTGCTGGAAGCCGCCTTCTCCCTCTCCCTCTGCCTGCTGCTCCCCCAGCTTGTGCTCTCTCTGTGTGTCAAATAAATAAATAAAATCTTTTTTAAAAGTTCAAATATCTAATTCTAATTTGAGGAACGTAGGGGAAGCAGAAAAGGAAAAGGATGTGGGAGGACAGTTGATTTACGTCTGTGAGAATCTATGCTAATTTTCCTCTATCATGAAATCCAACTTGAAAAGGCGGACAAGAATCGTACACACTGCTTGTGAGACTCCGGTTGGTCTTTCGTAGTGTCTAATTGTAACTTTTCTAGATAAAACAAGAGCCGGTGCGGGGTTGCTTCACTTTGTAGAACCCATGATGCCGGCGGGTTCTCTTCTCCTCGTCCCAAATGTGCCACGGATCCAATATGCGGGATTTAGACTCTGTGACGTGGATTTCGGACCGTGCCTCCTCTCTGGGTCATCAGAAAACCTTACCTGAGCCTGGGGCGAAGCAGGCCGCGAGGGGTTATTTAGAATTTGCCGCAGAAAAGCCTTGACCCCAGGGACAGACAGATGCTCTCTGGGTACCAATCCCGTGAGTCCAATCAGGGCACCGCCCCTCTGCCCAGCCAATGGCTCGGGACGAGAGCGGAGGGGCGGGGCCAGCCCTGCAGGCGCCGTGGTGATTGGCAGTCCGGCTCCCGCAGCCGGCGAGGTCGCCCGGACGCCTAGTCTGAGAACCCGGGGCGAGTGCGTATGTACAAAGTTTGTCAGCTCCGAGGCGCCGTAGTGGCTTCCTCACCCCCCACCCCCCCGCCGGGTGGGCGGGGCGGGGCGGGGCCGGGCCGGGCTGAGCGGCTGGGGCTCAGCTCAGTATAGGAGAGCCTGATGGCTGCGGTGTTTCTGGTTACGCTGTATGAGTATTCGCCGCTTTTCTACATCGCGGTGGTCTTTACCTGCTTCATCGTGACCACCGGCCTGGTATTGGGATGGTAAGTACCGCGTGGTTAGAAACAAGGGACGTAGGGGCGGACCGCTGGGGCAGCGGGGTCGCGGAGAACCGCGAGGGGGAGGGCATCGGAGCCGCGGGTGCTGCGGGGCTGGGGCTCCTGGGGCCGCGGGGGAGCCGCTGCCGCGAACCTCGACCGGCCCCCGGAGGACAGCAAGTTGCGGTGTGCACCTGCATCGCTGCTCCCTGCATCCCTGGGCCGTCCCCGTCGCTGCGGGCACCCCCATCTGGGGGTGGTGCCGGAATGAGGTATTTCGCCCAGCTTTGTTCCTCAAAGAGAAGGCGGCCGGTGAGGGCCTGGTCCGGGCGTTGAGGTGTAGAGTGCTTGTCCAGCAGGCTTGAGTCCGTCACCTGCGGTGCAGCGCGCAGACCTGGACAGTGAACACAGTTGACTGTTGTTCTGGGCAGAACCGAGCGCTTGGCCTCAGAGCTTTCAGCGCAACTTATAACTGAACTCCGTTACCGTGTGAGAATTGAATGGTTTCTAGATGCATTCCACGCCTTTAGAAGTAACATTTAGTCGATGGAACTGTGAAAGTCATAATTTCAGAGCTGGAAAAGACCTTTGAGATAAATCACATTGACGGGTAGGGGCAGTTTACCCAGTGGAGACCAGGAGAATGGACTGTTAGGTAATCCCTGAGCAGTTCTAGCTCAGAGACTCTAAAATTTCTCTCTCGAGGAGATGCCATCGTATCATGTTTAGAGAAGCCTATGAATGCGGCTATTTGAAACCGTCTTACTAATTCATCCACTGAGGAGAGAGACAGGAGCTGGAATTTTTTTTTAAGACTTTATTTATTTATTCATGAGACACACACACACACGGGGGCGGGGGGGACAGAGGGAGAAGCAGGGTCCATGCAGGGAGCCCGACGTGGGACTCGATCCCGGGTCTCCAGGATCAGGCCCTGGGCCAAGGCAGGCGCTAAACCAATGAGCCACCAGGGCTGCCCCTTGAGCTGAAAATTGAAGGATAAGGATTTTGAGAAATAAATGAAGTTGAGTGTGTCTGGTAGAGAATGGAAGGCATTTCAAGGATACAGCATGAGCTGGGGGGCAGAGGAAGCGTGTCAGTGAATAGATCAGCTGGAGTAAAACAAATTTAAAATATCCCTTGACGCATGTATGGAATTACTTTGCAGAAAGGAAACAAGCTTTTGTTAACTTCTGAAACTACATGCCATCTTTAGAAACTAAGCCCAGTTTTAATATTTCCATACCGCTCCTCACCCTGCCAGCTGTAGAGCAGAAAATTCCTTGTTTGTGGATGGATGGGAGAAGTTTGTTATTCTTGATCCATCAAATTTTATTGCTGTTTATTGTTCAGGAAAGTTTGCAGTTGGAATTTGCAACTTGGTTGCCCAAGTGAGTAAAGCAGTCTTAACACAGGGTTTCTTAATCACTATAATATTAGTGTTATTCTCTTAGAAGAATGTAAATTTTCCTTCATTAAGGAAAATAGGTAACTAGTTGATCATTGCATTATATCCTTAAATTTTAATTTTCTGTAGGCCAACTAATTAGATTTCTTAGATATCTATCTGTAGTATTGGGAAGAGGAAAATGAGTAAGGGCCAGAGTGATAATGATGGCGGCATCTGTGGATGAGGGTAGTTGGGTACCTCATGTTTGTAGTGGTTAAGAGACAGACTTTGGAGACAGTGGAGTCATACAGACCTAGATTCAAATTCTGGCTCTGCCAAGTTTAAGACTTGTTTTGAAAGCTTAATGATTACCTAACCACTCCATTTAGATATGATTTTGGGAGGGTGGAAGGCCAGGTTAATTGTAGAATTTTTGGAAGACTGGGCTAAGCATTGCTGAGGCCCCAAGACTATGTAAGTGCCAGTCAGTTTCATTCTGATTTGGGCCTAACCAGTTATCTTGAGCCTAACCCAACCATTCCCTTTACCGGAGTTAGCTTTGTCCATGTAGATAAGACATTCTACTAATGTTTATTTGTTAACTTAAGCCAAGGCAACAGAGTCATTGAGTAGAAACAAAGCAAACCATCTAGATCTCATATAAACAATTTTCTAATAGTACCCCCAGACAGATGGTAAACCCATGAATCCACACTGTGCTTTTCACCCATGTCATTTTTCTTTTAACCTCCCCAAATATAATCCCTACTGGTTTTGTCTTCGCCATTATCTCAGTACTGCTCTGATTTTCTTTCCCACTGCTTCTTTCTACTGTTCTCCTTGTCTGCTTGCACTGTGTGGGAGTGGAGAAAGAATAGGAACATCTGAATATTGGAATCCCAATAGCAATAGCAAAGAATCATGCCACTGAAGTATGGTATTTCTGTTTAACTCTATGGTGGTTTCTGTGAGCTCTAATAGCTCAAGTTTATTAAACTCTTGATATTTGCCAGGCACTGTGCAGAAAGGAGACCAAAATGCCGTACATCCTTTAACACATCCAAATAATCGGGGACCCTGGCTCTGCAACTGCTCCCTGTTTCCTCTTGACTACAGATTATTAAGCAATTGTCCCTCAGCTTCGTAGCACCCCTTTAGATGCTGTCTTGTGAATCTGGGGCAGAACCTCTAAACCACATTTCTTCTTTGCTAGCTGGCTGCCTAGCAGGCTTTGGCAGCAGAGGAGGGAAAGTAGAAGGCTAGAGGACAAAAGGGCTTGCTGCTTCCTGTGTGATTCTTTTTCTTGTCTGTCTCACCACAGTGATAGTGCCTCACAGTGGTCCTAATTTTTTCAGTTTGTAGTTATTTACTCTCTTAGAATCAGCCTATCGCACCCCTTCAAAGATATTAATACCCTTTCCTGAGATCCTAGTCCAAGCTCCATAGCAGTCCTTCCTCCAAATTTCTCAGCTATAGTAGTTCTCTTTCCTCTATCCCTGTTTTGGAGTGATAGCTACTTTCTTCTGGTACTACTTCCCTGATACTCACTGTCCCCTTTTGCGTTTTCAGCTCTTCAGCATATGGTAAACAATTATTCATAGTAAATTCTCAAAATAACCGGTGTGGTTTTGGTCTCCTGATTAGACTTATAAAAGATATTAATAAGGAAATTGTTACTCAGAGTGGGATCTTTGAGAGTTACTCTCAAAGATGGGCTCAAGGAGTCCTCTGGTCACATCTTCAGCTCCTTGCCAATAGGAAGGATATAAGGTCCTAGTAATCCACGGCATGTATTGGCATCACTATTAATCAAATTGCTGCCTTTGATTGATTGTAATAAAATGATTTTGGAAGTGATTGGGGGACCTAGGAGCTAAACCACTTTTTGACTATAAGGACTGAGAGGTGGGTGGGATGGGTGCTTCTGAGATCACTGGAGCCCTTACAGAAAGAAAAATGACAAGCTAAAATCTTAAAACACTTGGGTCAACTCTTTAGAGAATCAGAGAGGTTCTGTAGTTCTAAAGCACTTTATTTCATACAGCCACAGAACTAAACATTGTACAATTTTAGTTGTGCATAATAGAATTATACAACTTTATTGATGTCTCATTTAGGACACTGAGTGGAAAGAACTAGAGCTCTGAGACTTGGAATGGGAACATCTACACTGACGTGGCTAAAGCTGAGAATCTTGAAATCCCAGTCACTCTGACTCTCCCTTGTTCATGGAAGCAGACTGCTTTGCTTTCCATGTCTGGGAAAAATGGCCCTCCCTTGCTTGGAGGTCCTGTAATAACCTTGCCCAGAGTAAATGCTTTGCAAAGGATATCTGTACTCAAGACCTATCTCTATAACCTGTTGCAAAGCCCAGATCTCTTCCTGCTCCAAAGAACAGGGACAAAAATCCAACCCAGTTGGAAAGAGCCTAGCCTCTAAGATTTGCAAGATTTTGCTAATTTGTATCATTGGTAAGGAGGAGTATGTGTGAGAATGGATTATAAGTAGGTTAGGCCAGGAAGGATAGAATGTAACACTAAATCAGATAAAAATTTATTTGTTTACTTATTTACTTATTTTTTAAATTTATTTATTTTTAAAAAGATTTTATTTATTTACTCATCAGAGACACAGAAAGAGGCAGAGACAAAGGCAGAGGGAAAAGCAGTCTCCCTGTGGAACCCCAATGTGAGACTCGATCCCAGGACTGCAGGATCACGACCTGAGCCAAAGGCAGACGCTCAACCACTGAGCCACCCAGGTGCCCCCTTATTTATTTAATTTTTAGTAGGTTCCACATGCAGTGTGGAACCCAATGCGGGGCTTGAACCCACAATCTTGAGATCGAGACCTGAGCTGAGATCAAGAGCCAGATACTTAACCTACTGAGCCATCCAGGTGCCCCAGATAAAATTTAGTGTTCTGAGTGTGTTCTTAGGAAAGTCTGAATCTAAGGTACTAACTCAGATTTGGTTGGCTGAAATTTAAACTCGGTGGTGGCCTATATGTATTAAGGTTAAGGTGCTAGAACTTTCCTGGCATGATGAGGAAGGATTCTGAATGCTCAGAAAGATAGAAATATTGGACTGGATTTATTACATGCAAACTGCACACCCACCCACCTACTGCATCCTTTAAGAGTACACAGAAGACACACCTTTCATGAAGGCACTGAGAAGTAAATTGCTGAGAGGAGACTCATATCCTTGAAAATCTCTGTTCCTAGAGGCTGTTTATGATGGTGGGAGCTCCTGACTTGAGGTCCAGCGGCACCTCACAGGAGTCAAGGTGTACATATGTTCCATAATGGGCAGTGGAGGACAATGCAGAGAATGTTTTGGCCCACGAGGATTTTTGGCAGTGGCTAATGGATTACAGTGTCTCTAGGAATAAAACAGATGGGCAGCCTATTAAATGCTACATAAACTACTTAGAAGGAAAAACTCAATGTCTGGAGCCAGAAACCTGACTTGAGTCATCGCAGCAGAGATTTACCACCTTTCACCCAGTTTACAGATACAAGCCAATCCATAGACCTGGAGTGTCTGATTAAAGGGGAGGTCAGGTCCCCTATAGGAAGGATTCTGTATCCTTCAGTGCTGCCACAAGGACATACTATATAAATCATTCTCCAGATCTTTCTCATAGGCTGTTGTCTCTCAGAAGCAAACATGCTTTTCTGTACTGTGGTAATACTAGAGCTGGGACTTGGCAAATCATTTTTCTCTTGTAGTTTGCTCCCTATTAGGCTCTGCCAATAGAGGATGCTAGAAAGAGACTGGAAGGCTGGAGAAGGAAGAAGAGACTTAACAGTTTGCTTCCTATTTCTGGTCTGCAGAAACTGGCCTTTGCCCTGGCAGTTGCAGTTGACCTGAGTAGCAGCAGTTTATTTTAGTTTACATTTTTTCCTCATATCTTGAACTAGCCTTAGCACACTCCTTCAGAGATATTGGCACCAGCTGGCCCACACTCCTACCACAAAAGTCTGCATGCCAGCTCTGGGGAATCCTTTATCTGAGCTTCTAAATCGTAATAACTACTAGTCTTCCCTTTGTTTCCCCAGCCCTAGGAGTGATAATTGCTTCGTACTAGGATACCCCAGTGTCCCCTTCTTGCATTTTCAGTCTTCAGTATTTGATTGACAATTCTTTTTTTTTTTTTTTAAGATTTTATTTATTTATTCATGAGAAACACAGAGAGGGAGAGAGAATGGCAGAGACACAGGCAGAGGGAGAAGCAGGCTCCATGCTGGGAGCCTGACGTGGGACTTGATCCCAGGTCTCCAGGATCAGGCCCTGGACTTAAGGTGGCGCTAAACCACTGAGCCACCCGGGGTGCCCTTGATTAACAATTCTTAAATAACAGATGTGTCTCTGTCTCCTGCCAACCCTGCCTGATTCATTGACCTGGACTATTTCTCATCTCATATGCTGTTGAATGCAGTCAGTTTTATGCATATGATGAGGTTGGTGATGAGGTACAGATTCCTCTTTAAGAAAAGAGTATGACTTTAGTTTGTACTTGATTAGGGTACAAAATACTTAACATTTGCATTGACAAGAATTTTTTTTGAGCAATCTAGAAGAAAACACAAAACTATTAGATATGACATTTTACACCTTTGTAGGACCTTAACATCACTTATTTTAACCCTTCATTTTACAAATAAAGGCACAGAATTTTAGAGATTGAGTCGTTTTCCCAAAGTCATATCATTAGCCCAGTAGTTCCCTCAGAGACAATCCTCCCATACCAAGGGTTTCCCCATGAGTGGTTTTTATATCCTGATCCAGTGTCAGTATCCAGCTAGTTGTGTGAAACCATCTTTGGGAGATCACCCTGGAGAGAAGGCCCCCTCAAATTAACTGCCTGTCTGATTTTTGATTGGCTTGAGAACTCAAGGCTGAAGTGGTAATAAAAATTGTTTACTACTGAGCCTAAAATTTTAGCTTCAAAATAACCTTTATTCTTGAGGAGCTCCATAAGATTCCAGACACAAGGAAAGAGGTCCAGTCTACCAATTCAGCCTCTGAGTAGAAGCTTCAGAAGTGTGCCAGGGTAAGATGTTATATAGGCAATAAGAAAAATGTGGTCAGAATTGGAGGTCCACAGATTATTGCTGTGCTAGAAGTATAAACATTAAGAACAAGTGCAACAAACAACTTTAGAACTGAGAAAAGCCAGAATTATAGAAAAATCCAGGAGGAATAACTATAAAATTGTAATAGTAAAGGAAAGAGAATAGAAAATTCTCTTTATAGAAAAAAAGGGGGGCTAAGTTTATATAAAAGAGAGTAATGAATGTTTAGAAACATTTATTTAGTTGCCATTCCATATTCCATCACTAACAGTTGCCAAAATGACTAAGTGGAAAAAGATAAGGATGAAATTTGATTGAACAGAAAATTTGTCAATTTTCCATTTTACTATTTTATTTTATTATTCCTTGTAATCTCATATCAGCCATGATCTGATAGACAGGGCATCAATGTCTTTATTCTAGTTTTTGATTAAAATTGTGGAAAAGACCAAATTTTAGAATGGTGGCCAGAGACATGTCACTAGGTCTGTTTATCAGTATTTTACAGAACCACTTGTCAGCACCAATTATGGATTACTATTTGACCAGTCTTCAGTTGTTGTTTTTTTTTTTTTTTAAGATTTTATTTATTTATTCATGAGAGACAGAGAGAGAGAGAGAGGAGCAGAGACACAGACAGAGGAGAAGCAGGCTCCATGCAGGGAGCCTGATGTGGGACTCGATCAGTTCTGCCTTGGGCCCAGGGCGTGATCCTAGAGTCCCCAGATAGAGTCCCGCATCAGGCTCCCTGCATGGGGCCTGCTTCTCCCTCTGCCTGTGTCTCTGCCTCTCTCTCTGTGTGTGTCTGTCATGAATAAATAAATAAAATATTTTTAAAAATAAATAAATAAATAAAATTAAGAACTCTGCTTATCAAAAGATACCATTATGAAGGTGAAAGGCAAGGTGTAGAAGGGGTGAAGACATCCAACAAAAGAGTCGTATTCAGAACATATTAAGAATTTCTATAAATAAGAATAATTGGTCATCTGAGAAATAGAAATTAAAACCATAGTACAGTGCCACCAAATAACTACTAGGGTGGCTAATAATGTTTTGGCAAGGATTTGGAGCAAGGGGAGCACTCATTGACTGCTGGTGGGAGTGTAAATTGACACTACCACATAGAACAATTGTTAGCATTATCCACTGAAGTTGAAGAAGCACAGACGTTATGGTTGAGAAATACCATTCTCAGCCTGTGTGGACCTAATAAAAATGCATGTACACGCATGTGCACCAAGTGCCTTGTATGAAAATGTTCGTATAGACATATTCATAATGGCCAGAATGTGAGGACAACTTAAATATCTATTAAAGGTAGAATGAGTAAGCAAGTTACAGCACATTTATTATACCCTAGAATACTATAAGGCCACAAAAATTCACTGAATATAACTGCATGGATGAATCTTCAAGCATAGTGTTGTAAAAAAGGAAATAAAAGTATACACAGCATATATACAGCACACTTCCACTTACATAACAATTCAGAAACAGGTACGCTAAATTATAGTAATGAAAGTCAAGACAGTGGAGAGGGAAGGGGTAGTGCCTGGGAGGTGACACACAGACTTTCTGAGGATATTGTTTGGGTTCTTAACCTGAATACCAGTTTACTTTCTAATTCATTGAAATATGTTTTGTGTACTTTTCTGGCCAAGGGTTTAGCACGATTCATAATACCAATTTGAAAAGATGTATTTGACTCAAATCAAGGACCTTAGGGTGTTAGAAAATGCAGACCCAAGATTAAGCATGAGGCAGAGAAATAAAAAAAATCTAGGGAGATGAATTTCTTTTCATAATAGGTGTGCTTTGGCAGCTCCGGATATAATGCTGGGCCCAGCAGCCTTGGATAAGCATGTTTAAAAAGAAGGAACACTTTACATCTCATATTATTTGTTTCATTCTAAGGCATATACAAAGCCACAGAACAGATATGGGATATCTTTCCACAACACTGATTTTATGTAAAGATTTGGAGAGGGCAGCCTGGGTGGCTCAGCGGTTTAGCGCCACCTTCAACCCAGGGCGTGATCCTGGAGACTCGGGATCGAGTTCCGCTTCAGGCTCCCTGCATGGAGCCTGCTTCTCTCTCTGCCTATGTCTCTGCCTGTGTGTGTGTGTGTGTGTGTGTGTGTGTGTGTGTGTGTGTGTGATGAATAAATAAATAAAATCTAAAAAAAAAAAGATTTGGAGAAATAATATATTTATATTAAAACCAGATATATCGGGCAGCCCCGGTGGCCCAGTGGTTTGGCACTGCCTTTGGCCCAGGGTGTGATCCTGGAGACCCAGGATCGAGTCCCACATCAGGCTCCCTACATGGAGCCTGCTTCTCCCTCTGCTTGTGTCTCTGCCTCTCTCTCTCTCTCTCTCTCTCTCTCTATGTCTGTCATAAATATATTAAAAAAAAAACCCAGATATATCATGGAATAAATAAAGCATATTGCAAAGGAATTCTGTGCTCACAGCAGGCTGCTTCCAGATATTTCTCCAAAGCCTTGCTTTTTGGGTTTCTGACTCCTATACCTTTAAAGATTGTTTAATTGAAATTTTTAGGTATAACATGATAAAGGACCTGAAATATAATGCTTGAACCTACAGTAGAACTGAACACAATAAGCTCTGAGTTCTGGTGTTTACTGCTGGTAGAGTGGGTGTATGGAGCCAGGCAGTGGGAGTAAAGAAAAAAAGGGAGAAGGGGACAGTAGGGAGAATTAAAATGATGAAGGGGCCAGGAAATGTAATGAGTATGTATAGCATAGAATCATGTTTTTCTCCCTTTGTTTTTTTCACTCCAAGGGATGAAAGAAAGAAGTAGTGTTATCTTATGGCTCTTGTGGGAAGACTATATCTTGTATCCTGCCATTTCACATTCCCAACCTAACCTCTAAGAGGCCCTGGGGCAATGTTGGGCTGTGGACACAGGGACTGTGGGGTAACCAATTCTGACGTTCAATAAGGAGAAATTACTGGATTTTTCTTTCTAGTTTTTCTGCCAACACCTACATTTATTCCATCATCAACATTATCATTGCTAGCACTTATATAGTGCCAAGCCCTGTTACAAATGTTTCCAGATGGGAAACCAGTTAAATAAAGCTTGAGTGATTACTTAAGGACACACAGCTATTAAGTGTCTTATTCCTGATTTTAGGAGGAAAGCAGTTTTTCATTAAATACGATGTTAGCTCCACATACTTATTGCTGCCGTTTATCAAGTTCCTTAACATTCCTAGTTTGCTGACAGTTTTTATCAGGAATAGACGTTGGATTTTAGCAAGTGCTTTTTCTGCATGTACTGAGATGATCATATGGTTTTTCTTTTTTTACTCTGTTAATATGGTGAATTACATTAAATTTTTAATGTTATGTTAAGCTGTAAGTAGGTCCTGATGTATTAGCCTTTTAATATATTGTTGGATTTCATTTGTAAACATTTTAAGAAGTTTTGCATCTGTGTTCTTGAGTGATATGTGTCTGTAATTTTCTTGTATGTCTCTACCCCTTAACTGTAGGCTACATCAAGTTGTCCTTCAGCTCACTGATATTTTTTTTTTAATCCAGCCTTTTTTTCCCCCTTTTTGTGTTTCATATTGGATTCCTTTCTGTGAATAAATCTTCAAATGTACTAATCTTTTGTTCTATAATGTTAAGTCAGCTATTAATCTTATCCAGTGTATTTTTCATCACAAATGTTGTATTTAAAAAAAATGCTGTATTTTTTCTTCTTCAGAAATGGATTTGGGTCTTTTTAGATATCTTCCATGTCTCTATATAATATGCTCAGTCTTTACTTACTTTTTTGAAAATATAAAGTTTAGTTGCAACAATTATTTCAATGTTCTTGTCTACTAGTTCTAGCATCCATGTCATTTCTAGGGTCTAGTTCTTTTGATTAGTTTCTCTCCTCATTATGAGTCATATTTTCTTCTTTGCATGGTTGTTAACCTTTTATTGGATGCTAAACATTGTGAATTTTACTTTAAGGTGCTAGATGTGTTTGTATTCATATATATAATCTTGAGCTTTGTTTTGGGATACAGTTAACTTACTTGGAAACAGTTTGATCTGTTAGAGGCTTGCTTTTCAGCTTTCTTAGCCAGGACCAGAACAGACTTATCCAACAATTCCATAAAATTAAATTCATCTAGAGTATAACTGTATTCCATGTGTTACTTTTATTGGCCTTCTCTTGGCCTTAGATTTATTCATGTGTTTTGAAATTTTGGTTTGCAACCTAAATTTAAGTAGAAGTTTTCTTCCCCACCCTTTGGTTTCATCCTTGCTGTTTAACCATTTTACAATTGTCTCCAACTAGATTCCTTGGTGCCCCTTAGTCAAGGACCAGGTGATGACACTTCTGTTCCTTATTGATATTGGCCTAACCCAGCTCCTGGATTCAAATTATGAACTTCACTCTGGCTCTTGTCTTTAGCAGACAACCTATAAATAAGATCTTCATACTGTGGGAAGACTACTTCCCACTGCCTGCTGCCAGACTCAGGACCCATCAAACCATGGCATCAGCCTTACTCATTACTTTATATTTCTTTCCCTTTTCAGAGCTATAAAGATTTGTCTTTGAAACCAGCTATGTCTCTTTTTTTCCAACATTTTATTATTAAAAATTTCAAACATATGGAAAGGTTAAAAAAATTATGCAGTGAATATATATATATGTCCACATTTAGGTTCTACAATCAATATTTTGCTATAATCAATATAATCAATGTTTTACATATTTGTCCATCTTATTATTTTTTTTAAGATTTATTTATTCATGAGAGACAGAGAGAGAGGCAGAGACAGACAGAGGGAGAAGCAGGTTCCTTGCTGGGAGGGTCCTGATGCGGGACTCGATCCCGGATCCTGGGATCAGGCCCTGAGCCGAAGGCAGACTCAACTGCTGAACCACCCAGGCGTCCTGTCCATCTTATTTCTTAATCCCTTCAAAATAAGTTGTTACTCTTCTCCAAATACTAAAGCATTGCATATTAGAGTTCAACATTTGGTTTGTTTGGGTTTTTTTTAGAGAGGGGGGCGGGAGGCACAGAGGAAGAAGGAAAGAGAGAGACTCTTAAGCAGGCTCCACACCTCTCACGGAGCCGGCATGGGGCTCAATCTCATAATCCTGAGATCATGACCTGAGCCGAAACCAAGAGTCAGATGCTTTAAGTGACTGAGCCACCCAGGCATCCCTCAACATTTATTTTTTTCTTTTGAAGTAATATTAACACACAATGACATATACAAGTCTTCAGTGTTATCAAACATATCATCTACTCAAACCTCTATCAAGATATGGAACATTACCATCACGAGAGAAAGTTTCCTTGTTCCGTTTGCTAGTCAGTCCATACTCCTGAGCTCCCAGAAGCAACCATTGCCCTGTTTTTATTTCTGCTATGGATTAGTTTTGCCTGCTTTAGAATTTTACGGAATCGTATAGCATGTACTCCTGTGTATAAGACTTCTTTTGCACAGCATGTTGGTCGTGAGATTTACCCATGTGGCTTTGGCAATAATTTATTCCTTTTCATTGCTGAGTACTACTATTCCTTGTTTAAACATACCAGTTTGTTTGCTTATTTCCATGGGGTCTTCTTGATTTCTCTGTTTATTTTTTATCCATCATTACTAAGTTTCTGGAGAGAAGAGAATGCATCAAAGTATGAAAAAGTCCCCTGGTTTAACTAATGTATATTCATTTTAAGTTACCTTTTTTTTTTAAATTGAGTGAACCTAGCTGCTTTCTAATTTTATAAGGAATTGAGTTTGGTCCCTTTCACTTTCCTTCTAATCTGTTCAATGTACATTATTGCAGTTTTACATGAAATTCACAAGTAGAAAATATGTTATATAAATGAAATGCTCTATTTGGTGTTTAAAAGTTCTCCTGTCCCATAAATAATATCAAATAGTCTGCATATTAAATATGAATATGTTTTTTATATTATGTAAAAAAAGTCAATAATTATCATGTTTTTGCTGTTATGTTAATTTATCTAATGACTATACTACTTTGTTATCAACAATAATATTAACAATAGAACTTTTCATTTTTAAGAGTATGTCATTTCAGCCAGTTGGATATATTGCAATTGTATGGGGCCTCTAATCTCTCAATTTTAGATTAATTCTGTAATACAATGTAAACTGAATAAATTAATCTCTTTTTGTGGTGCTTATGTTAAAAGGAATAACTGATGAAGCACAATATACTTCACATATAGCAAAGTTTCAGCATTTGCTAGAATTATGTATTATTTTATTTTTATTTAGGTTTGGTTGGGATGTTCCAGTAATTCTGAGAAATTCAGAAGAGACCCAGTTCAACACAAGAGTTTTCAAAAAGCAAATGAGACAAGTCAAGAATCCTTTTGGCTTAGAGATCACTAATCCATCTTCAGCTTCGATTTCAAGTTGGTGGCTATTTTCCAAAGATTTTTTTCTTTCTATGCCCCTGTCTTAGCATTTTAATTTTCTTTCTCTATTGCTTTCTCTTGATTACACTTAAGTATTTATTGAGCACCTGTTTTGTTCTGGGAGCTGCATTATAATACTACTTTGTACTATAGATACAAAGACTAATAATTCACAAAACTTACTCCTTAGGAACTTACAAACTAGCAGTGGCATTCATGTGAGAAGAACGAAGTATCTTAAGTGTTAATAAGAGAAGCTTGTTAGGTCACTGCCATTTTCATGGATCTTCAGTGCAGTGAGAAATATATGAATGGTATAGATAAACACAGTTACTAGGTTGGTAACCTTATCAAGAACAAATGTTTTTAATCTGAAATTATGATATTTTGGGTATAAGTTATTTTGGCATAAAATGTTATTTGGGGAGATGGTAATAATAGATCATAGTTGTTTGTTTCTGTGCTTACTTGGAAAAGTAAATTATCTGTAAAACTAGGAACCACTGGAGTGAAACAAGGAAAAGGAGTGAGGGAAAAAGAAGGAAGGGAAGAAAGAGAGAGAAAAAGGAATGGTTAAGTTTGCTGAGGTGGGGAGGCATATTCAGGAAAAGCGTTATTATGGGATGTCTCGGTGGCTCATCAGTTAAGCGTCTGCCTTCGGCTCAGGGTGTGATCCTGGAGTCCTGGGATCGAATCCCGCATCAGGCTCCCTGCATGGAACCTGCCTCTGCCTATGTCTCTGCGCCCCTCTCTCTCTCTCTCTGTCTGTCTCTTGTGAATACATAAATAAAATCTTAAAAAAAAGAAAAAGGAAAAGGTTATAAAAATGTGCTCACTCTCTCATTGATTGATTGATTGAGTCTTGAAAGATAAGTAGGTGTTTATCTCCTGGGATCGAGAGCAGTTCTAAGAGGAAGAGGCATGAACAGAGCACTGATACAGAATGAGAACAATGCAGGAGAGAAACAATAGTTTGTTGTGGATAAAACATAGTGTAGGACAGATTAGAGAGAAGAGAGTAGGGGAAGACTCAGGTTCTTTGCAGGAGCCCTCCACAGACAGATCCTATTACCAGGATAAAGAATACAGGAGAAGCAGCAGGTTTTGGAAGAAAGGTAATAAATTCAGTTTTGAACTTCTGGACTTGAAATGCATTTGTAGCAATTAAGTAGAGATACAGAGTGGGCAGCTCTAGGTACAGTTCTGTAGCACTACAAAGATTTCTGGGCTGAGACCCTATCACCTTTTACACTTGGTCAGATATCTGGTATCTTAAAAACAAACAATCCCAAACTTTCTCAACTATTTATTTATTGAGAGGGAGAAGCAGGCTCCTTGCAGGGAGCCTGATGTGGGACTCGATCCCAGGACCCCAGGATCACGCCCTGAGCCAAAGGCAGATGCTCAACCACTGAGCCACCCAGGTGTCCCACCTTTCTCAACTTTTTATCTCCTTGAAGCTACTGCGCTCTTTCTCTTCCCTTCACAGCCAGGCATCTCAAAAGCAAGTTGTGTTTTTCTTCTTCCCTTAGCCTACTTCACTTTCACTGTTCAGATCAGGGCAGTCTGATTTTTGCCTATATCCTCTACTGAATGACTTTCCCCAAGATCTCTGATCACCACTTCTGCCCCCACCCTAACCCCTCAGCAGTCATAAAATCCAGTGGACACTCTATAGGCCTAAATCAACATTATCTCCACAGAGTTTAACGGAGTTGACCAATCCTTCCTTCCTGATACCCTGCTCCCTTGACTTCTGTGACGCTTCTTATGTGGTCATCTTCCCTTCTTTACCTTCCAGAATCACAAGTCAAAAATCAGTGTACTAGGGCGCCTGGGTAGCTCAGTCGGTTAAGTGTCCAACTCTTGATTTTGGCTCAGATCATGACCTCAGAATGGTGAGATCAAGCCCCAATTAAGGCTCCATGCTCAGCATGGAGTCTGCTAAAGATTCTTTCTCTCTTTCCCTCTGCCTCTCCCCCCACTCGTGGCTATATAAATAAATAAATAAAATCTTTTAACAAATCAGTGTACCTAGTTAATAGGGATTATTAACCTTAAGTAAATATTGATTTATAATGCAAAAGTACAAAGTCTCTTATTCTTCCTTAACTGTAAATACTGTACTCTCACCCTGTGAATTGAAGAGAACTAAAGACCTCTTTTTCCCCCCCTCTAATGGTAGATAAGGAGTTCATTCTGACATTTTTCACTTGAGAAGACCAGATTTCAAGATATGACAATTAACCTGTTTAGAAAACATACCTATGGGGATCCCTGGGTAGCTCAGTGGTTTAGCGCCTGTCTTTTGCCCAGGGCATGATCCTGCAGTCCCGGAATCGAGTCCCACGTTGGGCTCCTGGCATGGAGCCTGCTTCTCCCTCTGCCTGTGCCTCTGCCTCCCTCTCTCTCTCTGTCTCTCATGAATAAATAAATAAAATATTTAAAAAAATAAAATAAAATGTGGTACATTTTATTTTTGGAACAGTGGTAGTTTGGTGACCTCTGACCTCTGTGGTCAGGCACTTGGACCTGCTCCAGTGTCACATCTAAGTCTTGAGTAGGACTACCAGTACAAAAAGCTACCAGAACAAAGCTGTCCTTCCTACTGTATAGTTCTACAAGCTGGGAAATGCTGAAAAAAGTAAGAACTGATAAATTATAAGCAAACAAACGCAGAACACTTGTGAGCTAGAAAGTGTAAGGAAATCCATCAATCTTCCTTTCAGGAAGAAATAGTCTCAAAAAGAGCCCCTCATACCCTGCTGTAAATGTTAGAAGGAAATGAAAAGATATCCAGTAAGTAGAAGACCTCTCAGCTGCCAACCAACAGTAGCATTACTGAAATATACAAAAAAAAACCTTTCTAATGTGTAGCTTTATTTATTTATTTTAAATATTTTATTTATTTATTCATGAGAAACACAGAGAGAGGCAGAGACATAGCCAGAGGGAGGAGAGGCAGGCTCCATGCAGGAGCCTGATGTAGGACTCGATCCTGGGACTCCAGGATCACGTCCTGAGCCAAAGTCAGATGCTCAACTGCTGAGCCAAGGCATCTCAATGTGTGGATTTATAGCACGCTTATTGAAGTATTTTAATTTTTAAAACACCAGTGCCTATCATTCATTATCTGTCTCCTATGGGGAAATAAGGGGAAGGATTTTGGTGGGAATTATATTTGGCAGAATAAAATTCATTTGTTTAAACTGTGAAACAGTGGATATCATTAAAGATGTCTAGGACATAAAAATAATATTCTGAGCAATAATTGTGACATTTGAAAAGGTTATTTCACTTGATGTCTAGTTTAAAAATCCAGGTCTTTTTTTTTTTTTAAGATTTATTTATTTATGATAGACATAGAGAGAGAGAGGCAGAGACACAGGAGGAGGGAGAAGCAGGCTCCATGCTGGGAGCCCGATGCAGAACTCGATCCCGGGACTCCAGGATTGCGCCCTGGGCCAAAGGCAGGTGCTAAACCGCTGAGCCACCCAGGGATCCCCCCAAAAATCCAGGTCTTTTTTCACCACTGTACCCAAGGGACCTGACATGTAGGGGAGGGAAGGGGAATATCTGGAGACCCGATTTACTTGAAAATGAACAAGAGAATCAGTTTTATTTTTTACTTTTTAAATTTTATTTATTTATTCATGAGAAAGACAGAGAAAGGCAGAGACATAGGCAGAGGGAGAAGCAGGCTCCCCATGGGGAGCCCAATGCGGGATTCGATCCTGGGGCTCTACAATCACACCCTGAGCCGAAAGCAGATACTTAACCACTGAGACACCCAGGTGTCCTGAGAATTTGTTTTAATCTTAGTCATTTAGTTCTCTTTACTATGGGTGGCTTGGTGGGATTTCTTTTGTTGTTATGTGGTGATACTGGATTTGGACTTCTGATGTTTCCATGTCCCCAGTGTAAAAGGCTCTAATGAAATTGATAGGAGGTACTCAGGATATGTTAGTTGAATTTAATTCATTTGATTTAGAATTTTCCTATCCCTTTGTAACAACTTCCTTATATTTGGGCTTATTCACCCTGGTGAGACTAACACAAATAAAACCGTTAGACAAAATGACACACAGCATTTTTGGAGGAATTTGTGAACCTCTATTTTCTACGATGTAAAATTTTCATCTCCCAATACTCTAGATTTATTACTCATTCATGATCACCTTGTATGTTGGTTCTTCTTTCTCAGGGATTCTCCTCAAAGAAGTTTGTGGCTTTTCTGCTCTATTGTTTCTCCTTTTTTTAATGGCTCAACTCACTGGCTATAGTCCTTATTTTTTGCAATTTTTTGCAAGTCTGTCTCTTATGCAGGGCTTTATTTGGCTGTTATGGCTAGGCAGGTAAAGGCAGGTTGAAGGCAGTCACCACCATGCTGCTTCAGTTAGTTTAGATTCTGAATTTTCTGGTTTAAGGCTATGTTCTAGCTCTGCTATTACTGTTGATCTGAGATGGCATTGTGTTTGCACTGAATTTTAGAAGACGGAGAAAATAAAAGAATGAGAACCGTCCGCAGAAGTGAGAAGAACTAAAAGGAGAACAGTTTTGCCTGGGGGGATTTGAACTGTCATCAGTTAGTGTAAATTGATACATTCTCTTCTCAGTCTATGTCATGGACAAGTGTGGAGAGATTGTGGAAAGTAGAATTTATAGATTCTATACTTCTTTCTCATTAACTTATAATGTTAATTTCAGAGACATATTTTGTTGATGTCTGAGTAGTATCCAGTTGTCAATAGTCTCTGACCCTCTCTGCACTTTAGTCAAGTATATGCAGTCTGTAAACAAGCCTTTTATGCAGCTCTGAATGGCTGGAACTCTGATTCTTTTTACAAAGCAAATAAACTGGGTAGTTTTGTGTGTTTTAGGGATTATCCTTCCATGGTTCTTTTTAAATAGAAATAGACACATATATGTGGATATCCTCTCCTGTAGGATAAACAGGAATATGCTATATACTTGCCTCCATCTTGCTTTTTTCATTTATATGTATTCTGAAGATCATCCCATCCCATTGTAGTATATGCAGATATCTTGCCATGCCTCAATTCTTTTTTAAGAGCTCCATAATATTTCATTATAGAATATCCCATATTTTATTCATTTAACTCCCATTGATGGACATTTGGGTGGATTCCAGCATTTTGATGTAACTAGAGCTTCATTCATAACATTTTTTTCACATTTTCTCATTTCTACCAAGAATGTTTTTTATTTTTCCACTTTCTTTTATATGTCTTTTCTATTTTTCCCTTTCATATCTACTTTAGTTTTTATCCCTTACCTCATGTTGTATGTTTGTGTGGTAACAAAGAGAAAGGGAGGTATGATTTTTAATATATATATTAACTTTAAATATATAAACATTGTCACGCGGGGATCCCTGGGTGGCTCAGCAGTTTAGCGCCTGCCTTCAGCTCAGGGTGTGATCCTGGAGTCCTAGGATCGAGTCCCGCATCAGGCTCCCTGCATGGAGCCTGCTTCTCCCTCTGCCTGTGTCTCTGCCTCTTTCTCTTTTCTTTCTCTTTCTCTTTTTCTCTCTCTCTCTCTCTCTGTGTCTCTCATGAATAAATAAAATCTTAAAAAAAAAAAGTCATGCAATATAATATAAATAGTATATACTAACATTAAAAAATGTTGTAATACATAATATATAAATTTTTATATATTAAATTTAATGTATAAATATATATTTGGTATTGATGGAGTGTTTTTCTTTGGATATTTAGTAGCTAATTGAAAAATAATAGCTAATTAAATTTCCCTTTTTTTTAAAAAAGATTTTATTTATTTATTTGAGAGAGAGAGAAAGAAAGGATGAGCAGGGGGTAGAGGGAGAACCAGACTCCCCTCTGAGCAAGGAACCTGATGCGAGGCTTGGTCCCAGGATCCTGGGATCATGACCGGAGCCAAAGGCAGACACTTAACTGATGAGCCACCCAGGCATCCCATAAATTTCCCATTCTTGAATAATACCTGATGATTGGAATCATACAAAACTTTGAAATAAAATTCTATTCCAATTACCTATGCAAAGTTCCCGCCAATTAGAAGTTTTGCATAACTATGATTGGAAATTATCCTATGTCACTGTGACTATGCATACTGCAAATCTGAGACTCTATATACATACACTAACTACTGAAAAGAAAAGTAAAAAATTCCATTTTTGGTATCCTGTAGAGCATCTGCTTGTGTTTGTGTATATCCTTCTGAGACATACTCTTGATCACCTTTTTATTTTACTTTCTTAAGGGATGATTTATGTACTTTTATTTTTTTTAAAAGATTTTATTTATTTATTCATAGACACAGAGAGATTGAGGCAGAGACACAGGCAAAGGGAGAAGCAGGCTCCATGCAGAGAGCCCGATGCGGGACTCGATCCCGGGTCTCCAGGATCACACCCCAGGCTGCAGGCGGCGCCAAACTGCTGCACCACCCGGGCTGCCCTGATTTATGTACTTTTAAAAGATTTATTTATTTATTAGAAAAAGTGAGTGAGTGCGGGGAGCGGGGGAGGCAGTAACAGAGAAAGGAGAGAGAGAATCTCAAGCGTACTCCCTGATGAGTGTAGAGCCCAATGTGGGGGTTGATCCCATGAGTCTGAGATCATGATCTGAGCCGAAATCAAAAGTCAGGCACCCAAACTGGTTGAGCCACCCAGCTACCCCCTTAATCACCTTTTTTTTTTTTTAATTTTTACTTATTTATGATAGTCACAGAGAGAGAGAGAGAGAGAGAGAGAGAGAGGCAGAGACATAGGCAGAGGGAGAAGCAGGCTCCATGCACCGGGAGCCTGATGTGGGATTCGATCCTGGGTCTCCAGGATCGCGCCCTGGGCCAAAGGCAGGCGCCAAACCGCTGCGCCACCCAGGGATCCCCCTTAATCACCTTTTAAAAATATATATAATGTATCAACCAGAATTTTTTGTTAAAGATTTTATTTATTTATTTATGATAGACACAGAGAGAGAGAGGGAGAGAGAGAGAGAGAGAGAGGCAGAAACACAGGCAGAGGGAGAAGCAGGCTCCATGCAGGGAGCCTGACGTGGGACTCGATCCCGAATCTCCAGGATTGTACCCCAGGCTGAAGGCAGCGCCAAACCACTGGGCCATCGGGGTTGCTCTCAGTCAGAATTTTTATTAGCTAATAGAAATGACTGCAAAAGGAAACTGGGAAGCTTACAGAATTGCCAATAGGTTTGAAGACCCAGCATCAGAGACCAAAGTTGTTCAGTCAGGAATAATGCCCTAAACGATGTACTTTTGAGCACTAGAGGCTACAGTTTCTACTGCCAGCAGTAGAAGACCCTGGATATTGCTGCCCTTGAACTTGTTATTGCTACAACTGTCATGAGCAAGGGGAAAAATCACATGGGTAGTAATAGTAAGTCCTATGTAACTATTTAATAAATAAGTAAAACATTCTAATTTGGGATGCCTGGGTAGCTCAGCGGTTGAGCATCTGCCTTTAACCCAGGGCGTGATCCCAGAGTCCTAGGATCGAGTCTCACATCAGGCTCCCTACGTGGAGCCTGCTTCTCCCTCTGCCTGAGTCTCTGCCTCTCTTTCTGTGTGTCTCTCATGAATAAATAAATAAAATCTTTAAAAAAAATCTAATTTGTATGTCCACTTATAATTTATTTTTCCACTTAAACCGGTTTACTCAAATTGTAATATGTTTCATTACACTGAAAGCAAATAAGTGAATGAGGACATTGCTATTAAGCCCTTCATGTTTTGGAATCCTCACTCTTTCCTTAGGATGTTTTGCATATTATGTGGGACATTAACTGTGTGACAAGAGTATATATTAATGTTGTCAGTGTGTATAACAATATTACTAAGGTTTGGTTTCTTTTTAATATTTTTTCTACTCCAGTGATCATCTTATGGATCCCATGAGTTATGTGTATCCACTTTCAGAAACAGCTCTGCTGTTTCTTACAGTAACAAGGTTCTGTATATCCACTTTTAGAGACACCTCTACTGTTTCCTATAGTTAGGATTATCTATGCAATTAGAGTAATAGGTTGTCAATAGTGAACTATACTACAGTTTTTAAACTCTATGTGGCAGGGGCACCTGGGTGGCTCAGTGGTTGAGTGTCTGCCTTCGGCTCAGGGCATGATCCTGGAGTCTGTCTCTCTTTCTGTGTGTCTCTCATGAATAAATAAATAAAATATTTTAAAAAATAAATAAACTCTATGTTGGAAAAGTCTTTAAGTCACACAGACAAAATTAACTTGATAATTTCCAAGTATAAATGTATAAATAATAAGAGTTTACTGATAGTGCTTCAAAACTGTGTAGAGGTTGAGGTTTTTATATTACTTGTTTTGGGACCAGTTGCTTCATTTACAGGCACATACCCTTTAATGAGTTCCTTTAACTGCCATCAGCCTGGCCAGGATCCAAAAGGAAGCTTTTGTTATTCACTGTGTATAATTGTATTAGAAATTACATTAGGTAATTTTCTTCTCTTTGTCTTCTTTTCTTCTTTGTTTTTTACAGCTG
Organism: Canis aureus; assembly: GCF_053574225.1. Taxonomy (NCBI): domain Eukaryota; kingdom Metazoa; phylum Chordata; class Mammalia; order Carnivora; family Canidae; genus Canis; species Canis aureus. Next base: position 33,800,675 of record NC_135619.1, read on the forward strand.
GCATAACTTTGACAACAGATTGCCTAGAAGATAGCCTCCTTACATGTTATTGGGGGTGCAGTGTTCAAAAATTATATGAAGCTCTGCAAAAGCACTTTTATTGCTTCCGAATAAGCACTCCCCAAGCACTGGAAGATGCTCTGTATAGTGAATATCTCTATCAAGAACAGTATTTGTATCCTTTTATCTGATATACCTATTAACAAATGAAAATTTTAGATGTTAGACTTTTTTTATGAATAAAATATTTGGTAAGTTACTATTGGTCACCTTTGGTGTATTACTGTATTTTCGGTTATAGTGGTAATTTACCTTTACATTTTCAAAAAGTATTAAAAAGGACAGCAAAGAAGAAATATATTGCCAGTTACCAAGAGATACTAAAATCGAAGACTTTGGTACAGTACCCAGATCTCGCTATCCATTGGTAGCACTTTTGACCCTAGCTGATGAGGATGACCGAGAAATTTATGATATTGTAAGTAATTTTCTAATTCTGGAAGCATTCCTTTAAGTGATTGGGATGATGGGTCATAATTATTTGGTGAAAAGAAAAAGTTTTATTTTAACTTCTGAGGACATACATTTGGCCCAAACACATTTTTCTTAAAAAAGGGATACCTCAGAAGTATACATGTATGATTTTTATACATGTAACAGCTCCTTCAGCGTAGGACTTTTTTTTCCATTTGAGTTACATGTGATATTATTTAGAAAACAAAAGGCATATTATAGTTGAATTAAGTTAATTTTATTATTCTGTATTGTCATGTTTGCTAGATTAAAAAAAAAGCCTTTTGGGAAGCATATTTATTCTTAGCATTTTTAGAACTGAATAAATAAGCATTGTGATCATCTGAAGTGCTCAGTTTTAAGATGGTATTCCTCTTTTCTTTGCACGCTGGCAAGTCACCTTGTTTCTATCATAGCCCTTGCCACACTTACATCTACTATGTTTTTGGTCTCTGTATTTTCAGTAATTATAGGAATCTCCGTTTCTCACTATGTGCTCATTATTTCTTTAGTCTGGTAGTTTGTCCCTATTAGGAAGATAAAAATTTTTTTCAAGGAATATCTTCTCAAAACAAGTATACATTTTCTTGTATTTAAAAAGTGCAGACCCTTATTGAGAAATCTAGACCCTGCTCATACAGTTTGGATTTTAAATCTTACCAAATTGAAGTTCCATTGAATTGAAGTCAATTTTTTTTTTTCCAAATAAGTCATACTAATAGCAGTATATTTCCACACAGTGCTTGGAACACAGTAGGTGCTCAATAAACTTGATAAGTGGGGCGGGGGGCAGGGAGTCCTACCAAACAATGTTAGTGAGCCTCATAGATGTTGACAGCAAGTCAGTTACTTGTGCATGACAAGTGCATATGAGATCTTTTAGTTTCCTCCCTCTCCTCCCCTCTTACCCTCCTATCCTGCTCAGTTGAAGATGAATAAGAACCGTTAGGTTGGTGTTTCATATTTCCAGCCTCTGTTCTTTACCCTGGCTACCGCAGCAAGGTAACCAGTCTGTCACCACCGTGTCACCCATGTCTTCTAAGCTCCCTTACTTCCTTCCTTTCATTCAAAACAAAAAGGGTCAGGGCAGCCTGGGTGGCTCTGTGGTTTAGCGCCACCTTCAGCCCAGGGCGTGATCCTGGAGACTTAGGATCGAGTCCCACATCGGGCTCCCTGCATGGAGCCTGTTTCTCCCTCTGCCTGTGTCTCTGCCTCTCTCTCTCTCTCCCTCCCTCCCTCCCTCTCTTTTTCTCTCTGTCTCTCATGAATAAATAAATAAAAATCTTAAAAAAAAAAAAGGTCAGATCTGTCACCATCCTCTCTGCTTCCCCTTTTGATTTCTTTTTCCCCCTCGCTGAGGGTGCTATCTATTTAAGGTACTCAGAGTCTTTGTTTCCTAACTTTCTTCCTTAGTCTAAGCAGTGGGGTGTGTGTGTCTCAAAATGTATATAACATAAAATTTACTGTTTTAACCACTTTCCAGGGTATAAGTCAATGGCATTATAAATAGGGAACGATTTGCTCGCGGTGCCCTGATCCAACTGGAACAAGGACTATGTGGCCCAGCTGTACTTGTGGGAGGTGCATTTCCACAGGGGAATTGAGGTGTCTGGCCCTCACAGGTTAATAGGCATTTTCTCTTTTTCTTTTGTTTTATTTTTATTTAAGTTCAGTTTGCCAACATATAGTATACTGCTCATCTCATAATGTGCCCTCCTTAATGCCCATCACCCATTTACCCCATTCCTGCACCCACCTCCCCTTCTACAACCCTTTGTTCCCAGAGTCAGGAGTCTCTCATGGTTTGTCTTCCTCTCTAATTTTTCTCCACTCATTTCCTTGGGGTCATTCCCTGGGTCTTTTCTTCTCATCAGCAAACTCCTTTCCTTTTTTTCTGTTAATCTTGCTCCTCCATCTTTTTTATTAGTCAGATTGGGCCTAACATTGGAACTAAAGCATATTTGTGAGCATAGTTTGTGTTAATGTTCTCTGTTCTTAATTTTAGAAGCAAATTGAGGGATTCCTGGGTGGCTCAGCGGTTTAGTGCCTGCCTTCAACCCAGGGCATGATCCTGGAGTCCCAGGATCGATCCCACATCGGGCTCCCTGCATGGAGCCTGCTTCTCCCTCTGCCTGTGTCTCTGCCTCTTTCTCTCTCTCTCTCTCTCTCGAATAAATAAATAAAATATTAAAAAAAAATAAAAGCAAATCGAGCATTTGGTTTTTCAGTATTTAGCTGGGGGTCAGAGTCTAAATCTAAAAGAAAAAATTAAACTCTACCATTCCTATTCTAACAGTAAAAATTACATTTTGATAGTGTGGTCAGTTTGATATTTTAGGAAGAAGCAGGGGTTGTTACTGCAATATTTTGACTTTGACATTTTTTTTCATCTTTACTCAATTAGATTTTCTCTCTTACTCACATATTACATGTTTGTGGCAGGAAATAAAAAGTCTACATAAGCCAAAAAGGAAAAAAGCATAGTAATCTGTAACTATTTTGTGACCTGTTTTCATTTATTATATTTTGAGCATCTTTTCAATATGAAATATATATCTACAGCTACGTATATATTTATAACCAACATGATACTAGCTTCTGAAGCATTTAATATTAAATGGAATGGCAGGATTGTTCAAATGACGTGATGATATTACTGCCTTCTACCAGCCCTGTCATTTTGGTTTAGTATTATAAGGTTTTGCAGCCATTGCCAAATTATTAAATCCTTATAAAGCTGTAAAGAATATTATATGTTTACAGCCATAGTGGGCTTCTTTCTTTAAACATTTCATTTGGACATAATTTTAGAAACTTGGAAAAATAGAAAACCAAAAGAACATCCCTGTATCTTTTACCCAGGTCTCCTATTGTTAATTGTTGACATTTGCACTATTATTTGCCCAGATGTGTGTATTTTTAATGAATCAAGAATAAGTTGTATGCATGATTCTTTACCCCTAAATACCTTCATGTGTATTTCCTAATAATAGGAATATTCTCTTATACAAACACAATATAGTTAGCATCTTTATAAATCTAACATTGATAAAATATTTTATCCAATCTGTTACCTGTATTCCAATATACCAGTGTATCTAACAATCTTCTTTACAGCATGTTTCCCCCTCAAATACAGGTTCTAGTCTAGAGTCAAGTACTGTATTTGTCGTGTATCTTTAGCTTCCTTTAATCTAGAACATTTCACAGCCTGTATTTGTCTTTTACAATAGTAGCATTTTTGAAGAATACACTTACCTACACCATTTTTGTAAACAGGACAGCTCCCCTTTTGTTTGTGGATGTTTCATTATGATCAGATTGGAGTTGTGCATTTTTAGCCCATCTACTGCACAGGTGATGACATGTGCTTTTCAAGGCGTCACCTTTGGAGGCATATATCGTTCTTCCCCCTCACTGGTGATGCTCATTTTGATAATCTCTCAGCAAGGTGTTATCTCATTCCTCATCTGTTCTGTTTTTTCCCCCTCCCTTATAAATAAGCAATTGGGGGAGAGCACTTTTAAGACCATGCAAACATTGCAGTCTTTATGAGAATTTCCCCATGGATTGAATATCCACTGATAATTTTTACCAGGTTTTACCTTCTCCACAATGGTTGCAAAATGACTTCCTACCCCAGCCCTTCAGTCAGCTCTCAGTATTCTACTATAAGCAAGAGATCTCCCATCTGTTTCTTTGTTTATTATCTGTATGGCCTCACGAATTCCTTTGTTTCCCAGTGATTTATAATTCATTACTGAATTTAGTTATTTTGGTTCTCAACTGCCCTCTCCTTATTTTCTGCCCAAGGGTTTAAAGTCTGTGTCCATAAATTACTTGGATTTGTTCTCCTAAAAGTCAGAAACCCATATAAAGAGGAAGTGTACTCAGATGTTGCTCTCATCCCTTCCCATGATGCTTTTTTGTTAATGTTTTTACTTTTAAGTAATCTCCACACCCAACAGAGGCTCAAACTCACAACCCCAAGACGAAGAGTTGCATTCTCCACCCCAGCCAAGCACCTCCCTCCCCATTCTTACACACCCAATTCTTGTAGATAATCAAGTCTATTGTTTTCTGGTTTATCCTTCCTGTGTGTCATATTGTAATGATGAGAAGATACAGGTATATATATTTTTTATTATTTTCTCTTCTTTCTTACTTAAAAGGTATCACGCTTTATATACTATACATGTTCCTGCTTTTTTTCACTTCATAGTATCTCCGGGAAATCACTCCAGATGAGTTCATAGAGCTCTTCTCACATTGTTTTTCTATGGCTGCATAGCACTTGATTGTATGTAGGGGTATAGGTACCATAGTTATTTAGCCAATCTCCTGTAGCTGGACATTCAGGTAATTTCCAGTATTTTGCGATAACAAATAATCTTGCACAAGTTACACATAACTTGTGTATGTATTTTCATATTGTTAAGGTTGTATGGTTGAGGGGTAAGGGTATTTTGATACATATTACCATTTTGATACATAATACCACATTCCCCTCCATTGGGGTTATATCCTTGGCCTTTGTACTTTTTTTCTTTTTTATACATTTCTACCAGCAATATATGAAAGTGACTATTTCTCCACAGACTATATTATTGATAAACGTTTGAAATCTATTAATCCAGGAGTAAGAAATGATATCTCAGTGAAGTTTTATTTTGTATTTGTCATATTGTGAGTGAAATTGAACATCTTTTAATATAGCTAGGGATGGCAGCTTGGATGGCAGAGTGGTTTAGCGCCTGCCCTCATCCCAGGGCCTGATCCTGGAGACCCAAGATCAAGTCCTGCATCGCGCTTCCTGCATGGAGCCTGCTTCTCCCTCTGCCTGTGTCTCTGCCTCTCTCTCTCTGTCTCTCATGAATAAATAAATAAATCTTTAAAAAAATAATAATAATAATATGGCTAAGGATCATGTTTATAATTTTGTGTGAATTGTCTGTTCATGTCTTTTGCCCATTTTTAAAAATAGGCTTTTTGGTCAACTCTTAATATTTAAAAGTTTTTCATAAATTAGATTTGTTGTGAATATTTTATTCCAATTCATCATATGTCTTTTGACTTTGTCTATGGGGCTTTTTATCATACAAGTTTTAAATTTTTATATAGTCAAACGCATCTGCCTCTGGGTTTGAGTCATGGTTACAAAGTCCCTACACTGGGACTAAAAAAGAATCCACACGTTTTCTTCTAGTGCTTGCATAGTATTATTTTTTATAATTAGGTTTCTTATGCTTTTGGAATTTATTCTTACATATGGTTATAAGGAATGTATCTAATTTTATATTTTTCCAAATAGTTATCCAGTTGTCCTAATACTTTTTATTAAAAAGACTACCCAGTGATTTCAGATGGCACCTTCACCATATTTGTATAGATAGCTGGCTCTGTTTCTGGACTGTTTGTTGTATTCTAGCCACCTGTCTGTTTCTGTGCCTGTACTAGAGTATTTTAATTTTAAAGGCTTTGTACTATGTTTTAATATCTGACTGGGCTCAATCCTCCTCACAGGTTTTTTTCAGTATTTTCCTAGGTATTCTTATGTGTTATTTTTCCATATGAGAATTTTAGAGTCAACTCATATAACTCTATGAAAAAGCTCGTTGGTATTTTTGTTGGGATCACATTAATTTGTAAATTTGAGTATAATTAAAAATAACTCTGGCAAAAATATGTTCCATAACTGATTCCTCCTTAGTAGACTGTGATTTAAATAAATTATTGTAAGTTTTCCAATTTATCAACCTTTTTTTTTCTTATATTTCACATACCTGTGAAATAATGTAAGGAGATTAAATACTAATTGGTATTCACTTTTTATTTTAGATTTCCATGGTGTCAGTAATTCATATTCCGGATAAGACTTATAAACTTTCCTGTAGAATATTGTATCAATATTTACTCCTGGCTCAAGGTCAATTTCATGATCTTAAGGTAAGTACTCTGTCTTCTTAGCTCTCTCCTTTTATTTGCAGAGTTTCAAAGAATGACCATTTATAAAGATGATATTTTTCAGTTAGTTATCACAGAAGTTAGCTATTATTTGTTATTGGGCTCACTAACTCACAAATTTTTAGCAGCTTTTATGACTCCCAGATTTAAAGAGTAATTGTCAGGGTGCCTGGGTGGCTCAGTCAGTTGGGCATCTGACTCTTGATTTCAGCTCAGGTCATGATCTTGGTGGTGGTGGGATCGAGCCCCATGTTGGGCTCTGTGCTCAGCATGGCATCTGCTTCCCTCTCCTTCTGCTCTCTCTCTCTCACCCTTTCTAAAATAAATTTAAAAAAAAATTTTTTTAAGAGTAATTGTCATTTGTGACTATCCTTAAACTTGTTTCTTTGGTTTTCAGCAACTTTTCATGTCTGCAAATAATAATTCCACTCCCTCCAGCAATCCCTCCCCAGAAGAAAAAAGCATAGACCAAAGTTTGCTGGAAAAGGCTGGGCTGTCTGAAAGTGAAGTGGAGCCTCCTGAAGAGAACAGCAAGGACTGTGTTGTTTGCCAGAACGGGAGTGTGAACTGGGTGCTCCTGCCATGTAGACACACGTGCTTGTGTGATGGCTGTGTTAGGTATTTTCAGCAGTGCCCAATGTGCAGGCAATTTGTTCAGGAATCTTTTACGCTTTGCAGTCAAAAGGAGCAAGAGAAAGACAAACAGAAAGCTCTTTGAGGGAGTCATTACGCCTGAAAAGTATACTTTCCACTGAAGATGTAGAAATTTGTGTTCCTGGAATTAATCACAACATGGAATCTACAGTGTTGTCCATCAATGAAAATCCTGTTTTAAACTTCACATTTGTATGGTACATTGATGATGAAAATTAATTTGTTCCTGTTCAGTATGATAAATACTAGAATACCATCTGTGTTAATATAAAAATTTATTCAACCCTTAAGAAGAATGTAAATGTTTGGCCTTTTATCAGCTAGAAGATTTCATAGAATGTTGATTAGGAAAAGTCTGAAAAGCAGTCCATCTAAAGTTTGAGGAGGGAAAAGTCAAGATTTCTGAATGTTTTGCCTTTAACATCATCTAGAGTGCAATTGGGAAAAAAAACTGAATTCTTCCTAAATTGCATGCTCCCCAGTTATAAAGAAGTTGGAAAGAGATTCTAGATCTTTTCCTAAAATAACAGGTTTTATAAATATCCATCTAATTTTCCTTTTAGTCACCTAAACACAAGTCTTAATTTTAATATAGCTTCTTAAATCATAGATGCAAGATACAATTCTTGTCTTCTCTCAGTGTATCATAGATTAAAATGATACTCATCTATAGGAAGCAGATATATAAAACTTGGATAATAAAATTTCTTGGATAATTAAATTTATTGTCAAATATGATTAGGTTAGCGGAATGTGACCTATCAGGGAAGATCTGTGAGACTCGGGATGCCTTACCTTAGATTTCCTCCTGCATAACAAATCCATCTAAAATTGGAGAGCTTTTAGAGCCAGAAAAACTGCTAAGAGAAACAACTATATTTTTCTACTGCAGTTTTGTTCCAAATAAACCCATATCCTCCAGAATAGTAACTGATAGCCAAAAAGCCCCATCACCATGCTTTCTAAGATGACCGAGAAGAAAAAGGTAGATCAGAGCTTTCTGTGTCTTCAGGGAAAATTACCTTCAACTCACCAAGAAATTAGATCATGGCAAATAAACTGAACTTCAGGGAAATTTTCAAGACTTCTTTGTCTTGTTTGTATTAAGAATAATGCCTTATCTTTGTATCAGTGTTTTTACATAGTAGTATTTCATTCTAATCAAATATAACACTCTGAAAAAGACATTACCCTATTCTCCATTTTATAAACCAAATCAAACTTTCATCTCTGCTCAGTAGCTATGTATTAAGTACCTTCTAGGGGCCAGACACCTTTTGGCAGTCTGGGCTACAAAAAATCAGGCAAGACTTCTAACTTCAAAGTAATTGTGCCTCAAAGGGGTGCTGACAGTATTTGAGAAACACGTCCCTACCTCGGCAATTCCTAGGGCTCTGTTCCCACCCTGCCACCAGAAGCAGGGCAGTCCAAGGCTACAGTCTTTGCAGCAGTTAGTTCGCTGGGAAATTCACTCTGGTGGGAATTGAAGGAATCCTCAGAGATCACTTTGTCCATCTCAGCCATCCTGCTTCTCTTTACAGATCTGTTTGTACTCACACTGTCTGAGGCATATCGTTTTCTCATCTGCGATAAGAGTCCACCAATCTTACTCCATTTTATGTAACTTTTATTTTAGTAAAATATACATAACAGGAAATTTATCATTTTAAGTGTTTTTTAAGTGTATAGTTCAGTGACATTAAGTACATTCACACTGTTGCGTGAGCATCATCAGGAACCATCTTCAGAATCTTTTTATCACCCTAAGCTAAAATTCTGTACCTATTAAACACTGACTCCCCATTCTCCCTCTTTTCAGCTCCTGGTAACCCTCATTTTACTTTCTGTCTATGAATTTGACTACTCTAGGTATTTCATATTCCTGGAATCACACAGTATTTGTTCTTTTGGGTCTGACTTCTCACACTGGGTAAAATGTCTTCAAGGTTCATCTGTGCTATGGCGGGAGTCAGAATTTCCTTCATTTTTAGGCCTGACCAATATTCCATGGTATATATAGGCCACATTTTGTTTATCTATTCGCTATCATTTTTTTATAACTCCTAAGGATGATTTGCCCTTAGTTTCTCTTGCTGTGACTAAAGTAGTTGATCTTCCTGCCCCTGGTGGTAATACATTTGAGGAATTTGGTAGGTAATCAAGTAAAAGCAAGTACAACTGACTCCTAGAGGCTTATGTCAGAACTTTCCAGTCGCAGTGAATAAGTGACATTTTGTGAGAACATCTACAAAAGCATTTTGTTTGAATGGGTTATTAGAGAAAATGTTTGGTTTCAGTGGATTAGTTGCTACTTTCCAAAAATCCCACCTAGGGCTACGTTAAGCCAACTTGACAGATAATTGGCCACCTTCTCCTTCAGTGACCCTTTCTTTCCAACTTAGTGCCTAGGAGGGTTCTTAATGTCCAAATCAATGCTAGAGGAGGAATCTAAAAACCCAATGATTTAACACAAGTCATTGAATCATCTCCCACAAGGCTGTTGTATTTTTTAAGCCCTCCCATTTTTGTGGTGTGAAGAGCCTTGTCTTAGCTTATGGGCATTTGAAGCATCAACATAGATAGCCTGGGTTTAGGAAGGGTAGGAGGAGATCATGTCAACTTCCTGTACTCAGAGGAACTTGATTCTGCCTAGACAGGCCCTATTGCTGGATAATTCCCTAACTCCATTTGCCAGATTTTGGACATCCTCCCTATATTATATTCCTCCTGAATGTTCATCCTTGTCATCACCTAATTCCTGGGTATCTGAGTTTATTCTAATAATTTTTTAATTTGCTCCTGGGTTCCCTGCTCAACTATTTCAAATGTGTTTTTTTTTTTTTTTCTTTTCAAATTTTTAAATTCACAGGATTCCTGGGTGGTTCAGCGTTTGAGCGTCTGCCTTTGGCTCAGGGCGTGATCCCGGAGTGCCAGGATTGAGTCCCACATCGGGCTTCTGCATGGAGCCTGCTTCTCCCTCTGCCTGTGTCTCTGCCTCTCTCTCTCTCTCTCTCACTCTCTCTCTCTCTCTCTGTGTCTCATGAATAAATAAATAAAATCTTTTTAAAAAATTAAATTCTAGTTAACATATAGCATAATATTGATTTCAGAAGTAGAATTTAGTGATTTGTTACTTACATACAACACTCAGTGCTCATCATAGCAAGCGCCCTTCTTAATCTCCATCACCCATCTAGCCCATCCCCCTCCCTCCATCAACACTCAATTCTTTTTTTTTTTTTTTTTTTAACACTCAATTCTTAAGCCTCAAGATTTTTTTATGGTTTGCTTCCTCTCTTTTTCCCTTTCCAAATGCCCATCTGTTCTGTTTCTTAAATTCCACATATGAGTGATATCATATGGTATTTGTCTTCTCTGACTGGCTTATTTAGCTTAGCATAATATACTCTAGCTCCATCCACATTGTTGCAAATGGCAAGATTTCATTCTTTTTGATGGCTGAGTAATATTCAATTGTGTATATACATGCCACATCAGTCGATGGATAGCTGGGCTCTTTCCATAGTTTGACTGTTGTTGGTAATGCTGCTATAAACATTGGGCTGCAAGTTCCCCTTTGAATCTGTATTTTTTTTATCTTTTGGGTAAACAAATGTGTTTTTATCGTAGTTTGTTCTCTTGATCTCTGCTCTACCTACCCTATCAACCCACAAACTTGGCTGAACTCAACTATGCTTCCTGCTGTTAGCACAGAAGGTTAAGTGACCTACCCAATTAATGGAATCTACCACAGAACCACATTGTTTAGTTGCATCCAGGCCTTCACTGCAGCTTGACAATCCTTTCATTTTTTTCCTCCTGGACCCCCTACCGAACTCCCAATAACTATTGCAAAACTCCTCCACTCTTCTCAAATTCTGTACCCCACCACTCCTGTATCACTCCCAGCAAAGAATCTTTAAGAGGTAGTGTGGTGTGGAGGTTAAAGTAATAGAGCCTGAACTCCTATATTTTGAGTTTTTATCCCAACTCTGCCATTTGGCCCTTGGACAAGTTACTTACCTCACTCTGCTTAGGTTTCCTCTTCTATAAAAATGATTATAGAACCTACCTATAGATTGTTTAAAGGATTAGCGCATTTGGTGTGTAAAATAGAACCTCCTCTTCTATAAAAGTGATTATAGAACCTACCTATAGTTTAAAGGATTAGCCCATTTGGTATGTATAAAATGCTTAGACCTGGACAGAGCACAGAGTAAGCCCCATGTGTGATACGTACTACTGTTACTACTTTGCTAAGGTATTCATAACCAGTGGACTTTCTTTTCTCTCTTCCCTAAAAGAGGAGGTGTATTATATCTTTTTTTTTTTTAATCTACTTTTGAGGCCACCACTCAACTTGCGTTCTTGTTCTCATCTCTGCCTCCCTGAACTTATGTGATTATTCATTCAATGATTAAATAATTACTGAGTGCCAAATATGTTACACATTGTTTGGGCATGAGAATACAGCAGTGAAAATAATAGACAAGGCCCTTACCTTCATGGTCCTTACATCCTAGTAGAGAAAGAGAGACAAAGTAAAAGATATAGTAATCAGGTGGAGGGAAGGGCTATGGAGAAAATCAAAGCTGGGTTGGGTGCATAGGGAATGTGAAGGTTGGAAGTGGAGTTACTACTTCAAATAGGATATCAAGGCCTACCAGGAATTTTAGTGGCGACCTGAAGGAGGCCAGAAGTGAGCCATGTGAATGTCTAGGCAAAGAGGCTTTAATGACTACAAGGCTGAGGAGCCAATTGGAAAAACAGCAGGTTTGGAGGAAAAGAGCAATTTTGTTTTTGTTCAGTTTTAGATACTACTTGGAAACAAAGTAGGAAGTCAAGTACACAGGTGAATATAGTACTATGAAGTTCAGGGGAGAGGTCCAGCTAAAGTTATAAATTTGGGGGTCATCGGTGTGATGTGTAAAGCCATGGGTCTGTGTGAGGTTGCTGAAGGAGAACACACAGGAACAGAAGTCCACATACTGAGGAAATAACTCTTATAAGGAGGAACCAGTAGACTAAGAAGGAGACTGTGAGGTAGGAGGAAAGCCAAAAGAGTGGTATTTACAAACCATCCCAAAGCAGATTGATCTAAAACAAGCACCATTTTATCATGCTCACAAAGACTGTGCTCAGGTATTGGGGCAGAATATGGTAGGCATGGGCCTTGCCTGGAAGTTATGTTGGGAAAACTCAAATGATTGGGAGTGTGACTCAAAGGCCACTTTGAGGGCTAAATCATCTGAAGTCTTCTTCATTCACATATTTGGTTCCTGGGTTGTGATGACTTGAAAGTGGGGCTGAGCTAGGACATGTGGCGTCTCTGGGTGGCTTGGGCTTGTCATAACCAAGTGGTCACAGGGTAATCAGATTTCTTAAAATGGGGCTTAGGATTCCAAGAGCAAGTGTTCCTCCTAGTCAACAAGGCAAAAGCTGCATGGCCTTTTTTTTTTTTTTTTTTTTTTGCCTTTTTTCTTTTTAATAACTTAATGGAAATATAATTTACATGCCATACATCTTCCCCATCCAAAGTGTGCCATTCAATAGTTTTAGTATAGTGACAGAGTTTTCCAACCACCACTACAGTCCATTTAAGAACATTTTAAGGGATGCCTGGATGGCTCAGCGGTTGAGCGTCTACCTTTGGCTCACGACATGATCCCGGGGTACTGGGATCCAGTCCCACATGAGGCTTCCCACAGGGAGCCTACTTCTCCCTCCGCCTACGTCTCTCTCTCTCTCTCTCTCTCATGAATAAATAAATAAAATATTTTTTAAAAAACATTTTAATTACCCCCAAAAAGAAATCCTGTGCACATTAGTGTTGTGCCCAAGATTGTGTATCCGAGAAACCACCAAGGAGCCGACACCAATGCAAGCGCACGAGGGTTTATTTGAAAGCTGGAGCTTGGGTCCAAGAGTACCCCCCGCAGCAGAGCAGGGGCTTGGACCCCGAGGCTAAGAGGCGCAGCACTTTTATAGGGGCCCGTGGCCAATGGGATTGTGACACGCACAGAAAGTTGCACAGTCCTGTCGGTCCGCACGCAGGTGGCCAATTGAATTGCAGCTTACCCTGTAGCGACCGTTTGAACTGGCCTATCACTCTGGTCAGAATTGGCGCGCAGGTGTGGCGGGCACCAGGCGGGGTTTACATTCTGATGAGCCGGTGTCCGGGAAGGGTGTGCCCAGCGGCTCCACTAGGGTGGGGGAGGGCCTTAAGAATAAGCAGGTCATGGGGTCACAGAGGAGATGGGGGTGTAGCACAAATGGAGTTAATCCTGCTCTGCTTGTCCAGGGGTAGGGGATTTTTGTTAAATTCCTTGGGTCCCACAATTAGCAGTCACCGCTGATCCCTGCCATCTTGTTCCAACTCTAGACCACCTCTGATCTCCTTCCCGTCTCTATAGATTTGACTATTCTGGACAGTTCATGGAATGGAATCACATGTAGACTCTCACATGGAATTATACAATACATGACCTGTTGTGATTAGGCACAAAACATCACTCGGCATAATTTTTTTTTTTTTTTTTTTTTTGGTAAATGAACTCAATTTTATTTATTTATTTATTTATTTATTTATTTATTTATTTATTTATTTATTCATGATAGAGAGAGAGAGAGAGAGAGGCAGGAGACACAGGCAGAGGGAGAAGCAGGCTCCATGCAGGGATTCCCGGCATAATGTTTTTGAAGTTTATCCATGTTATATAGCATGAATCAACATTTTTTCTTTTTTCTTTCCAAATAATATTCCATTACATAGATATATCACATTTGTCAGTTGATGATCATTTGGATTTTTCTACTTTTTTGCTATTATGAATAATGCTGTTAACATTGGTTACAAGTTTTTGTGTGGACGTATGTTTTCATTCTTCCTGAGTATATAGCAACAAGTGGAAGTGCTGGGTCATAACATCCTATTTTGAACATTTTAAGGAACTTCCCAAATGATTTTTGAAGGAGCTGCGCCATTTTACATTCTTACCAGCAATGCATAAAGATTCCAATTTCTTTACATTCTCACCAACACTCATTATCTTTTTGATTATTGCCATCCTAGTGGGTAGAAGTGGCAAAATTGTGGGGTTTTAAAAATAATTCTAAAATTGTGGTTAAAAAATACATAATATAAAAATTATCATCGTAACCATTTTTAAATGTACAGTTCAGTAGTTTAAGTATATTCACATTCTTGTGCAACAAATCTCCAGAACTTTATCTTGCAAAACTGAAACTTAAGTCATTAAACTCTACACCCCCCACCCCCCAACCACCATTCAATTGTGTGTGTGTGTGTGTGTGTGTGTGTGTGTTTTAATTATTTATTTTATTCAGAGAGAGAGAGAGAGACTGAGAGGCAGAGACACAGGCAGAAGCAGGCTCCATGCACCGGGAGCCAGACATGGGACTCGATCCCAGTTCCCCAGGATCACACCCCAGGCTGCAGGCAGTGCCAAACCACTGCACCACTGGGGCTGCCCTATAATTGTGGTTTTGATTTGCACTTTCCTAATCGCTCAGTGAGGTTGGGCATCTTTTCATGTGTTTATTAGCCATCTGTATACCTATTCAGATCTTTTGCCCATTGGGTTGACCTCTTATTTTTGGCTTGTAAGAGCTTATATTCTAGTTAATGTCTTTTATCAGAAACATGTTTGCAAATATTTTCCCATCCTTTGGGTTATCTTTTCACTTTTTTTGATGGTGTCCTTTAAAGCACAAAAGTTAGGAAAAAAAAAAAAACCCAAAAGTTTTTAACTCTGATGAGGTCCAACATATCTTTTAGTTCCCTTGTTACTTGTGCTTTTGGTATCATATCTAAGAAAACTTGGCCTAAGTCAAGATCACAAAGATTTACTCCTATATTTTTTCCAAGGGTTTTATAATTTAGGTCTATGAATAAATTTGAATTAAATTTTATATATGGTATGAGGAAGAGGGTTGAACTACACTCTTTTGCATGTAGAAGTCCTCAGCAAATTAAAAAAAAATTTTTTTTAATTTATTTATTCATGAGAGACACAGAAAGAGAGAGAGGCAGAGACACAGGCAGAGGGAGCCTGACATGGGATTGATCTCAAGTCTCCAGGATCACGTCCTGGGCTGAAGGCGACACTAAACCGCTGAGCCACCCGGGCTGCCCAGGGTGGGCAAACTGAACTCAACAACACATAAAACAATCATCCACTATAATCAAATGAGATTTATTCAAGGGATGTAAGGACGTTCCAACATGCAACTGAATGATTGTTACATACCACATTAACAAAATGAGCGATAAAAACCATAAGATCATCTTAATAGATGCAGAAAAAGCACTTGACAAAATTCATAATAAAAACTCCACAAAGAGGGGATCCCTGGGTGGCTCAGAGGTTTAGCGCCTGCCTTTGGCCCAGGGCGCGATCCTGGAGTCCCGGGATGGAGTCCCGCGTTGGGTTCCCTGTATGGAGCCTGCCTCTCCCTCTGCCTGTGACTCTGCCTCTCTCTCTCTCTCTATGTCTATCATAAATAAATAAAATCTTAAAAAGAAAAAAGAAAAAAAAAAACAACTCCACAAACTGAGTATAGAAGTAAGGTAACCTCAACACCCATCCAAGTGAGTTCCATGAGGTCAAGGACTTCAGTTATCTTGTTTTTCCTCTCGCTGTAGCACCAAGAACAGCAGCTAATTCAATGTAGTCCTTCTAGAGTCAGCTGGGTGGCACAGTCATTAAGCTTCAGACTCTTGATTTACACTCTGGTCATGATCTCAGGGTTGTGGGATAGAACCCAAATTGGGCTCCAGGCTCAGCAAGGAGTCTGATTGAGATTATGTCTTTCCCTCTTCCTCACCCGTGTCCCTCCCCTCTCTCATGTGTTCTTGCTCTCTCTCTCTCTCAAGTAAATAAATCTTTTTTGAAAAAATGTGCAAAATAGTAAGTATTTGTTGAGTGAATAAATGAGTGAAACAGGGACAAGAGAGTCTGGACTCCATGGAGCAACAATCTAATGAGAAGGGTAGACAATCTAATGGGAATGGTGCTCCCAAGTTCACCAAATGTTATCATTCACTGTATCCAAGCTAGAAGCATAAGAGTTACCCTAGACTCCTTATTTCCATAATTGAAAATTTACCAAATCCTTAGATCTTCATTGTTTCTCAACTGGATTACTGTAATAGCATTTTGATCTTGATTTTCCCTTCAGTCTTTCCCAATTTCAAACTCTAAACCATCCTCAATACTTGTGTATTTATTCATAAGTTATTGACATTTTCTGCAGCAAATCCAAGATTAGTAAGATTTAATTTCTCACACATAAAAATAAACATGACTTCCAGTATTTTTTCCACACTACTTTGTAGATTGCTACACTTCAAACCACTTTTAATACTGATTATTTCTGGGCAGCCCTGGTGGCTCAGTGGTTTAGCACCGCCTTCAGCCCAGGGCGTGATCATGGAGACCGGGATCCAGTCTCGCATCATGCTCCCTGTGAGGAGCCTGCTTCTCCCTCTGCCTTGTGTCTCTGCCTCTGTGTGTGTGTGTGTGTGTGTGTGTGTGTGTGTCTCATGAATAAATGGATTATATTGCTCTGTTTAATATAACTGCAATGGTTCTTCAATACCTTTGAGATTCATTCATTCAGGACGCCTGGGTGGCTCAGTTGGTTAAGGATCTGCCTTCGGCTCAGGTCATGATCCCTAAGTCTTGGGATGGAGCTCTGCATTGGGCTCCCTGCTCTGCAGGGAGCCTGCTTCTCCCTCTTTCTCCTCCCACTTGTGCTCTCTCTCACATACACACACACACACATACACACACACACTCTATCTCAAACAAATAAATAAAATCTTAAAAAAGAAGATTCATAAAAAAATAAAAATAAAAAAAAAGAAGATTCATTCATTCATTCATTCATTCATTCAGCAAATACCTGTTAAATGGCAAATTCTGTGCAAGGCAATGGGAATATACAGATAAACAAATCAGTTCTTGTCTATAACAGTTTCTAATCTATTGAGAGACACAGAGAAGTAAACAAGCAAATAACACACAGAATGGTAAGTGCTAAGATAAGCTTAAGCATATCATATTACGGGAGCTTATGGAGGAAGCTACCTCAGACCAGGAGGCTGAGGAAAGGCTTCCCAGAGGAAGTGACTAGAAAACCAGGACCCAAAGGGTAGTTTGGTGTTGGCTATACACGGAGAACAGCATGTACAGATCATTCTAAGGTTAAGGAAATGGAAATAGTTCAGGCTAGCTAGAGTGCAGCGGAAGGAGGAGAAAGAGGGAATGAGGCTACAGAGATAAAGCATATCTTTATCTTCTTCAATATCTTCAATTGTTCTTCTTCAATTTCTTTCATCAATGTCTAATAGTTTTCGGAGTGAAGATCTTGGTTAAATTTATTCCTATGTATTTTATTCTTTTTTGATGCAATTGCAGATGGATTGTTTTCTCAATTTCTCTTTTGATAATTGTTAGGTATGGAAACAATTGATTTTTGTGTATTGATTTTATATCAAATTTACTGAATTCCTTCATTAGTTCTTTTTTTTTAAAAGATTTTATTTATTTATTTATGAAAGACAGAGAGAGAGAGAGAGGCTGAGACACAGGCAGAGGGAGAAGCAGGCTCCATGCAGGGAGCCTGACATGGGACTTGATCCCGGGTCTCCAGGATGAGGTCCTGGGCTGAAGGCAGCACTAAATCACTGAGCCACCCGGGCTGCCCATCCTTCATTAGTTCTAATAGTTTCTTGGTGGAGTTTTCAGGGTTTTCTATAGACAACATCACAACCTTTGCAAATAGAGATTGTTTTACTTCTTCCTTTCTGATTTGGATGCCTTTTATTTCTTTTTCTTGTGTAATTGCTCTGGCTAGGGCTTCCAGTACTATGTTGAATAGAAGTGGCAAGAGTAGGTATTATTGGATAAACTGAGGCAAGATCAGGAAGGGCTTGATAAGAGTTAAACTTTATCATGAAGACAAAGAGGAGTCTTTGAAGAGTTTTAATCAGAAGTAACTTGATTTGTTTGATTTTTTAAAAAACCAACAATGGGAAAACACTGGAGAGTTAAAGTAAGGAGGTGACCTTGTCAGAGTTGCTCTTTACCAAAAAAAAAAAAAAAAAAAAAAAAAAAAGCTAGCTGACTGAATATGGTGAATGAACTGGTACATTGGTGGGGAGGAAGAAGTCAAGATAGAAGACCCAGAGACTGAGAGTAGACTAATCATCTGGTGATGGGGGTGGTGGTGCTGGTGGGAAGCCCAGTACTTGGGTAGAGGAAATGAAAAGCACAATGGCTCAAAGTGAAAAAGAGCTTGGATGTTGGAGGAACAGAGAGAAGGCCTGTGTGACTGGAGTTGAGTAAATGAGGAGGAGCTATGTGGATGCGGTTGGAAAGAGAGCAGGCCTTGTTAGCCATGGCAGGAGCTAGGACTGTCTTCTATGCAGTGGGAAGATATTAGAGAGTCAAAGTAGGGGGATGACCTTGTCTGAATTGCACTTTTAAAAGAGTAAGGGGTAACACATTTGGGGAAGGGGCTGTGCAAAATCAAGAGTTCCAATTTAGACATTTTAAGTTTAAGATGTGACATTATGCCTACCTTGTTTGTTTTATGTAATTGGTTGAACCTCTAGCATTTAATCTCTTCTGTGTTTATCATAGCTATATCCTACAGCAATTATGCAGATTTATACCAGGTATAGGACTGAGTCAATTAGTCAGGTTAAGAAGAGGAGGAAGAGCTGTCATATAGTTTCTATGATCTAAGTATGTTGTGTTTGTGCCAGTGATGAAGCTATTGCCTCCCAGCTCCAGACCCACCCTCCTATTCTCTGCTTTGTGATGCTGGGGTAGGACTCTGTAGACCGCATTTATGCTTCCCCAGTGGGCTGCCTATAAAGCTTTGCAAATCAGAGCAGCAGAGGGAGACTGGCAGATAAGAGGAAGAAAAGATTTGTTCCTTCCTGTCTCTTTTTGATGGGCCTCCTGTTCCAATGGGCCAGCTGAATCCTCACTGTAGTTCTTCTGATATTTGCCAAGCCTGCTTCCTCACCTTCCACTGAGGACACCAGCCCCAGCCCAGCAGCAACCCCTGCTCAGTGGCCTGAGAAGTTCAGCTGTGGGAGGCCCCTCCTCTAAACTTCTAACTTCCAGTTTTCATAATTCCAACTTCTTTACTTTGTTTCTCCAGCCCTGGGGGTGGTAGCTGCTTTCTGCAGTTGCTACCTTCATGTTTTCTTTTTGACTTTTCAGTTAACAACTCTTTATATTAATAATCTCTGATAAAGTTATTGTGTTTTTTTTGTCTCCTGGCTATACTCTAATTGATGGAATTAGATATTATCTTCCCTAATCCTGGCTCAACTGACTAAGGTAGACAGAAAACTGAGACCAACAAGCTAAATAGCTCATATTATACAGCTACTTGATGGCAGAGTGGGGATTTGAATCCAGTTTTGCTGTATTTTATTTTGCCCAAAGCTTATACTTGTAGTCACTAGTTGCCTTCCTACATGGTCTGAAAAACACATGGTTTCTCATCACTGAACTGTAGATACAATTTAGAATTTCTTCCATCATTTTTATTGCTTTTCTCAAGCCTATTATCAGAGCCAGCACTTCCTAAAACATATTCCAGGCAATACTATACTAAAAGACCTATGAAGAATGGGTTCTGGGCTCCAGTAAATTTAGGACCTGCCCTAGACTCTACTCTCAGAAGAGGTATGATGAACATTAGCTGAATAAAGACTTTAAGGGGCCCCGGGGTGGCTCAGTGGGTTGAGTGTCAGTCTTTCGCTTGGGTCATGATCCTGGAGTCCTAGGATCAAGCCCCATGTCGGGCTCCCTGCTCAGTGGGGAGTCTGCTTCTCCCTCTCTCTGTGCCATTCCTCCTGCTTGTGCTCTCTCTCTCACTCTCATTCTCTCTCTCAAGTTAATAAATAAAATCTTTAAATAAATAAATAAATAAATAAATAGTTTGAAAAATCTTGCAATAATATTTAAATATGTAACCAGGCAGTTTCTCATAACTTTTCTGACTGGGAACATTCTGAGGATATGGAAAGTGTGGGATTAATCAACATTTAATCTAAGATATCCCATGCAACAGCAGTACCAGTAACGAGAAAGTTGGTGTCAGAATGGTGGGATGTTCTCATCATACAGAGGTTGCTGCAAAGAGTACTGGGGAAAAGTATAACAAATGACAACTATAACAAAGCTGACTAATACCACAAGTATCACCAAATCTACAAATATAATATTAAATACATTTTCAAAAGAATATTGGGGAAGGGGAGTCTGATATTTTGTTAGATTTTAGAAATATGACCCTAAGGGTGCCTGGGTGGCTCTGTCACTTAAGCGTCTGACTCTTGATTTTGTTTTTTTGTTTTTTTTTTTTTAATTTTTATTTATTTATGATAGTCACACCGAGAGAGAGAGAGAGGCAGAGACACAGGCAGAGGGAGAAGCAGGCTCCATGCACCGGGAGCCCGATGTGGGATTCGATCCCGGGTCTCCAGGATCGCGCCCTGGGCCAAAGGCAGGCGCCAAACCGCTGCGCCACCCAGGGATCCCTGACTCTTGATTTTGGCTCAGATTATGATCTCAGGATTGTGAGATGGAGCTCTTCATCAGGCTCCATGCTTGGTGGGGAGTCTGCTTAAAGATTTTCTCTCTCTCTCTCTCCCCCTTTCCTTTTCCCCTCCCTCCTTCTGCTCTCTCTCTCTCTCTAAAAATAAATAAATAAATCTTAAAAAAAGGAAACATGCCTCTAAATTTGTACATTTTAAAATTCCAACTATTCAAACTTGTGAACACATTTCAATTGCACTTTTAATTGAAAGCGTTTTGGCAATTCTTAAATTAATAACCAAGATTAGAATAAAGATTTAAAAAAAAAGATTTTATGTATTTATTCATGAGAGACACAGAGAGAGAGAGGCACGGATAGAGGCAGAGGGTGGAGTAGGTTCCCCGCAGGGAGCCCGAACCAGGACTTGATCCCAGGACCCCAGGATCATGACCTGAGCCAATGGCAGATGTTCAACTGCTGAGCCACCCAGGCATCCCTAGAATAAAGATTTGATGAGAACAGTGATTTTTACTCTCTCTTATGTCAATCTGGGACAAGTTATCCCTTCAGAAGTTCTGAGGTCCCACTTTGGTAATTCTGACCCATACAAGTCCTGTAAATAGGAGTAGTCTTTGCAATGCTTACATTTAACCTTCTGGTTATATCTATTTGAAAATTTACCTATGACACCTTGTGAGATGTTTAGCTATAAAAAAAAACTATAATGAATACTTCACACATTTGTTTATTTTTAAAAAGTGTGAATCCATCTGCATTCGTGTTTGGAAGTGTGGTTCATTTGCTTGTATTTATTTATCTTATTTAAATAACCGTACCAGTTAATTGATTTGAATTATATTGTTTGGATATCAGTAGAAAATGTAGTGTACCTAAGGGTTCTAAAAATTAGAGTTAACCCCTTCTTTTCTAAGCATTGTAGAGAAAGCTGTCTCAAAAGCTTTCTTCATGTAATATTCTTCAGTCTTAAAAAGGAATGATATTCTGATACATACCACCACATGGATGAGTTTTGAGAGCATTATGCTAAGTGAGAAGACAGACACAAAAAGACAACATTGTGTGATTCCACTTCTCTGAGGTCCCTAGAATAGACAAATACATCATAGAGACAGAGAGTAGATACTGGTTAGCAAGGGCTGAGGGAACGGGGGAAGTGGGAGTTGTTTTTTGATGGGTACAGAGTTTCAGTTTGGGATGATGAAGAGTTCTGAAAATAGTGGTGACTTGCACAATGTGACTGTACTTAATGCTGCTGAGTTTTACACTTAAGAATCATTTAAAAAGGGGGAGGATTTGATTTTTTTTTTAAAAAGATTTTATTTATTTGACAGAGGGAGAGAGCACAAACAGGGGGTGCATCAGAGGGAGAGGGAGAAGCAGACTCCCCGCTGAGCAGGGAGCCCGATGTGGGGCTCGATTCCATGACACTGAGATCATGACCTGAGCCAAAGGCAGACACTTAAACGACTGAGCCATTCAGGTGCCCCTAATGTTTTGTTTAGAAATTTACCATAATAAAAAAAACAAAACAGGGGATCCCTGGGTGGCGCAGCGGTTTAGCGCCTGCCTTTGGCCCAGGGCGTGATCCTGGAGACCCGGGATCGAATCCCACGTCGGGCTCCCTGCATGGAGCCTGCTTCTCCCTCTGCCTGTGTCTCTGCCCCAATCTCTCTCTCTCTCTCTATGTCTATCATAAATAAATAAATCTTAAAAAAAATAAAATAAAAAAAACAAAAAAAAAAACAAAACAAAAGCAAAACTATTTTCTTCCTGGATTCAGCATACTTGTCCAGTTCACATTCCAGTTTGACTCCTGAACAATAATTAATCACAACTGCTCAACATGGCCTTTGGATAGTGGCATTCTATTTACCTAAAACTGGGTTTTTAAGAAGTCTTTTTTTTTTTTTTCTAGAAGAATTCTTTAGTTGGAGGAACTGAAGAAAATTTGAACTTTAATGAAAAGTGAAAGCCAATTCCTCAAGAGTTCCCCTGCCTTACCTGAAGCTCATGTGGCCAGATTGACCTGGGGCCAGCCAGTGGCTCCAGTCTTGGCCTGAGTTGGGCCATGATGCCATGTGAAAATATACTAGGGGTGTTGGAAGTTGGTGTAGGCAATCACCACCCGGTCCTCAGCTCACAGAACACCAGCTTTCTATCTGAATGTGTGCCCCTGCCAACACTGAGATGTTTCTGAGCTTCTTCTGAAGAGAGCTAAACTCAAGTGTAGTCTCCTAAGCCCGGGCTCCTGGGCCTTACCCGGTTTGCCTTTCACTGTTGCTATCTTAGCAAACCTGACTCCTGATTTAGTCTCCCCACATTCCATCTGTCACCCCTTCTGCAGTTCCTTCCTCCACATC
Organism: Canis aureus; assembly: GCF_053574225.1. Lineage (NCBI taxonomy): Eukaryota > Metazoa > Chordata > Mammalia > Carnivora > Canidae > Canis > Canis aureus. The sequence goes on from NC_135619.1 coordinate 33,823,774, forward strand.
TCTCTCTTCATCCCCTCCAATCCTGACTCAAGCCCTGGCAATCCTGTCCTAGGCCTTATTACATGGATTTTGAGAAAGCATGTTATTGACGGGTGAATAGAAGCATGTCTCTATGTGAGGCAGACTCAAGATGTAAAGTAGCCAAATGAACACACTCTAATCTGGGCATGGAAAGAAGGAAAATGAATATTTATCAAGTAATTCCTAAGTGCCAAGTAATGCACCAGTTATTTGCAGGCCTCCTAATGAGCTTATGAGAGTCAGCACTGCAATTGTGTGTAAATAATATATGTTTTAAGTAAGCTCTATGCCCCATGTGGGGCTTGACCTCACCACCCTGAGATCAAGAGTCTCATGCTCCACTGGATGAGCCAGCCAGGCACCCCTAAATAATATTTTTTAATGCAGAAGCTACTTTACCATAGCTGTGCCTAATTTTCAGGAAGCACACTAGCCCCTAGTGGCAAATACAGAGTTCTATGTGATGCAGATGCCATCTTGGTTCACTTTAAATCACTCTTTAAACCTCCTCAATCCTGGCATTTCTGTTCATTCACCCAAGTCTGATCTTTTCACCGTCAATTCCTACTCTGCATCTCCACCTGAAAAGCCTATTCTCGCCAGCATGCACATCAGTGGTTCTGGACCTTTCCTGAGGACAGAGGACAGAGAACCACCTGGGCTCGTCTCCTTCCCCCAGAAAATGGTTTCCCCACCTGCAAGCTATGTTTCCAGCTCAGCTAAATCTCATTCCTCCTAGATGACTGCCTAATCATCTGCTCTTTGGAAGTTAGAATTTGTGCTAGAGCTCATTTTACATGTGATTGTCTGATATTACACACTGATAACCCTAGAAGACCTTCATTCAGGTCCGTTAAAATTTACAACTTTCAAAACATCCACACTTTTGTTCACTTTTCCCTTGAACCTATAAAATGCTTCTTCATAGATCAGAACAGCTTTGGAACAGATATATTTGGATCCTCATGGCAACAGTGTGTTGGGGACAGGCCATTACCAAATTATTGAGTGTCAGACACTATGAGACACTGCATGTGTTATTCACTCAAATCTCACAACAGCCTTGTGAGATGAGTAGTATTCTCTCCATTTTATAGGTGGTGAAATAAGATCGTCACCTACCCATGGTTGGTCAGATCACATTTGGAATCCCTTGTACAATTCCTAGGGTCATTTTAAGCTAGCAGATGGTATGTCTGTTCAGGAAGGTCCTCCAAGAAGCAGACACGAAGACAAGATTAGATGTGTAAGCCATGTATTGGGGGGAAATACCATGAAGGTTCAATGGGGAGGTAACAGGACCAGGCAGGGAGAGACTTCAGACTAGGACTGTGAAAACAGAAAGGGAAGAAGGATTGGGAGGAAGTGCTTCAGGCCACAGCACAGTTCTGAGAAAGTCTTGACTTAGTGATGGGGGGCCCCTGAGCAAAGAGGCAGCAGCCGGAGTTGGCAACACCATCCTGTGGCAGACCTTTGAAGAAGAGCTGCCCAGTGCATGTCCATGGCTGCCATGGATACAAGTTACAGAAATACAAACCAAGGACTTAAAGAAAGCACATTTTAATCTTCAATGCCAATGGCCACTCCAATAGCGAGGTCACTCCCTCATTAGAGGGAGTGATATGACCTGTGACTTGCAGACTTCTGAATCATCCCATGGGCCAGAAAAACCAGTAGACCAACTAAAGTCACTAATTTTTTTTAATTATCCAAATAAGACATGAAGAGCCAAATACTACCCTCTACCACCATCATTTAATATAAGGCACTTTAATCCTCCCAAAACAAGAAGAGTTTTTTTTTTTTTAAGATTTTATGTATTTATTTATTCATGAGAGACACACAAAGAGAGGCAGAGACACAGGCAGAGGGAGAAGCAAACTCCCTGTGGGGAGCCTGATGCAGGAATCGACTCCAGCACCCTGGGATCATGAGCTGAGCCAAAGGCAGACACTCAACCACTGAGCCACCCAGTTGCCCCAAAACAAGACGAACTTAATCTCAAAGTGAAGCCCTTTGAGTTGAATGTATTTAGAACAGTGAAAAAACATTCTCGTTACTCTTGTTTTGCTGCATTTTAGGTAAAAATATGCTCATGGATTGGGTCTCAAAACACGGTTAGAGGGTATTTAAGTACCAGATGGGGCAATGGACCTGGGTCTTCTGAGGTAGCTTCTTCTAACCCTGAGACTCATTCATTCCCCTCACAACTATTTTCTGTGCACTTCTGTGTGATAGGTCCTAGAAAGATATTGAGGGTCCTGGTCTGGTCCCTGCACTGGTAATGCTTAAAATCTGGCGAGCGGAGAGATAATGGAGAAGTAAACAAATCAATAAGCGGACAGTTTCCCTTGTGGTACCTGCTACCTTAAGGAAAGGGTCACTACTATAGAGAGTGTGCTCTAAAAAGGCCTCTCCAAGAAGGTGACATTTGAGCAAAGGGAGGAGTCAGCCTTTTGAAGTGCTGGATGAGGAGCCAGAAAGACATAATTCTCCAGGAATAGTAAGTGCAAAGTCTTCGAGAAGAGAATGAGCTTGGCACCACTGAGCAATTGAACGAGGGCCAGGGGGGCTGCAGCCTGAAATGAGGTGAAGAGGGGCAGCTGGAGAGATCAAGCAGGGCATATTTCCAGCGTGTCTGGCTGAGAGTCCACTCTATCGCTATAATAATCTTATTTCAGGGATGCCTGGGTGGCTCTCAGGAATAAATAAATAAAATCTTAAAAAATATAAATAACCTTATTTCAGGACGGATATTCCTCTTGATCTAAATATGCTGTAGAAGTTCACAGGAAAGTAGAGTGTGAAGTTGCTTGAAGAGTGAGGTCCAGGTATTTCTCCAGAAACAGTTAAAGGGATGTACTTACCTTACAAATTCATCAGGGCTTTCCTTTTTGCAAGCCTAAATAAATAAATAAATAAAATTTTAAAAAGAATTGTTTCATCGTTCAGGGGTTGACATATATTTAGCAAGTTTGTGAGATTTTTGCATACATCTAGCATGGTCATGTACTAATTTACAGTGAGAACTCTAACTTCCAAGGCCACCAAAAATCTGCACACTTCCACCAGCACTTTTTCATCTGTAGGTACTCCCTGTGGGAAGACATCCTCCAATCAGATCTGGGATGTGGAGACTAGGACACTTAGAGATGTACCTGAATGGCCCAAAAGAGAAAGGTGCTATCTTTCATCTAGAGAGAGCGTGTATGGACACTCTGCTCTTACTGTCTCCGTGGCTGCCCTCATGGCTTCAACAGGCTGTTCTTTCAGATGGTATTGCACACCTGTGGGCGGATACTCCCCCACCTTGCCTGATCTCAACGATTGCCAGAGGCTCTTGATAAAAATATGGACTTCCGGGCCCACTCCCGAAGATTTTATGTAGAAGGTTTGGGTGAGGGCTGCAAATATGAGTAGCTTCTCCTAGCAGCCCAGGTGATCCTTACCAAGTATGTTTAGGAAACTCTGCCTTGAGGCTCTTCAGATTTGTCTAATGAAGTGTTTTCCAAACTAATCCAATCACAAAATAACCTAGAGCATTTTCTAAATATGCAGCTTCTCAAGCCCCAGCTCAAAGGAATCAGAATTATCAGGCAAGGGGCCTGGAAATCTGTATGTCACTAAACAGTCCAGATTTATCTTATGACAGCAGAAGTTTAGTAAACACTGTAATTGAGACTCATATAGAAACTTTAAGACTTAAGATTCTGATTCACCACATCTACAGACAAACTCAGAGATCTGCATTTTAAAATAAGCTTCCAGGTGATTCTGATGCATAAGATTCATGGACCCCCACTTTGAAAAATATCGCAGTCAGTTTAACATTATTACAACTCATGCCTTTGTTCTTAACACCAAAACATTGATGGCATTTACTATGAACTTGCACATACTCCTGCCTTTGCAAATGCTGTTCATGATTTAAACCTTTCTACTTAACTTCCTTTTTCAATTTTTTATTAAGAAAAATTTCATGAGGCGCCTAGGTGGTTCAGTTGATCAAACATCGGACTCTTGGTTTTGGCTCAGGTTGTGATCTCTGCATTGGGGGATCAAGCCTTGAGTCCAACTCCATGCTCCGCGGGGAGTCTCCTTGAGGTTTTCTCTTTCTCCCTCTTCCTCTGCCCCTCTTGCACGTCTAAAATAAATAAATAAATAATAAAGAAGAGAAAAATATTTCAAACATATGGAAAGCTTGGAAAGGTAGTTCACTATCTTGTTCAATACTTGCCATATTAATTTTATCCATGTACCTTGTTGCCAAACAATTTCTTTCTTTCTTTCTTTCTTTCTTTCTTTCTTTCTTTCTTTCTTTCTTTCTTTCTTTCTTTCTTTCTTTCTTTCCTTCCTTCCTTCCTTCCTTCCTTCCTTCCTTCCTTCCTTCCTTTCTTTCTTTCTTTCTTTCTTTCGGCTCCTGCCCATTCTGGAGTCCACCATCGGACTTGAACTCAAGACCCTGAGATCAAGACCTGCTCTGAGATCCTTAACCCACTGAGCCACCTAGGCACCCCTTGCTGAACAATTTCAAAGTAGGCTGTAGACATCTTGATCCCTTGACCCCTCTCCCAAACACCTCAGCATGAATATCCTTTAAAAACAACAAAAAGGTATTCTTTTTCATATCCACAATATCAGTCAAATCTGACAAAACTAATAATAATTGCCTTAATATCAGCTTCCAAGCCTATGCTCAAAATTTTCTCAATTGTCCCCCAAATGTAATATCCTTTATAGCTATTTTTTTCAAACCTGGAGGCAATCAAGAATAACACATTGCATATGGTTGTTATGTGCCTTTTGTCTCTTTTAATCTAGAACAGTCCTTCCACCATTTTTCCCAGACCAGTTGTCCTGGACAATGTCTCTCTTTCTGGCTTTGTCTGATTGTTCTGATTGTTCCCTCATGGGGTTGTACCAAACATACAAACAAACAAACATCCCCATACAAATATATATATATTTGTACTTACAACATATTTATAGAGACAAAGATTTGTTTGCCCTCTCCCACTCACATAACCTCTTTCCTCTCTCAAACAATCATATTTAATAATAACATTATTGAGGGATGCCTGAGTGGCTCAGCGGTTGAGCATTTGCCTTTGGCTCAGGGCGTGATCCTGGTCTCGGGATGGAGTCCCACATCAGGTTGCCTGTGAGGAGCCTGCTTCTCCCTCTGCCTGTGTCTTTGTCTCTCTCTCTATGTCTCTCATGAATAAATAAATAAAAATCTTAAAAATATATAAGATTATTGAACACTTACTATATGCCTGCAGTATTTTAGAGAAATTTAGATGTATCAAATTATTTACTCATAACAATAACAAGGTAGATTTGTTACCATTGAAACAAAGCACAGAATGGGAAGTGACTAGTAAAAGGTCAAATGGCTGGGAAGTGATAGGGTTGTGTTCCAGGACTCAAGACTCTTGCCACAAAAACAGAATTATAGCATAGACATTATTCTACAACTTAAAAAAGTTTATTTTTAGACCAATACATGAAATTTGACTTATCATTTTTATCCCCACCAATTTGTTATAAACATGAACATATAAAAAATGGAAGAATTGAGTGTTAAACACCTGTTGATTCTACAATCAACATTTTGTCATATTTATCATGTATTACTTTACCTATGTATCCCTCTATTTATTCATCAATCTATCATTTTTTGATGTATTTTTTCCAACTATGACTCATTTTTAAAAATAGCTGTATAAGATTTCTAGCATGGAGGTTTGATAATTAACACATTCCTCTACAGATAAGCAGTCTAGTGTTTTTGTTTATAAACAATGCTAAAATTAACATTCTTATATTAACACTCTGGTATATTTTTGTATACTTTATAGTAATGATACTTTAGCTTCCGTAGGATGGATTCCTAGAAGTGAGATTGTCAGGTTAAAGGATATGCCTAATTTAGTAGATACTGTTGGATCACTTTACAAGTATAATGCCACTAGTAAAGTCTGGGAAGACCTGTATTTCTCCTTGTTGTGTCTTATTACTAGAAGAAATGCGAACTGAAAGTATATAAACTTGAACTGCTGAGGACGCTCTACTGGTACAAACAACATCCACACACCAGATGTTATCAGTGTTTAAAATTTTGCCTATCTCTGTTGAAACTATTCACCCATTGAGAACCAACTAAAAAGGCACCGGACACAAAGTGTATTTCTGAATTTTCTAGGAAAGTTTCTGCCTCCATTGGTCTCGTTCAACACTAGGTAAGGTCTTTCCCTAGACTCACTGCACATTATACTCTTTATTTAGTGAAGTATGTGTGCACGCATAGTTTGTGTTCTCCACTAGAGGCTGAAGAGACCATGCCTTCTCTTCTACCTCTGTATCCTCTATTTGCCCAGCACAGTGATTTATATTCAATAAATACTTCTTGGTGAATGAATTAGTGAATGAAATTCAGGAGTAGAGTCCAGAGCAGCAGAAAGTGGCCAAATGCTGGAGTCTTTGTATTTCAGGCCAAAGAGCCTGGAATGTATTCAATGTTGATTCAGAAACCACAGGAAGTATCTGAACTGGGGCCTGGAAAGACCAGAGTTGAGGCCTGGAGATTTAGTAATGAGACTGAGACAAGACCCCGGGAGGAAGCAAACAGTCTCCTAAACAATTTTTGGGAGTTGAAGATCTAATTTTTGCAGTGTGTTTTTTTTTGGAAACTTTCTAAATTTAATTATAGTCAATGGTCCTGGGCTTATGCAGTGTTTTGTTTTGTTTCAACTTTTGGACATATGGTAAAAAAAATTAGAAAATATAGAGAAATAAAATAATAATTCTCAGTAACTCTACCATCCAGGGAAAATCATGAATAGTTATCATTTTGGTGGAAATCTTTTCAACACCTTTTACCTCCTATGAATATATGCAATATGGAATGGATACGTGAAATTTTATTTGTGTTTATTATTATTTATTTTTTTATTATTTGTTATTATTTATTTTATTGTTACATTTTCCTTATAAATTACATTACAAAAAATACAAAAAAAATAAATTACATTACATTTATATATGAAATTCAAATTATAATATATATAAGCTTTTATGTTAGATAGAAAACACCATCTATCTTCAATATTGTAGCTTGAGGACCTGACACAGAATACTCAATATATAGTTATTAAGTCATTGAATGAATAATAACTATTCATTGTCTTTTACCTTTATGTGGAAATTTTTTAAAAAAGATTTTATTTATTCATGAGAGACACACAGAGAGAGAGGCAGAGACATAGGCAGAGGGAGAAGCAGGCCCCGTTGGGGAAGCCCGATGTGGGACTCGATCCCGGGATTCTGGGATCACGCCATGGGCCAAAGGCAGATGCTTTTGACTGCTGAGCCACCCAGGCATCCCTTTATGTGGAGATTTTAAGACTTTTGCTAATTTATACAGCAAATAGTTAAAGATAACTTGTTTTCTTTTATTTATTTGCTTAAAGATTTTATTTATGTATTTGACAGGGAGAGAGCACAGGCTGGCAGAGAGACAGAGGAAGAGGGAGAAACAGACCCTCCACTGAGCAGGGAGCCTGTCACAGGGCCCTAGGATCCTGACCCAAGCCAAAGGCAGACACTTAACTGACTGAGCCACCCAGGCACCCTAGATAGAGAGCATGTTTTAATGTCTCTATAACTAACGTACTTCCTTTTCTTGTTTTATTTTATTACTTCTAGAAGAAATGTGAATTTAAAATATATAGACATGGGCTCCTGGAGATATCTTATTGATACACACAGTACCTAGACATTTTCTTAAGCAGTGATTTATAAACATGGCACTGATTTGTCTGGACTTAGTCATCTTTGAAACAGTTGAACATGAGATATTTGATCAAAAGTATTATTCACTGAGCAAACACCAATTTCTTCCCTTCCCAGATTCTAGGAATGAGAAAATCAAAAGAATGTTAAAAGAATGTTAATTCATTTGATATTCTCTTCTGTCATTCATATGGAGAATCTTTTGGTTGGCACACCACTATAGACTCAGTACCTGTGCTCTGTACTCACTGCTTAATCCAGCGCCTGGAACAAAGTAGGTGAGCGTTAGGTATTTTTCAAGTGAATAAATAGGAAAATAGTGAACACAGACCTATTAATAATCTCTTTTATCCCATATTTTCATTCCTTCTCCAAGTGGTGTGGATTTTTAGTACTTGTTAGCCACTCTTTAATTATCCATAAAAACTTGGTACAGGTTCATATGGGAAAATTTCACATTTAATACAAAAACATATATTTAGCTGATAGAGTATTTTCTTCCCTCAGAGTCTTGACTTCACTTTGCAGAATAAAAAAGCAGCATCATGGGGTTTTATCTATACTTCCTTTCTCATCAGAGGAAAGGCCCAGAGAAAAGGGAAACCACAAGTATTGTGAACCCACAAAAACAAGAGGGACTAAAAATTCATTCATGCTCTTCTTTGTATTTCTCAAAAATAGCTCAAAAATTAGCTAAATCCAAATCTTTTCCTAGGTTAAAGCTGTAAGGACTACATTTTCCAGTAGGTGGCGTATTTTCTTCAGCATAAAGTAGAATTCTTGAACATTTGCCTCAAGGTTTGTTGATTGTTTTTTGGTTTTACTATTCCTTCAATAATGTGCAGCTGACAACAGATAAATTAATGAAACTGATGTTTCTTTTACCTTCTTAAAAAAGTGGAAACCTTGGCGATTTTCAAAAGCTTCAGATGAGGAACTTGTACTTTCTGGCTGCCATTGATAGCAAGGTATACGACCAGGGTAGACCCTTTAACCCTCCTCCCCATTTCCTGATAGGAGTTATTACTTAGGACTGGCTAATTGATAGTAATGTCTTGGAGCAAATGATGTCAAGATCTTTCTGCCTCTATAATAATAAAAAGAAAAAAAATCCTCCCCACTGTCTTTAGAATTCTCTATTTCAGGGAAAACATTCATTAAATCATGCAGATACCTTTCCTGGTTGATAATGGACTTAAAAATTATTCACATACCCTATTTTAATGGTAACATCTAAGCTTTTACAGCTCCACAAGACCTTTCACTACCCCCAACAGACAGGTGCTCTCACACGTCTGACACCTAGTAAACGGTGCAGAAACTAGATTTGAGGAAGGAAAGCAGGATTGAAATTCCAGGGACATACGCTGGAGTTGAAAAACGGAAATGTTCATTACTGGAATAATATCTCAAATACTTTATGTACAAAAATATTGTGTTAGCGAGAGTAGGGAAGGCTGAGTCTGAAGCATGCATTTCACTGATTTCTCAGAAGTACTCTTTTATAAACAAAGCTTCAAGTTACTGGAGAAAATGTTCAAGGGCTCAGTGTTTCACTGAAAACACGGAACTGGCCGGATTTGGCATTCAAGTCCACCCGTGAATATTCACCTGATAATAGCAGGTACAGTGATTTTTAGGTTTTAGGGGATTTTTAACCAATCCTTCTTTTTTCTTTTTTTTAAAGATTTTATGTATTTATTCATGAGAGACACACAGAGAGAGGCTGGGACACAGGCACAGGAAAGCCTGATTTAGGACTGGATCCCAGGACCCTGGGATCACGACCCTCTGAGCCAAAGGCAGATGCTCAACCACGGAGCCGCCCAGGCGCCCCTAATCCTGTACTTTTGAGACTAGCTGGCAGCACTTTTCCGGCTCACCTTATGCCTCTCCCAGCCCACCCTACGCCGCACGCCCCTATTCTCTTGCGCGCACGTGGACCGCCGACCCGGCCCGGCCTCGCGCACTGTGCAGGCCCAGGTGAACTGGCCAGCGGGGCGACACAGACGAGCCGACAGGTGGCCTCGCTCGCCTTGCGGCCGCCCGGGGCGGCGCTCTTCCCCAGCCGGGCCCGCCGCCACCGCCCGCGCGCCGGGCCGAGCTCCCAGGCTGGCCCTAGTAGTCGGGCTGCCTCCCCAGGGGAGAGCGAGGCCCGAGAGGGGCGCCGGGTCGCCCGCGAGGCCGCCCACAAGAGCAAAGGGCGGCCAAGGCCAGAGCCAGGTGAGGGGTGATCAGGCCGGGCGCTCTTCGCACCCCTCGGGCCAGCGCCACCCCGGGCCCGGCACCCACGCACGTCCAGCTCTGTGAACCGCCCCTCGGCTGCCTCCGCCCTTTGCTCCGCGATCCCGGGGACCCGCCCACGCCCCCAGCAGCCGTGACCCCGGGTCTCCGCCGCCCGCGGGCCAAGCCGATCGGCCGTCCCCGGGCCCCAGGAGTCGGCGAACCGCATTCCCAAGGACGCGCAGCCGGGGGCAGCGCCGCCCCCGCCCCGGCGCCCTTCGGGTCCTCTGCTGCCAGCGCTCCCGCGGCTGTAGGGCCCCGACTCTCCAGAAGTCCCTGGAGGCCAGGGGAAGAATCCACTCGGACCCCTCCCCTTCTCCAAACTTCTTCCCTGTGCGGGGCGGTCCTTCCAGCCCGACCCTCTGCGCCATCCGGCTCCTCCCTCTCCGCTCCCCTCCCCTCCTCCGGTCCCCACTTAGGAATCCGCCCCCCCACCCCCGTCGCCGGCCGGGTCCGGGGATCCTCCCCCCGGCTCCCCCCGCGTGCCGCCGCCGCCGCCGCCGCCGCCCGGGTTCCTCTCCCCCCTCTCGGGCGCTCCCTGCCAAGCCCATGATGTAATGGTGTATGTTAATCAGTAGCATGTGGGGAGCTCCGGCTCCGGCGGCTCAGTCCTCCGCGAGCCGACACTGGGGGCAGCAGCAGCGGCGGCGGCGGCGGCCCGGACCCGCAGCGCCGCACTCTCTCAGCGCCGCCCGCCCCGACGGCATGGCCCGCGGCCCGCGCCCCGGGCGCCCGCAGCCTCGCTGAGAGCCGCCGCGGCCCCGACCCACGCGTCGGGCCCCGAGCCGCCGGGATGAGCCGCGCCGAGGTGAGCGCCCCCAGCCTTCCGACCTCGGGAGGGTCCCGGGGTCCCCTTCCCGAGAGACTTCCCCCTCTGCTCGGGAACTTTTGGGAGGCGGGAGGCGGGAGGCGGGAGGCGCGAGGCGCGAGGCGCGAGGCGGGATGCTGGCTGCCAGCGGCCCCTCGAGGGCTGAGCCGCCGGGCTCTTCGCCCCGCAGCCCGCGGCCCCCCAGGCAGGCGTACGAGGGGGGAGCCCCCGAAGCCGAACTTTCTTCTTTGCGGTCGTTGGGGGGCGTGTGCGGGCGGCGCGGAGCCGCAGTGTCCGCGGAGCCGCCCTGCCCGCCGGGGGAAGCAGGGCTCCGGGCTCCGGCCGTCCCCGCGCTCGGCGCGCGCCCGGGGCCGTGCAGCCTTCGGCCTGGGAAGCGCGGGCGAGACGCTGGGCCGGCGGGACCCGCCCGTAGGCGGTGGCAGCCGGGGCGGAATGCCTAAAGCACACACGCTCGTACACACAGACGCGCACGCACGCACACATCTGATCGCTCTGGGCGAAGCAGGCCCTCGGAGACCGCCCGGGTGGGCTGGCGCGGCGCGGCGCGGCGGGGCGCGGGGGAACCGGGGCTCCGCTGCGCCTCCGCCCGCTGGGCGCGGAGCTTTGGGTGGGGAGTTTATTTTTGTCTCGAGCTGCTGCCGCGGCTGCTCACGGCCTAAATCCAGAGGGGCGCCTGGCGGTGGAGATGCTGGCTGTTGCTGTAGATGGAGCTGCAGCCGCTCGGCTGCTTCTCCAGGAGGTGGAGGAGGAGGAAGAGAGGAGGAGGAGGAGGTGGTAGAGGAGGTAGAGAACGAGGAGGAGGAGGAGGAGGAGGTGGGCAGAGGAGGAGGTATAGGAGGAGGAGGAGGAGGAAGGAACTCGGGCTGCTGCTGCCTCCGCCTCTGTTTTGCATTAGCCCCCACCCCCACCCCCGCGCCCCTTCGCAGCCGCATTGCAAGTTTTCCGCGCGAGGAAGATCTGTTGCTGGTGCTGGCGTTTGCAGGCTCAGCCCTCGAGGCCACCCCGGGTGGGGTGTGTGGGGAGCACCAGCCGTTCGCAGAGGCAGCAACAGGAAGCCGTGGGGTCTCCTCCCGCACCTGGGAAGGAGGTTCCTGGCGGTTCCCAGCACGGCAGTAGCTCCTCTCGCGCATCCGGGTGCGGAGGGGGCTGCCGGAATCTGGGGAACCAAACCCCCCGCGGGGCGCCCCCCCCCCGCCCCCTGTGATGCACTCGTTTCCCGGGCGCGCTCTCTCGCTGGCCGAGGTCTCACTGCAGCCTTTCTCTCCTTCCAGTGGTGATCGCCGCTCGGGAATGCGGGTGTGAAGGGTCCGAGCTGCCGCCCAGCGGGGAAGAGACCCCGGGACGCCGGAAATCACCATCCCGAAGCTGCGCGAAGGGGGGGAAAGAGCATTCTTTCAGTTTGTGTGCCTTGTGGGGAAATTTTTTTTTTTAATCGTTATTTTTTTTTTTTTGAAAAAGAAACATTTCCGTGCTACTGTCTGTCATCATCTCTGGGGAAATCAGCCAGAACCGCCGGAACGTAACTGCAACCAGACGAGAGAGGCAGGAGCCGAGGCAGTACCTGCAGCGTCCGGGCACCAGAGCCACCTTGGAACGGGAACGCGTCTCCGGCGGCCGTGGGGCTGCGGCTCCGCCAAACTTTGGGGCGGGCGGGGCGGGCTGGGGCGCCGAGGGGGCTTCGTAGACCGAGGGCCGCCCCCTAACCATGATGTTTCGCGACCAGGTCGGGGTGCTGGCGGGCTGGTTTAAGGGCTGGAACGAGTGCGAGCAGACTGTTGCGCTGCTGTCGCTGCTGAAGCGCGTGAGCCAGACCCAGGCCCGCTTCCTCCAGCTCTGCCTGGAGCACTCGCTGGCCGACTGCGCCGAGCTGCACGTCCTGGAAGGCGAGGCCAACAGCCCCGGTAAGTGCGCGGCCACCGCTGTCCCGCCTGGTCCCCCCGGCCTCCCTCCCCCACCCGGTCCTGCCGCCCAGCCTCGGGCCTGGGCCCCGCCCCCGGCCTCCTGCCGGCGGGTGCGCGGAGGGCGCGAGCCCCGGGGCCCTGGGCCGCCGCCCCCCCGCCCCCCCCCGCCGGTCCCTGCCGCCCACTTACCTCCGCTGGCCGCTTTGGTGTTTTGCCTACTGTCAACTCCTTCAGCCCATTCCGTGTGGTAGCCACGGTAGCATGAATGATTGATTTTTCTCTCATGCAGTTTCCTGGGAAATAAGTAAGTCAGGTCACGTAGAGTCTGGATTTTCTGGGCTTTTTTTTTTTTTACCCCCCTTCTCATTCTTTTTCTTTTGGGCAACGTGGCTCTCTGGATTTCAGCAACACATGAAGAAGCCGGACTGCCCTTCAGAAAGCCAAGCTTTGATTAGGCTGTATGAGGAATACATGGAAATTCAATGTTATTATTCCTTTTCCCCCATGGATATTCCAGTTTTAGAGCTCTGTCTTCAGACCAATATGCAGGTGACGCTACAGACTATTCAAATGATATTTGCAGTTTGTATACTGTGGGGTTATACTTATCCTTCAGGGCCTTCTGGTATTGATAGGAATGAATCTTGTAGAAAGGATCTTACAGGAAGGGTCTCGGTGGAAAGCAGGCATGAACCAGGGCCCTTAATGCTTTCTGTTGGAAAACTTTACTGAATATAACAGAATTGTGTCATATTACTCTGCTAGCATTTACAGACATCTCAACTAGTATAGAAAGTGAATATACAGGGAAGGTTCAGCAGTTTTCTATTTGCTAGCATGGGTGGTGACAGACAGAAATTATATCCCCGGGTGGGGAGGTGTGGGGTAAGGAAATGGGATGGAGAAAGGTCTGTTGGTTGTAATTTTGGATAGGGGAAATTCTTCAGCTCATGCTGCAGCAGGAGGGTGAACAGAGCCCCCAGTGTTTACGCAGAGAAAAGAATGCAGGGTCCTCTTCCAGCTGTTCCATGTTAAAGCCGCCAGCCTGCAAGACTCAGCAGAGGTCTGGGCTGCCATTTGATGACAAGGTCCAGTCCAGGGCAGCCGGGCCTGGGAGAAACTAAAGTGAGTGAGCGTGCTGTCAGGGCAGCAAGAGGAGAGCTGGCCTCCCTCCTTACTCCTCCTCCCTGATGTGGTGCTCATGAGGCTGAAAACCCTTGGATGGGATGTTTCCATATATAGAATCATAGGCTGGAAGTCAGCCGGGAAATCCTCACAGCTCTTTTCCTGACCACTCAGGGCTGCACCCAGAGGTCCCTGTGCTGCCAGGTGTGGAAGGCCACACTGAGAGAGATCAGACAGGCCCCACTGGGATTCAGCCCCGAGCTCAGACAGCCCACCCTGTTACTCACAAGGGTGGCAGAGGCAGGGCCCCTTCTGTTCAGTTTAGTTCCACATTTATAAATAGCCTAAGGGCCAGCCTCCTTCATAAGGGTGTAGGAGCATAACTAGGAAAACCGATGATCTACTCTCTTGACTTCTGTCCTTGATATGACAGGGTTGCCTGGTTCACCTGCTTGATATTTGTTTTCTCAAGGTTTGACAAACAAGGTTATGTAAACTTTCGTGTGTTATAGAATGCAGACGATTTAAGTATAGTAATTGATGTTGAATGCTTGACTTCAGTGCCTGTAGAGACTATTTCAAATACTGATAATGAATCTTTAGGTTACTCAAATGTTAGAGCAACATTTTTTGCCCTCTGAGTTAAAAGAGACTTTTTCTCCACATAGCATCAGTTCAGCAAGTGAAAGCATTAAATGTGTGGTATAAAAAGTAGTTGCTTACTCTAAAAAATCTTGTCATTTATAAACCCAAGAAAAATATGAACTTCTCTGAGTTTTTATAAGTCATTTGGTAATCTCCCCCCACCCCCAATTTTATTTTACTGCACTTACTTGTGTAAACCTACCTGTTCATGCTGCCAAGTGCTATAGAGGTACAAAATCTAGAGCCATTACGTAAGACAGGGACTGTTTTCCGGTTTCTGAATTAATCTTTCAACCTGGAGATTTTGCTTCCTTGGAAACCTTTGCACTTGTTTTGTTGTGTGGCCAGGACAGAAATTCATTAGGAAGGTTGTGTGATGGTTCCATATACTTCTCTATGGGGATCATAAAGAGCATCAGGATTTGTCATGGTATATCCATGTCTGGAGTGTGGCGCTCTCACATATCTGGAACCTAGCCAAGAACCAGGAAAGGGGCATAAATGCCCACTCAGCAACCAGAATAGATGACATGAAGTATGAGAGAATACTTCAAACCCTTTCTTAGAACATATTTTTATTTTATTATTTTTAACATTTTTATTTTAGACAACAACCCTAACGATTTTTTTTAATGTGAAAAGTAATCCATAGCATATTGGGGGTAGCACATTGAGAATGGGATGTGGGCAGCTGTAACCAGCAGTGCAAAGTGACCCTAGAGAGCTTGGCAGCTGGGAAAGATAGAGACGTTATAACTTAAGACACAGGAATTGGGAACAGAAGCCCTGAAGGTTTGGGAATGTGAGAGTAGGAACCCTCAATTGATCTTGCAGGCATTACTCTGTAATAATGTAAGTCAGTAATTACTGTTTACCGTGAATGAGAGTGAACTACCAGAAATGGTACGTTTTTAAATACGCTTTTTGAGAAGAGAGGGAAATATGCCATAAACTTTGAAAATATTGACACTCAAGATAATTAACCTCCAAGGCTGTTTTGGTGTGTAAGGCTCATACCCATTCAGAAAACTAGGTTGTGTAGAATGACTCATTCATTGGCTGGCTGAGGTTTCCTATACCAAAATCATCATGTCTCACTTACTTTACTTTGTAATCATCAATTAAAAAAACACATATTTCTTCTGGTGTTGAGAGATTTTAAACCTTGGTGAATGGGAACCAAATTCATATCTGAGGCATGATCTCAGTATAATAAAAAATTTAATTAGTCATAGAATGAACTTGGTTCTGATTTCTCCAGGACTGACTTTAAATAGAGATAAATTTTCACATCAGACATGGTTTGTTTGGAGATCTGTGGGATGTATTTTGACGCTAACTTTTTAGTCTCTTAAATTTAGAATTTGTTTTTTTTTTTTTTTTTTTTTCTTAAATTTAGAATTTGTTGAGAAGTTAGTGATTCACTGGTTTATCCTTTGCCTCGGGTTCATGGTCATCTGAGATCCAAAAAAATGGTTGAGCCAATCCCTATGGGTTTGTGTGTGTGTGTGTGTGTGTGTGTGTGTGTGTGAGAGAGAGAGAGAGAGAGAGAGAGTTTCACTCTAGATTATGTGTAAGTGGGTATTGTTCCTAAGTAGAAGTTGGTTTCCAGAACCCTCAAATCGCAGATTAGCACTTTAGCCACCAGCCCAGATTAACCTGGAGACTTCTGGAGTCTCAGTTTGTTTCTGGGCCTAACAGGTCCTGTGATGCATAAAAATGGCAAAAATGGAACTTTTTGATTTTACTTGCAGTTTCCTAAAGAAAAATAGGTTGGATGGCATTGTTTATTCATGACTTTTGTCATTTGGACTTGAAATAAGTTTTGCAATGGAAACTGTAAGAAACGGATGTGCACAAGTAAATCCATAAAGATTTACAAAACAGTGCATACTTTGTGGGGCAATTGCATATGTTTGTAGTAAATAAATGGCAAAAAGATTGTTGCTTTACTTAACATTTAAATACAAGAGAAAAGATCTGAAACGGCAATGCTGGAGACAAAACTAATTGTGGAGATTGAAAAAGGACCTGTGTGCATATTTACTTTCCTTAGAGAGTGAAGATGTTGCTTTTGTGATTTTTTTTATGGTGTTTGGCATGCCATACCCTGAGTTACTTTTTTAGATCACAAATGGAGTCAAAGGAAAGCAGAAGAATTGAGATTTTTCTGATGATACTGGAGAAGATCTTGTTTGGAGTTCTTCCTTTTGCTTACTCATTCAGCACTCATTTTCTGACTACCTACAGCTCTCCTGCCCCTGTGTTGTGCAGTGGGAACACAGAGGTTCCGTTATGTTAATAAGGTACACCTTATTATGTTCCAGTGCTTGGTGCATAGATACCCAGTGTTGAGTGACTAATGTGGTATCATAGGTGCTGAAGCATAGGTATGGGAATAAAAAGGATGGAGGGAGGGCTTCTGGGAGCATTGTGAATCTAGCAGCTAATTGTCTGGGGGAGTCAGAGAAGACTTCACTGGAGAAGGGATGTGTTTGTGTTGAATTTTGAAGGGTGCATGGGAGTTGATTCAGTAAGTCCAAAGGATTGTTGAGAGTAGGCATGAAGGCATTTTTCGAGCAGAAGGGATAGCTTCGATAAAAATGTTGCCTTCTGAAAGGGCCTGTGCAGGAAATGGTGAGTTCAGAGTGGCTAGGAGAGTACAGAATGCTGACCTCTAAGAGGCCGAAGTTAAAACAGATGCTGTGTGGGTATGCAGAATTTTGCCAGCTAAGGTGTTTGGACTCAATCCTGCAGAGATGATAGAAAACCCAACAGGGCTTTTAGGAAAGGAGTTAAAAGAAGGAAGGTGTATGTGTGTGTGTGCATTTGTGTGTGTATTTGTACACTTTTGGGAAAGACCTTCTAATATATGCATGATTCTCTGAGAGGCAAAAATGGGAGAAGTAAGGCAAAGTTTGGTTCAGTTCAGTTTCCATTTTGGTCACCTGGTGGCATCATCAGCTCAGGGCAGCTTTGTTGCTTTCAGCATTGATCTGTGGGGAAGAAGAAAGGATTGATGTGGAGACGAAAAGAAGGTATTGTTCAGGTGGGCATTTATTTGTATCCATGGGAAGGCATATGTTGTAAAGGATTCTTAGAGTTTGGATTTTGAAATCAGAGTGGGCTAGTCAATTAATTTCTGAGCCTCAGTTTTCTTATCTGTAAAATGGAGCTAATAAAACCTTGATATTGTCCAGAAGTTACTTGTTAATAATGCAGTGAGGGCCTATTCTATCACTCAGGCTTAAATTTGCCTCTAATTTATGTAAAGTTGTCTCGAATTAATGTAGACTTTATATGAATAATGATTTTGTAGATGACAGGAACCTTTTTATCTGAAGGATTATCAGGAAGAGATTGTAGATGACTTGGCCCCCTGAAAAGATATGAGTCTGCTTCACTCCATCATCTGCATCTCAGTTTTGTTCTATTCTTTATCATGTTGAATCTTAAAAAAAATTCAACCCTGGCCCAGTTTTCCTACATAACACTTTTTTCCTTCAGTTGGTAAATATGAAAAGCAGAAGTCGTTTTGTTGAATGAGATGTGTAAGGACTTTCTATCTGAAGCACTTTCCACTTAGGATGTTGTCATTTTCTGTGGGTTGACCTAGCGTGACGGGTTGCAGGTCACACACATTTATACCCTCTGTTGTGAAGAAATTGGATTTGGTTGTTTAGTTTGGGTGCTCCAGGGCTTCAGCAACTGAGTATGTGTTCTAAACAGGTCCCGTCAAAGTAAGTAAGAAGCAGACAAACTTAACAGCAGTCCATTGGTGTGTTTATGTTTAAATAAATAAAGCAGGGTGAAATGAAGGCCATGAGGGCTTGAGAAGTAGCCGGAAACTTCCCAGTGAATCCTGCACAGGTGTGATTCTAAAGAGAATGGTGACACCACCAGAGAAGACAAAGTACCTCTCTTCCTTGACCTGAGGAGAAATTTGGAGGTTTGCATCTCTGAGTGAAGTGCTCTGTATAACTCATCTGCTAGGAAAGGTGTGGTGCTTTTTTTCTTTTTAATATATTACTGTTGCTTTGAGTTTTTAGCTGGTTCCTTTCTTTCCATTCCTCCTAATCATTCCTTCCAAGGCCTTACTGACTTCCACCAGTTCACATAGATTAAGATGCAGAATAAGATATCTCCTCTGAGCTATTTTTTTGAATCTGTGAAGCTGCCTGAGGCAGGAATCTCCCAAGGAAAGCAGAACTTTCAGAATGGGAGCTGAGCTTTCTTTCTCTCTTGGTTAGCTAGTCAAGGCTGGGGCCTTGCTTTGAAACCTGTACTCCAGAAGCCAGTGTGGAGTTTGGGACGAAATAGCCTGCTTTTATGCAGGATCATGTCACTCTGTTGGACTCAAGCTAGTTGTAGAGTTTTGTTCTCATTCCACATATCAACACTGTAATACGGTTTTCCTTCACTTGGTTTCCCAGGGGAAAAAAAATCAAATGATTCAGTGGTTTCTTTTACACATTAGATGATACCATCAGATGGTACTTGGCAAAGACTATTGGGTAAGAAACTGTGGTACCAAGTTCCTCATCACATATTAATTCACCAAATACCCTAGCCCCTATCTGAGAGCAAGGTACATGTTGAAAGGTAAAGTAGGTGTAATGATTCTTCTCAAGGAACTTAGACTTGAGTTGTGGAAGTAAAACAAGTATATATATATATATATATAGATATAGATATATATATTGGTTGGACTATGAACAGTTACTAAATGCTGGGGTTCCCATGGAAGAACAAACCTGGGAGAGAACAGGATGGGCTGGGTAGTCCAAGCAATAATGAGTGGAAGAAATAAACCTGAATGTGTCATTTGAAATGAGTGCTATAAGGCCCACACAATTCTTGCCTTTTTTAACTTTTAACTTTCTAACGCAAGTTTTATTAAGGAAACCACACACATAGGGGGATCCCATGCATGAGCCATCTAAGGAGCAGACTCCCTGGGCCTTTGAAGAGTGAATAGGAATACGTTAGAGATAGGGGAGCATGATGCCTGTTCATCAGGAATGATCTCCTGAATGGAAGGAGTAATCCAAACACTTCCGTTACTTCTAATGTTTAAAGGTAGGAAAATGAAACATCTGCTTACCTAATATTTTTATCCCTAAAGTTATCCATAAAATTATCAAATGTAGTAATAGTTCTCTTGGCTCCTCCTAGTAGGATACTTTTATGTGTTACTTTGATTAGAACTAGTGTTCAGCAGGCACATTTTCAACATGTGTAGGAAAAGACAAACGTGACTTAGACTACTTCTCAAAATATAATGTGCTTACAAATCATTTGGAGATCTTGTTAAACTGAAAACTCTCATTGAGGAGGTCTGTATTTCTAATAAGCCCCCAGGTGATGCTGCTGCTGCTGCGGGTCTGCGGACCACTCACTGAGTAGAAAGAGCGTAGACTTACGAGAGGTGGAAAGTTATTTAGAGGCAATTGGTGCATTGGTTTTCAAGTTTTATGGATGTGTATCAGAAGACTTTTGTTTGCAGATGTAAATTTCTCTGAAGGCTTATGGAAAGTGGATGCCCCTCCCTCTTCCCACCTCCAACCCTAACTCCAAGGAGAGCAGTTTGAAAATCGTCTCTGTCCAAGCACTACGATTTCTTCCCCTGGCTCAGAGACATTAGAACTGACTCTTCCAGCCCGAAATGAGTCTGGGTTTGAGGAGAGCAGAGCTGAGCTCTGTTATAGCATTTTCCCTGAGCTTTTTAGAGGTGCCCCTGCTGGAATTTCTAGGCATTCTAATGATCAGTGTCCCATGGAAAATGAGGCTCCAGGAGAGATTCGTTTTTTGCTGATGCTATGGGCTGTAAAGTTGAGCTGGAAAGAGCAGGAATGTTAATTCCAGAGACCGGATGGCAGAGATCTCTCTTCCTACTTCCCCAGTGCACTCCCATACAGCACAATCATCGGAATTTCTGAGGCAGCCCATCCTGATCTGTCAGTAGAATTCAAGTGTTTGTGTGTGCAGCATAAATACATACAGAACATTGACTTTCATCGTATACATTTTGGTCTGTGTGAGTATGTGCAGCAAATACGTGATTGAAATGTGACTGAATTGGCAATGCTGAATCACTTTTGAATTCCTGAAGAGTCATAAAGGAATAGAGGAATCATGAAAACCTAGATAAATAACATTCTCCGTCTGTAAAAGAAAAAAGGTGGGAGAAAGTAGATTCTGTGCAAGGACCTGTGAAGTAACACAAGTCTTGTGTCAGATACCAGAAGAACAATTGAAACTTGATTTGTGAGCATTTGGATGAGGAATTAGGAAGCGGCCTGGTTTTCCTAAGAATGGGAAGAATGGGTCGCGACGAGCTAATATCATTTCCTTTTTGATGGGAGAATGGGAGAGGAAGGGAGATTGCATACAAGAGACTTCTGTATTCTGGACAGATCACAGGAATTCTGATTCCCGTATCTGAATTTTAGCGCAGCCTTTCACAAATCCCCTTGTTTCCTGCTGAATAAAGTGGAGGCATGAAGGCTGGGTCAGAGTCGAGTTATGTGGCCTTAGCGTGGCTCCAGTAACTGACAGGCAGGCCTGGCTCAGGCCTCTGTCAGCCTTAAAGGGAGGACTTTGGTACCGTGCCTCAGGCTCATATGTTCTACATCATTATTCATGTTAACGTGTGACTTCACCTAGGGTCCCCAAAAAAGCAGAGCCTTAGGCAAGGGCTGGCATGCAGGTAGTTTATTTAGGGCACTGATCCCAGGGACAGGAAAGGGTACTGCGGAAAGAAACAGGAGGAGGAAAAGCCAACACAAGATTATGTTATCCAGCTTCACTGCTGCTGACTGTGCCTCAGAAGAGCTAGACAAGGTGGCTTGTGTCCATGGCTCCCTGCTCCCCTTGGTCAAGGGCTGCCCTGGGGGTATCGAGTCTCTGCGCTACCAGCTTAGTACGTGTGTGAGTGCTGAGCCTTCTTCAGTGTCCCACAGTGTGGTATCCGAGAAGCCACAAGGCAGAAAGCTAGAGAGAAGTACAGCTGAGGCAAGGTGCTGTCACGTTATACCCGCCTGAGGCTGGTGGCCACAGCGAGGACTGCAGGGTAAGTTGTGCTGAGAAGGTGGAGTTATCAAATCTATGGGTGAACCTAGAGGGATAGCTGAACCTAGGGGGCCCTGATGACAAACTCATGATCCAAAATATTTGAATGTAGGGCAGCTCGGGTGGCTCAGCGGTTTAGTGCCACCTTCGGCCCAGGGCGTGATCCTGGGGACCCGGGATGGAGTCCCACATTGGGCTCCCTGCATGGGGCCTGTTTCTCCCTCTGCCTGTGTCTCTGCCCCTCTCTGTGTATGTCTCTCATGAGTAAATAAATAAAATCTTTTAAAAAAATTTTGAATGTAACAGGATGACTCCTGAATCACTGTTAGCATAGCCTCTACGTTTGTATCTCCTAAACCTCGGGTCGAAGAGGATGGCTTAGCGGTAGCGTGCAGGAAAAGGAGTCCTGGCTCTTAGTAGACCTAGAATTTAGAATGATTAATGGCACGATGCGGTTGCTTCCAAAGCCACTTAAACCTTTAATAATACATTATCTGTATAATATAGTATATAATGATATTGTCTTCAGAAATGGGTCTTCTCTGCAGGCCAGACTGTCCCTTGAGTCCAGGGAGCAGTTCTGGTACACACTTTGAGGGAGATGGACAGGTCAGGATGTGGCCAGAGGAAAGAGGCTGGTGGGGCACTTGAGGAACCAGGGGAGCATTTAGAGTAGAGGAACAGATGGGCAGAGAACATGACACTTGTCATTGGTTCCTTGAAAGTCTGGTGCAGAGTTGAGGGCTTTAATTCTGCATCCACGTAGAGGGTAGCATATAGAAGCCAAAGTTCCTTCAGCTCAAAGTAAAGAAAAGCTTTGTAATGATTAGAGCTCCCAGACAGTGGCCTAAGCTGCTGTAGGAGGCAGTGGCTTGGCTTTCACCAGAGGTGGGCAAGCATTTGGAACAGTGCAGGGCACTGAATAATTCTGAATAAGACTGGCTCCTATTTACTGAGTGCCTGCTCTGTGCCAGGCACATTACTAAATTCCTTGCATACATTATCTCATTTATCCATCCCAGGCACCCTATGAAAGGAGGTAGGAGCTGTCATTATTCCATTGGTCAGAGAGGAAACAAGCGGTCTGACTTCCAGACTATTCCACGTGCTTCTCCACTGCAGGGACTCAGTAGGTTCCTTTAAAAAAAAGAAAACTGTGATCTCTTTGATGACCTCCAAAGTCCCTTCCAACCTTAAGATTCTATGGTTTAGGTGAATCAGGTATAAAGATAAGAAAACAAAGCTATTGGGAGCAGAGGAGAGAGACAATATGAGTGAATGAATAAGGGTAGTCTTAAGAGTCTTCTTTAGTTTTATTTTTTTTAAGATTTTATTTATTTATTCATGAGACACCCTCCCCCCCCCCCCCCCCCCACACACACACACAGACAGAGACACAGGCAGAGGGAGAAGCAGGCTCCATGCTGGAAGCCCGAAGTGGGACTCGATCCCAGGAATACAGGATTATGCCCTGAGCCAAAGGCAGATGCTCAACCACTGAGCCACCCAGGTGTCTCATCTTCTTTAGATTCTTTCCAGTGTATTCCTTCTGAACTTCTTGACCTGTTTGTGCCACCTATTTGTGATTTTTAAGAAATACGTAGAATGATTTTTTGGTTTTCTTTTGAAGTAGGCAGTGAGGTGAGGCTAGCTCACTATGATGAGTAGGACCACCCTATTTAAGAGAGGATATAATAGGGGTGCCTGGGTGGCTCAGTCGGTTAAGCATCTGCCTTTGGTTCAGGTCATGATCTTGGGGTCCTGGGATCGAGCCCCACATCTGGCTGTCATCTGCTTAGCAGAATATCTGCTTCTACCTATTCCTCTTCTGTGTTCTCTCTCCCTTTCTCCCTCTATCTCAAATAAATAAATCTTAAAAAAGAAAGAAAAGATGTAGTGAACTGAATTAGATCTTGTTTCTTTTGGGTCACACAAGAGCAATGATTAAGCTCTGAAAGTGTCAGTCATTTATTAGCAGAAGTAACTCATAATTGTAATCTCTATCTCCAAATTTTTTTGTTGTTGTTTCTCCATGTGGTTTTAAAAGTGATGATATGATATATTCTTTGTAGGGTAATGGCTACCTTTTCTTTTTTTTTTTAAACACTTTTTTTTTTTAAAGATTTTATTTATTTATTCATGAGAAACACACAGAAAGAGGCAGAGACAGGCAAAGGGAGAAGCACGCTCCCTCTGGGGAGCCTTATGTGGGACTCGATCCCAGGACCCCAGGATCCCGACCTGAGCCAAAGGCAGATGCTCAACCCAGCCATCCAGGTGTCCCGCACTTTTTTTTTTTTTTTTTTTTTTATTTATGATAGTCACACAGAGAGAGAGAGAGAGAGAGAGAGAGGCAGAGACATAGGCAGAGGGAGAAGCAGGCTCCATGCACCGGGAGCCCGACGTGGGATTCGATCCCGGGTCTCCAGGATCGCACCCTGGGCCAAAGGCAGATGCCAAACTGCTGCGCCACCCAGGGATCCCCTTTTTTTTTTTTTTTTTAAAGATTCTATTTATTTGTTTCAAAGAGAGAACAAGAGAGCACACATAGGGGGAGTGGCGGAGGGAGAGGGAGTGGGAGAGGGAGAAGCAGACTCCTTGCTTACCAGGGAATCGGGGCTCAAACCTAGGACCCTGGGATCATGACCTGAGCCGAAGGCAGCTGCTTAATTGGCTGAGCCACCCAGGGACCCCTAAAAAACACTTTCTGTGTGTCAAGCACTGTGCAGATAGATAACTATACAACTATTACCTACAGTTATCAAACAGATGAATGATACAAAGAAGCAGAACTAATGGTTGTGACAAATTAAATGCAATATATTGCAGTAATTAGATAATGTACTTATGACCCAGAGTTTAGCATGTAGTAAGTGCTTATTGACTAATTTCAAAATTATGTAAATCCACAAAGTAGATCGTATCTCCACTTTACACAAGAGGGAGTTTAGGTGGAGAGTGGTTAGAAAAGCCCCTGAGGTGTTTCTGATCCAAAAGCCTGTGTTGAATCCTCACCACCACTTGAATGCTGCAGGTCTCTTCCAGTCCTTAGGTAGATAAAAATGTTGAAGTTTAAATGAAAAATGCTTAAGGATATTTAATGGTAATTTTAATACGTCTCCCTCTAACATTTTATAAATCTAATCTTGGAAGAATTCTTTTTGGCTTGTCCATTTTAATCCTATGTAGCTTGATATGGTTTAGCTTCTTGTTTCCATTGGCATTTTTTTTCTTTTTTTAATTAGCAAAAAGCATCAATTCAGACATTTCCCTTCCTGTAAGGAGGACTCGTGGAATGGAGGCCTCAGCTGCCTGTGCATGAACGGGCAAGACTTGGATAAGGAAACAGGCTCTGCAAGCTGCAGAGAGGAAAGAATGAGGAATGTGTTATCTAATAGTTCATGGCATCCTTGACTTTGACAGACTAGCAATTGATGAGCTGGGTCAGGATCTCCTTAGGATCTGGAATTGGGCAAAGCACCAACTTGAGGGTTGTAAATTAAAACAAGCTCTCTCATTGTTTGTAAATGGTGGAAAATTTCTGAAGATTAGTTTAGGAAAACATGTTATCGTTGGTGTAAGAGTGAATCCTGCTTATTTCATTTCCTAACAGCATAAAATTCAGGAGGTGGGAGAGACTTTATCTATGCCAGTCCCTCTGTTGAAGATGTGGGAGGACTGAGGTCAGCTGAGGTCTTCTACCTGCTGGTGGGGAAGGGCTGGTGTTACCTTCAAGCACTTTCTCTCACCATCTATGACCTAGACCTTGGTATAGTACCACTTTCCTACGGCTGCCATTGTCACCACTTCAATGATTATTTGATGCTCTATTTACCTGAATGTCAAAGACTGTTCATTAGGTTGGTCTCCTGGAAGTCCTTTCCACAACCCCTTCTTTTTCATTTCTTTACTCACAGTAAAGTACAGATTCATTTTTATTGGTAGATGATTGGCATTCATATTTTGAAATACCAGAGAGTTCTAATGTAGAAAGGTTTGGCTTTATTTTAGCATCATCACAGTTCCATAATGTCCTCTTGTTTTACGGAATATCTGACTCAGCCACTTTGGAGTCCCCCTAAATCCTAGCAGAGAGCTGGGTGTTGTACACGACTGTCCCCATGCCTAGGGGAGGGATTTCATTCACTGGTTGGTGAAGCAGTTCTTTTGCATGATGATGTGGTAGACCAACCACAATTCCTCCTGGGGGTATCCCCCAACCCCCTAGAGCTTGCTGGCACCCTGCAGGTACTTCTTTTACTGCATTGGTCACAGGGTATTGTCATCATCCACGTTCCAGACTGGCCTGGGTCTTCCTCACTTTCTCCTCCAGCACCTAATCATGTGCTTGGCACATAGGTGGTGTCAGTATGTTTCTGTTGAGAGAACGTGAATAAGTACAAAGAAATTTAACTCCTAGCCCTAGTTCACAAGGGGTTTACATTTTGGTTGTGAGAAAAGCCTAACTGCAATAAGATTTGATAATAAAATAGGGACATGATGTGGGGTGCTTGGGTGGCTTAGTTGGTTTGGCATCTGCCTTCAGCTCAGGTCATGATCCCATGGTCCTGGGATCAAGCCCTGCATCAGGCTTCCTGCTCAGTGGTGAGTCTGTTTCTCCTTCTCCCTCTGCTGTCCCCCGCCGTGCTCTCGCTCTGTCAAGTAAATAAATAAAATCTTAAAAAAAAAAAAGGACATGATGATAGTCCTAGTGCTGTTACCAAAGAAGTATGTGATAAAGGCCTGATGAGATGAGGGAAATAGATGCTGACACTTGTTAGTACCTTACAGAAACCCTGGGTTGGGGTCTTGGTTACTTAGAAGTGTGTTACCTTGTAAAAATTATTTAAATTCTAAATCTCCATTTCCTCATTTGTGAATTGAGTTACCCCTCTGAAAGTCATAGGGCTACTACCAGGACGAAGCAGGGTTATGCATGCATATAATGCTTTGTAAACTGCGTCATGTTGTACAAATGCAGGCTGGCATTATTCTCAAAGGACTCACTGAAACACTGGGATGCAAAATTCAGGAATGTGCGTGTTTAAAAGATCTAGAAAAAGTAAGCATGGCTTCTTTTTCAGAGCTTCTGCTCATTAGCAAGATTCTCTTGATGAACACTGGCCACCTCTGGGCCTGGAGAAAGGCCTGAATCTAATGATTCATCCAGGACTTGGAGCTTATATCCCACAGTCCCTACAACCTGGCCTGGCTGTAACTTGTCAAAGTTCTGTTTGTGTCCACTTTCATCCTTTTAATTGATTAGATCGTTGGGTGCATTCTCTTTGAGTGTGGAGGACCCAAAAGTGAGTGCTAAAGAATATCTTTTGGGAAAGGCTGCCTAAATGCTGTGTTGTGACCACTGTACTCCTTCCTGCAGATACTACATTATGAGTGTTCATGAAGTAATTGAAAGCATGCTATAGGGATTCTATACATAAATGGGTAGGTCTGGATACTTTAAAAATGTGTAATAATCATGGTTTGGGTTTTGTTTTATTATTAAAGAAGTAACTCCTCATAAAAGTTATTATCCAACTTAAAACCTTTGCATTTTTTTGTATACCTCAACTAAACAAGAAAATAATTATGCTTTGCTTTTTATTCTTTAATATTACTTCCGCCTTTACCTGTTGCCGAACAAGTCTTAGTTGGAAAAGGAGAATGGTTTCTTGTCATATTTGTTTTTAACAAAACCTCCCTATTCTCACATTTCCTTTTTCTGGCAGAATGAGCTGTGTTAGCACATTTTCCAGATTATTGTGGTACTTGCAGATGATCTGAGCACAGTGAAAATATTGAAATTGTGAGCTGTAAGGTCGAACTTGAACCTTGTGTATGATTCTGACAATTGTAGTGTGTATATGTTGAGTTCATGGTATTTTAGATAGAAATAATTTGGAGGACAAACATTATATGTTCTCATTCATTTGGGGAATATAAATAATAGTGAAAGGGAATATAAGGGAAGGGAGAAGAAATGTGTGGGAAATATCAGAAAGGGAGACAGAACGTAAAGACTGCTAACTCTGGGAAACGAACTAGGGGTGGTAGAAGGGGAGGAGGGCGGGGGGTGGGAGTGAATGGGTGACGGGCACTGGGGGTTATTCTGTATGTTAGTAAATTGAACACCAATAAAAAATAAATTAAAAAAAAAAGAAAGAAATAATTTGGACGTGAATCTCTACTGTTGGTTTTAAGACTCCTCCCTTTTCTTATTCAGAGAGGGTGAAACTTGCAGAAGTAAAAACAGGAAATGCTTGGTTATTTTGTTGAACTCATTGAAGAGTTAAAAGGGCAAGTGGTGCTTATCAGCTGTGGTTCGGTCCTAGGATAGAGTGGATGTGGGTAGGTGAAGGCAAGAGAAGGAGGTGCCCCATGGCCCCCGGTGATCCCACACCTCTTCTACACCCCACCAGCTCAACACGTAGCACGTGGGATTACAATTCCCATGTTAGCTGAAGAACTGTTCCAGAGCAAAGGAAATCTACAGAGAGGTGACCACTATGTACAACATGGGGTTCTGTGTTGGAGCCTAGATTGGGGAAAACAACATTGCCATAAAGGACAGTGAGACAGGGCAGCCCAGGTGGCTCAGCGGTTTAGCGCTGCCTTCAGCCCAGGGCGTGATCCTGGAGACGCGGGTTGGGCTCCCAGCATGGAGCCTGCTTCTCCCTCTGCCTGTGTCTCTGCCTCTCTTTCTCTCTCTCCCTCTCGGTGTCTCTCATGAATAAATAAAAAATAAAATATTAAAAAAAAGGAGAGTGAGACAGTGGGATAATATTACACAATTTTAAATTTCCTTAATAAAATTATACCTTGGTCACATCAGAGGATGTCCTGATTTTTAGGAGATGCATACTGAAGTCTTTTGGGATAAAGGAATATGATGCCTGCAACTTACTCTCAAATGGTTATATGTAAGGTGACAAAGATTAAGAATTAGTGGATCTTCATGAGATGTATATGAGAGTACCTTTTTAAAAATGAAAAGTTCAAAATGTTTACCTTTTATATCAATATCCTGCACTGGAACTTTGGCTTCCAGAGGGAAGGGCCTGTGTTTTAAGGCCTTTGTATAGGCTGCCAGACAAAATACAGGACATCCAGTTAACTCTGAATTGCAGATACACCATGAATCACGGGGGCATACCTATATCACTTATAGTGCTAAAAGTGGTGAATTTGCAATTCAAAGTTTTTTTTTTTTAAATATTTTATTTATTTATTCATGAGAGAGAGAGACAGAGGGAGAAGCAGGCTCCATGCAGGGATCCCGACGTGGGACTCAATCCCGGGTCTCCAGGATCAAGCCCCGGGCTGAAGGTGGCCCTAAACCTCTGGGCCACCGGGGCTGCCCCTGCAATTCAAAGTTAATGAGGAGTCTTGTATTTTTATTTGCCATATGTGGCAACTCTGTCCTGAACGAGCAGGTGCCCCCAGTACCAGCAGAGTGGGTGACATGTAGGAGGTGCTCCTCTGTTACGGGGAATGAATGACCTATCTTTTCAAAATTATCTTCTATAGCTCCTGTTAGGTAAACTATTGTGTTTGAGCATGGAGCTGGGACTTAATCTGTTCTTGGACATGATCATCTCCTTGTCCTTCTGTCTTTGATTGATCTTTTCTCTTTGAGCTGCTTCAAGCTTTTGCCATTTCTCTGTAGTTGGTGGAGTCAGCCGGGTTGCATTTTATACTAAGTTACCCACATCCTGACACTCCTGACAGTTTTAAGATCTTCTCCTAACACACTTGAGTAGAATGGATACTGGAATCTATTTTGACAGCTGTTGGAAATCTAGGCTGTTGCTACAGCAGGTTAAGGAGGTTATTTGTAACACTGATATTATTCAGTGAACTTTTTGAAAAGATGTGTGCACTGCTCAGGAAAATAGTATTTTATAGAATTTAAATGATTATGATGTTCACAGTTAAATTATCAAATATAATGGTCTTAGAAATTATACGCTTTGTAATATTTTCCATTAATTTTCTCCAACAATGTAGTAATAGTGTATTACAACATTCTAAATTACCAATGCCCTTTAAAATGCAGGTGTGGAGTCTTTAAATACAGCTAGTTTATTGCCAGCTGTCCCATTGATAACCTTCCCCTTCAAAGTGACCTTTGAGCAATTTCATAAAGAATGAGTATTTATAGTATTTTGTTGTTGAGCTGCTAAAAGAGGGGTCTATGCAAGTAACAGGTGGCTTCAGTTGGCCTGCTTTCACTGAAATGTGATTCACATAAAGCACAGCATTATTTTACCATTGGAATTGTGATTAAGTGCTAGACTGACTTCATCTTTGGCAAATTATATTTCAGTGTTGAGGTTTGGGTGTAGGGTGGGGTGTCTCGCATGTGCAGGAGTTGGAAAGCTTACAGATAAGACATAGCAGCTGAGGGATAAAACCTCCAGGGTCTTCTTTATGCAGCAGAGGAATTTTTACCAGAGGAGCTATTCTACTGGGCTTTAGGCTTAAGGGCAACTGTTCAGATTAACCCTCTAGACTTGCATTTTCTTTTATCTTGGGTCCAAATCACTGAAGAAGGCTCTGTCAAAATAATGATCAGTACAGTGCTTAGCGCATAGTGGGCACTCAAAGTAAAATTTCTTCGATGGAATGCACTAATTATGTTTGGGTTATTATTTAACTTTTAATATGACTTAATTACTTGAAATAGAAGATCTTTCAGTTACTGCCCTTTACCCAATTGCTTGGCAACACAATTGTTAACATGTTTTCTGATTAAAATAAATGTTCCAAGCTAAGTTTATACTAGATCAGATTATAATATAAAGAATTAGAAGCATTAGATGGATGAGATGGAATTTGACACAAAAACTGAGAAGTCTATTTTATGAAGTATACTTTCTCCTGTGTCTAAAACGATTTATCAAATTGTGCAAACCAGGTCCTAGCAATTTGGGTAGACGAGTTCTTAAAAAGACAACATTCTTGGAAGAATTTCATTTCTATGATAGAACTGAAAAAGGGAAAACAATCACATAAATAGCACCAATGATCCTGTTTTTCCTTTCATTAAATTCATGAGTTGACCATGAATATTTTCGTCTTCTTTCCTACTACAAATACACGAATAAATTTGCTTACACACACACACAAAATTAGAACCACATGAACATATTGTAGTAGTATATATGTGTTTATGTGCTGTTCTGTGAAAAAAATCTATTTAAACTGCCTGTTTAAACTGAATTTGTCATTTGTATATTACTGCATTGCCGTGAATGGTCTTACAACAATATTTTTAGTGACCGTATAGCATTTCATGGTATGGTTATGCCTTCCGTGGTCATTTAGGTTACCTCCAGTTGCTTGCAATGCTGTGATAAACATCCCTGAAAACATGGGTATTACTTTGGATCTATACTTGTAAGTGCATTTCTAGGTCATATGCTCTTTTAAGATTTTGTATATAGTGTGTTAACCATATTGTCCTTCTGAAAGTTTGGCCCAGTGAACGTTCCTATGAACATAAATGTATTGACTTCCTGTATACTTTTTTCTACAATGGCTATCATTAAAAACAAACAAAAGGTGTGTTTTTGATAGGCTCTTATTATTTTCAGGTGCATTTCTTTGATGGTAGTTTTTCCTAGATTTATGGTCCAGTTGTGGTTTTTACTGTCTCCTTTTCCATTAGGGCATCTGTTTTTACTTTTTAATTTATGAGTACTCTTTGTTATAGATTTTTTTTTCTTTCCATTTGTATAGTGTGACTATGCTGGGAAGTGTTAAATTTTGATGCAGCCTATTGGTAGGAAAATGATTTTTGAGAGCAAGTAATATTTCTATCAAAAGCTTATTTTTCTCCCCCTGTGTGGTGTCAATTTAGTTTTCCAGAAGGAAGGAAGAGGTAACTGCTCAGTTTTACTTTAGTCCTCTCAGGAAGGCTTTAAGTTATTAAAATGTGTACAGCTTATATATTAAGAATCAAGACATTTCTGTATTTCCGTTGTCTGAAAGTATGTCAAAGAGCTCAAATTAGTACTTTATCCTAGAAAGTTCTCATTTTAGAGTTTGGTCTCTTTTATACCAACTTAAAACACATTAGTAGTGGGACAAAGGTTAAAATGTGAAATTTTCTGAAGACAGACTAATTTACTTAGTCATCTATCAGGAATGCCTAGAGATGGGTAGAAACAGTGATTGCTGTGGGCCTATCAAAACTGATGGTTTTCTGATCTGTAGATACCTGCTGGGTCAAAAAGCCTCATTTCTTCACTCCAGTGGTGGGGGAATCCTATAGCCATATATAGTATGGATACTTATTTTGGATTTTCCATGTTGATAGTATTCCTGTCTCTTTTGCATCAAACTTGTGTTATCAATATAAGTAGCAAGACTCAACTATAAACAAATTTATTTGAGGCCAAATGATATTAACATTAGTTAGAGCCAGTGATTCTCAGGATGGGGAGGACATATGTCCTTCTAGGTGGTAATAAGATGGCTCGTGTCATTCATTTATTCAAAATTTTTATTTTCTGTCTATTCAGAACTATGTTTTTTATGGGAAGGAACAAACTGTGTTAGAAGTTGAAGATACAGCTGTATACAAGGGATAGCCTATTCCTTCATTTGAAAGCAAAGTCCATTCCTTTGATTTGTTGGGTTTTTTAAAAAGATTTTATTTATTTGAGACAGAGAGAGAGAGAGAGAGAGAGAAAGCAAATGAGCGCGTAAGCAGGGAGGAGGGTCAGAGGCAGAGGGAGAAGCAGGCTTGCCACTGAGCAGGAAGTCTGTCTGTGGGGCTCGATCCCAGGACCCTGAGATCATGTCCTGAGCAGAAGGCAGATACTTAACCTACTGAGCTACCCAGGTGCCCTTCCTTTGATTTGTTTTAATCATGATATGTCTTAACTTTAGTTTTCAGAGGAGTTCCCTCTGATTGCTCTTTCCCTAGATGTGTGCATGGATCACTTCTTCACCTTCTTTCAGGTCTTCATCTTTTCCTTAGAGAAGCCTTCTTGACCACCTTCTCGAAACCCCCTATCCTGGTTTATTGTGGGCATGTTGTTCACCACCGGAAGATGTATTGTGTATCTGTTTGTCTTCTGAACCCCCCTCCCCACTAGAATGTAAAGTCTGTGAAAGAAGGGTGTGGTCAGTCTTGTTCTCTGCTTTTCCCTACCATCAGAAAGAGAACATCAGATACTGCAGGCGTGCAATAAATATTTGTTGAATGAATTATTTCACTGAATATTTCTGTGCCTATGGTGTGGTTGACACGGTGGGTGGCAGAAAGTGCTAGGAAGGAAAACAAAGCAGGTTAAGAGGAACTGAGAGTTCTTAAAGAGAGTTACAAAAGGTGGGAAGACACTGATAAGGCAACCTTCCCTTCCCTTTTATTTCCCCCCGAGTGTCCTTGAATCCTCCCCCTTGCTTTCTCCTCACTGTGTCATGGCCACTCTGTCAGTTGTGCCGAGTCTCTCAAAGGAGTCACACTACATTCTTTGCATGCCTCTCTCTGAGTTGACCTTCCCACTTGACTGGCATGAAAACCCAAATGTGGTCAACTCTTGAATGCTATATTTCCCAGACTCCCAGGTAACATGCTTTGTAGTAGCTAGCTCCTTCCAGAAATAGCCAAAGGCTACCTTAGGGGTTGATAGATAGTCAGATGTTAGTAAGGATTCACAGATACTTTTATTACAGTTTTCATTTTCTGTTCACATGCTTCTGAACCTAATTTTTCTGACCGATGCATCATAGATGCGTATCTTTCACTCGGTGTTGTAACTTGTCATTCAGATCTTCCAGGATTTCAGTTAGCATCTCTCAGAGGCAGAGGGGTAGCACCCCAGAGAAGATGGATGAGAGGTTGTTTTTGGTTATCACCATGACTCGATTTTAGCACCTGATGATAGGATACTCAACATCCTACAATGCAGGAGACAGCCATGACCAAGAGCAATTGTCCTGCCCAGAATGCCATTGGTACCCCCAGCAAGAAATGCTGATTCTGTCTCAGTGGTTCTCAGCAAGACTGGTTGTGGCCTCTAGGGGGTACTTTAGAAATTTGTGGGATGTTGCTGGTTTTCACATTAAGGGGTGGTTTACTAGTGGCATTTTTTTAAAAAAGATTTTATTTATTTATTTGAGACAGAGAGAGAACACAAGCAGGGGCAGCCACAGAAGAGAAGCAGGCTCCCCACTGAGCAGAGAGCCCAATGTGGGGCTCGATCCTATGATCCTGGGATCATGACCTGAACCCAAGGCAGACGCATAACTGACTAGGACACCCAGACACCCCTACTAGTGGCATTTAATGGGCGGGACCAATGATTCTAGAAGTCCTGCAATTCACAGGGCAGTTGCCCACACCAGAGAATTGCCCCACATCCCCCTTGACATTCAGATGTCCGCCAGGCAACAGAGACGTAAAAAGCCCTATTAATGATTAGCAGAGCCTACCACCAACCTTTATAAGAAAAAAGTATTTAAATAGATAGAAGTGTGTATTCTATTTTCTTCGAGACTACCAAGAATTGCTTCCCACGTTGTTGGCACCATTACTTGTGGTTTGTAATTGGTGTATAAGTCTGCATGTATAGCTTTGCATAGTAATTGTAGTATAGGGGCAAGGATCTGACCACTTCATTATGTCTTCTAGAGATTGTGTGCCTGAAAGTGCTCATATTATATGTCACACAGTTATCAATTATTTTTCTCTTATTTCTTTTTTTATATCATAAGTAGGCCCCCACATTGATTTAGTAGAACTATATGTAGTTTAGATTATATTATCTGTGATTTTCATTACAAGATTATAGAAGGGGCATGGGGTCTGATAAGGTTAAAATCCTTCATTCTAATCTAATTTGACAGCTACATCTCTCACTGTTCACTGTTCCACATAAACCCTGTTTCAGCCAAAGTGATTTGCTGTGTGTTCCACGTTTTCTCTTTCCCCATGTATGCCTTAAACTCATACTATTCCTCTTCCCTCAAGTTCTTTCCATCTCCCCCTCTATAAATCCCACTTATCCATCAGAGCCCAGTCTAAGGCAGCCTTGTGAGGCTGTCATTCCTAATACAGCTCTGTGATTTTTTTTTTTTTTTTTTTTAACTACTGTAAAACTTACAAGAGCTCCTCATCCAACACATGTCTACAGCCTGGTAGCATTACGTATCTTTTTATGTTGAAGTTATCGCCTCAAATAGATTGTCAGCTCTTTGCAGATGGTCAACTTGATTCGGTCTTCTTTTGATCCCATGTAGTGTCTAGGAATGCATCATGTATAGGTAGCTCACTCACCTAGGCTCTGCTCTCTTGTCTTCTTTGCTTTCCCAAATCTGAATCCTTCCCTGTCATTTTGCTAATTATGAAAGCAAGATATATTCACTGTTAAGACATTTTTAAATATGGAAAAGTAAAAGAAGAAATAATAATTACCATTGATCAGCTACCCAGAGCAACTCATTGCTATCATTTCCTTCTGGGTTGTCTTCTCTGTGTATATGTATGTTTCTTACAAAATTAGAATTATGTACTTTCTATGCTCTGTATTTTATTCTCCCCACCCATTTAATTTTTTTTCTTAAAGATTTTATTTATTCATGAGAGACACACACACACATACACACAGAGGCAGAGACACGAGCAGAGGGAGAAGCAGGCTCCATGCAGGGAGCCCAATGTGGGACTTGATCCTGGGACTCCAGAATCACACCCGGGCTGCAGGCATTGCTAAACCACTGCGCCACCGGGGCTGCCCCCACCTATTTAATTTAATGTTGTTTCATGGGCATTTTCCTATGTCACTAAATAGTTTTATTTTATTTTATTTTATTTTGTATTTTTTTATTGGCGTTCAGTTTACCTTTATTTATTTATTTTTTTGTATTTTTTTATTGGAGTTTGAACTAAATAGTTTTAGAAGACATTTATATAACACATGTTTTATGGAAAATTTAGGCATAGAAAAATAGAATAATATGATAAACACCTAGATACCTGACATTCAGCATCAGTAATTATCAATAGTATGCCATTCCGAGTATGTAGTTTATAGTGGAGGCATACAGTTTCATTATTTGGATGATACATAATTTATTTAACCATTTTTCTGTTACTGAAAATTTCGATGATTTCTGGTTTTCTATAATTTTAGATGGTAATGTTTTTACACATCTAGTTAGAATTATTATCCTTGCTTTCTGGAGAGCCTAATTAATTTCTTCATTATTAAGTAATTCTGATTATTGTTAGTTTTGTATTCTGGGATTTTTATTGTATTTCATATCTTTGACTGGTTTCACTATCATTTTTCTTTTCTCCAATCAGGTATTTTTTGCATTAGCCAGAATGGGTCTCAAATGAATTACAGTAACAAGTCATGTTCTTCTATTCTTCTTTTAGAGGAAAAAAAAAAAAGCCCCAAAATTGGCGATGTAGGAGGATGGCATTTACTTTCTATATATCTTAAGGGGCAAATACAAGAAAGAAAGAGAAAATGGTTTCAGGAGAAACAAAATCTGGTAAAATATCTTTGCCCAGTGGAAAATTATTTTTAAATGCATAATCTGCTTATTTTTTATTGAAAAATGGCCCCCTCTTAAAGGATGAAATGGTGACCATCTAAATGAAAGTGCACCTGAACCTATATATACAAGTGTATTTCTTCAGGTGATTTAAGTGTACATTTTAACAGTATATTTGGTATTTTTAAAACAGCATTTAAATGGAGAGTTCCGACATGCAACTTCTCTTTTATTTACTTATTTGAAAGATTTCATTTATTTATTTGAGAGAGATAGAGACCATGAGCCAGGGGAAGGACAAGGGAGAAGCAGGCTCCCCGCTAAGCAGGGACACAATGCAGGGGCTTGATCCCATGACCCCAGAATCATGACCTGAGCTGAAGGCAGATGCTTAACTGACTGAGCCACCCAGGTGCCTGCAGCTTCTTTTTTAAAGAGATACTTTCTCAGGCAGGGGAGAGAGATGCTTTCCTTGGATGTGGCCCATTGTGAGCTGTGGGAGGATGAGTGAGTGGAGAATTAGATGGCACAGGGGTTATTGGTACCCTCACCCTGATGGGAGTTCTCTGGCATCTGCTGATATTTCTACACCAGGTCATATACACAAAGATGACTCATGTGCCTCCTTACTCTAAGAAAATGTCTTTGTTTCTTCCATTACAAAGTAAAATATGGTTGCTGTAAAAAATAAAAGAGGGAGAGAGTATTCAGAGATTTATAGTAGAGATCTATAGAAAAGTGAGGGAAAGTGAAAGTTTCCCATAACCTATACCCCTTCCCACTGGATGACCACCGTTAGCAGTACTGTATGTGCTTATTTTGAGCTCTTTAGGTCCATATTAGCATGTATTATCCACATAATACACAGAACAAAAATACTACTTTTTGAAATGCTAGTGTAATCAGGGACTCTAAAGTATATAGACCATACATACAGTTTTTCCTGGTTAGAGGTAAAATGATAAGTAGAAATAGCAGGACAGAACTGGTTACATATGGAAAACCATAGCAGAAGGGGAAGCTTAAGAAAAGGAAGGAGGAAGAGCCCAATAATGAAGACAGAAGAATTTTTGCATATGAAATCCCACTTTGTTCATTGATTAAAAAAACCTATTCTGTGCTATGAGCTATATTCAGTATTAGAGATACAAACTTGTGAAACTTGCCCCTGTCAGTTCTTCTGGTGTTTTGCACATGCTTTTCCATCCATCTGGAATACCTTCCTCTTCTCTGACAATATCTCTCTCATCCTTCATGTCCCAATACAAAGGTCACTTCTGATGTCTAGCCTTGTCAGCTCCACAGACTGACTTGGCAGATCCCTCCCTGAAATTCTCACATTTGAACACCTCTCCACTAGAGCATTACTTACTGTCCTGTAAGTACACAATACAAACAGATGCTGAATTCCTTGAGGTTAGGGCCCTTATATGTTCATGGCTAGCTACAGAGTTTATTTATTTATTTTTATTTTTATTTTTTTTGCTACAGAGTTTAAATGAATACACAATTGGTGCTAACTAGAGAGAGAGCAAGAGAGAGAGAGAGAGAGAGAATATATTTATTGAATAAATGATTGAGTGAACTAAAAAAGCTAGTAATGTGGACCAAAGTCTTTATATTACTAACTACGATACAGAGTCAAGGAACAGTGTTAAGAGGAGTAGAGGGGGATCCTGGGTGGCGCAGCGGTTTGGCGCCTGCCTTTGGCCCAGGGCGCGATCCGGGATCGAATCCCACGTCGGGCTCCCGGTGCATGGAGCCTGCTTCCCCTCTGCCTGTGTCTCTGCCTCTCTCTCTCTCTGTGTGTGTGACTATCATAAATAAATAAATAAATAAATAAATAAATAAATAAATAAATAAAGGAGTAGAGGGACAGTCTGATATTCATTCTTTTTTTTTTTTAAGATTTTATTCATGAGACACAGAGAGAGAGAGAGAGAGAAAGAGAGAGAGAGAGTGCCAGAGACACAGGCAGAGGGAGAAGCAGGCTCCATGCAGGGAACCCGATGTGGGACTTGATCCCCGGTCTCCAGGATCACGCCCCAGGCCGAAGGCAGTGCTAAACCACTTCACCACCGGGGTTGCCCTGATGTTCATTTTAATATAGACTTTAACTATATGTTACTTGGATATTTAGATAATTGGATTAAGCAGAACACCTTAAAGTATTTAATGGAGCTAAATGGGAAGAAGAGCTTCAACATAACATGTCTTAATGGCACATCTCATTCAATATTACTTAAGAATTGTTAACCATCTTATATGTACATTTTAGAAAGATAGAAGAAAAAAATCTGTGTCCCATGAGCCTAGAGGATTTCCACGTTGTATTTTTGGTGGGAGAACGCTGGTTTTTGCCTTCCATGTTAACAGGTCAAGAGTGGGACTACTAACCTAAAGGTTTTAGTAATTGAGAACTATGATTTAGAAACTAGAGTTCATGTAGGGTTCAAGAAATAATATTTTTTCAAGAAAAAGTCAAGGTAGCCTCATAGCAGATCTGTTTCCTGTATGGAATTAGACTTACAGATCTGGAAGGAAGGGATCTTGATCACATCTGTTGAGTATTGTAACTAGATCATGGTATGTGACCTGAGAAGATGGATGAGCCAGGTCCTGGCAGGAAAGACATGGCTCCCTTGAAAGAGAAATGGAGGAACTAAAGTGACTACGAGCAAAGATGTAGGCAGGGGTCAGGAAAATCCACAAGCATCCTAGAGTTAACAACAACAGAAGGTCATTGCCCTCCTAGCTGTAGGAAAGGACCCCCTGACAGGAGCTGTGGCCTGGGGTCAGGGGTCAGGAGAGAAGATTACAGTCATAACCAAAGTAACCCAGGAGGGCAGGAGCCAGGGGGATAAATATCGCCACCTGTGTCTCTTCCCTCCATTCAGTTTCTTGCTGGCCTTTCCATTGGATGACCCAAATGGACCCCAGAAACCAGGGAGCCAAGAGATGTGGTCTGAGGAGAATAGACTCCTGGGGCATAGATCAGGGTGCAAAATGGGGGAAAGTGGATCTGAAGGGGCAAATGGAGAATATCTAGACAGCGGGGAAAATCTTCAAGTTAGGCAAAGTGGCCTTCCTTGTCCATAGTATTCATGTGTTCATTTGAAAGGTTATCTGGTGAGCCTCATTTGTTAGGATTTTTTTGCTTGCAGACTAATTTCTAAGTCAGATATTATGAAGGGGAGCCCCATGCAGAAGTGTTTTTTCTTTGGTTCACACAGCGTTTTCTTTAAAAAAACCAACATATGGCAAACTATATTGCCTTTGGGGAGATTCACATCGAAGCCTGAGTCTCATACTTCTTTTGACAAATGGAACATTTGGCAGCACTAGGCATGCATTCCTATATGGGAACAATCTGCTAAAGTTAGTAGGAGCTGCCCCTTTAGGTAGGTAGGAACTCTTCAGTTTGCCTCAATCCCCACCACTCCCCGTTGTGGTCTTAAACCCACATGGTCTCTTCATGATCTCTGTAGACATTTGAGATTGTGACCCCTGGCCTCAACAAAGCACTTCAGAGAAGGAAGGATAGAGAGCTAAATTACACTTAATCTAGTCAGCTCTGTCTTGGAAGAGGTACTTCTCTACAAAAGGAATAAAGAGATTACTCTTGGCTCTGGAGACACAGTCTGAGTGTTTGTTAGACTATCTAGGAGAATAGATAAGTTTTGCAATAGATAAGTGAAGTTCCATTTGATTTTTTAGATCAGTCTCTGTGTTTACCCTTAAACTCTACATTATTTTCTGTAGAACAAAGATTGTTGAATGGAATATGTTCCAGTTTATTCCTTATTTCAGTGCAGGAGCATGCTAAGGAAAGAGAAGGGCTGAACTGAGAAAGAAATGGAGAGAGAGAGAGTAGAGAAAAAGCAGGTAACTTGTAATCTGATATAAACAACACTGTCAGGAACATCCTGTTTCTAATAGTTTTGTGAAGTTAGCCTGTTTTTTTTTTTTTTTTTAAGATTTTATTTATTTATTCATGAGAGACACAGGGAGAGAGAGAGGGAGAGAGAGCGAGAGAGAGAGGGAGAGAGAGACAGAGACACAGGCAGAGGGAGAAGCAGGCTCCGTGCAGGGAGCCCAATGCAGGACTCGATCCCGGGACCCCAGAATCACGCCCTGGGCCAAAGGCAGGCGCTAAACTGCTGAGCCACCTAGGCATCCCCTAGCCTGATTTCTTTTGCAGAAATTCCTCGAAGAGGAATTGCTGGGGTAATGCACATGTAAATTTTTGATAGACATTCCCAAACTGTATACCTGTTTTTAAGACCTTTATTTTTATTTTTTTAAAAGATTTTATTTATTTATTCATGAGAGACACAGATAGAGAGGCAGAGACACAGACAGAGGAGAAGCAGGCTCTATGCAGGGAGCCCGATGTGGGACTCGATCCCAGGACTCTAGGATCACGCCCTGGGCCGAAGGCAGGCACCAAACTGCTGAGCCACCCAGGGATCCCCTGCTTTTAAGACCTTTAATTCTTATTGTCAAATTGCCCTATAGGTCTGCAGTAGTAGCCAGTGAGGACTCAAATAGGGACATATTACCCCACATAAAGGCAGCCTGTTGGATGTTTATGACAGAAACAGACTACATTTTTACCTACTAGTACCATGTATTATAAATAATCTCAGCACTTAGGTTTTGGAGTTTAACAAAACCCTGCAGATAGATAGAAACTACCAATTTGGCATGATAAAATTTTCTCTGCTCTATGAGATTTTTCTTTAGATACTATACTGCTTAGATTATGTCAAGAGAAGTGGGCTCTATTATCACTATGATAAAAGATTAGAATTAGAAGATCCGAGTTTTAATTCTGGCGCAGCTGTTTTTCTGTTTATATGATCTTGGACAGGTTAGTTGACTTGTCTTAATCTTCTCATCTACCCAGTGGGGAAAATACTATAATAGATTCAGAGTGTTATTGTAAGAGCTATACTATCGATGTAAATATAGAATATTTTGTAAATTGCAAAGCAATATATAAATTTCTTGATATTATTAGTAACAATAGTAATACTATTCCTAAATTTTTCTGATCCCAGTTCCTTCTGGTTACTTCTCAGATTACAGATTAATTACTTGGATGGACATTCTCTTGAAACTGTGTGCCTCTTTTCTTCCTAAAACACTGGATGTCTCTATCTGAAAGGAAAATTTCAGGAGAATTTATGAACTTGTAGTCTTAGAACTTGGAGAGAAGAGACACATATTCGTGCATATTCCCAGATCATTAATCCTACTTTTAATTCTGCTCCCAACCTTGTACCCTATCATTTCCTAATGCCCAACTGCAGTGAGTAATAACAACCTTTGAGCAGATCAAATTTCAATTTTAAAATCCAGGAAGCAAAGCAGTGCTTTGGTCTTTCTCCTTTTTAAATAATAGTTATACGTCCCTTTTTTCTTTTTAGGCAAGTTAGATGTGTGGTTTCGGCCAGACCAAAGGGAAGCCAGGCCCCTCTTCTGTATATGACACCATCATAAACCCAGATGGTCTGGGCTTATGAAGTAGCTACTTAATGAAATAATATTTTGGCATTAAATGCCTCACACCTGAAATTAGGATCTTTGGAAGATGTTTTCTGGGATTTTATTGTGGTGGTTGTTGCTTTTATTTTTCTTTTTATGTTTGTTCCTGAAAGATCTTTATTATTAAGTTCATCCAGTATTTCCATTGACCCAGCTGCTTGGAATCCAGTGAATTGTCAACAGGATATATTTTCTTTCAGAATTTGTTATTCTGCTGGAACCATGCTGGGGTGTTTTTGTGATTGAGTTAGCCACCAGATAACCCCTGCCCTTAACTTTCTAGATTAAAATTGTTTCTCTCTATTGTCCAGAACTGTGAGTTGGTATGTCTCAAGTAACTGTTTAGCATGTAAAGTTTATTAAAAGCTTGCTACTGAAAAAATAATAGGGCTCTTGCCTGTAGGAGCCATTATGGAAGGTGAGAGCCCCTGTTCTGGTAAGATTCAGGTCAGGACCTTTCGTTTCCCTAACAGAACATCAGTGATAGTACCTATATGCTGCACTTGAAATGCTCAAGCAACCTTAATAGTTCCTTAAGGAAGACATTTTACAAGACAGGTTAGTCATGAGTTACTGTAGGTTCTTTTTTTTTTTTTTTAAGATTTTATTTATTTATTCATGAGACACACACAGAGGCAGAGACACACAGTCAGAGGGAGAAGCGGGCCCCATGCAAGAAGCCCGATGCGGGACTTGATCCTGGGACCCCAGGATCACACCCTAGGCCGAAGGCAGGCACTAAACCGCTGAGATACCCAGGTATCCCGAGTTACTATAGGTTCTTGAAGAGCTTCCATTTTATCATAGTAGCAAGGGTAAACAGCTTGCTTGGACTGTGTTAACCAGCCATAGACAGATACACCTTTACTGAGCTGCATTTCAGTATCTGGCCTTTGGCTTCTACCAATGGTTGAAGGAAGAAATGACCTCCTGGATTCAGCTGAAATCACCCTTCCTTCTTTCTAACTTATTTTATGGAGGGACTATGCCATAAATTCCTCTTTGAGCTCAGCAGTAGAAAATGGACGTTCCTTCTGACAAATCCATCTGCTTCCACGTTTACGAAATTGAGAATTC
Organism: Canis aureus; assembly: GCF_053574225.1. Classification (NCBI taxonomy): domain Eukaryota; kingdom Metazoa; phylum Chordata; class Mammalia; order Carnivora; family Canidae; genus Canis; species Canis aureus. Next base: position 33,866,584 of record NC_135619.1, read on the forward strand.
ATAACCTATCATGTTTCCTTTTTAGCTTTGGTTTCCTAAGCTCAGAGCCAAAATTAGTGCTTCATTACAATAACTCTCGTCTCCATTTCCTGGTAGTTATCTCCCCTTTCTTCCATGTGGATTAGCTCTTCTTTTCTTTATTTCAGCAATCCTGTACATGTGTTTATTTTAAGCCATTTTAAATCCTTTATGGAAGTAAGTAGAGTTCAGATTATAAATAAAATGGTATCGCTTATATTATTGTCATAGTCACATTATTGATTTATGTTTGGTGTTAGTCTCCTGCTTCCCTCTGCACTTCTCCTTTATCCTTTTTGATTCACTCATAATTGGATGGGGATAAAAACCCAGAATATGAGCAAAAAAAGGATATGATCCTCAACAGAAACCTGGCAACATTTTTAAAGTATAAAGTTATAAGGCTTACTGTACAGATATTTTTATTTTCTGTGAATCAGAGAGCTATATCACTTGTCTTAGATACAGCATAGGGGTTAGAGTGTTCGGTTAGCAGACTTTGTTGACGTTAAATAGTGGACTTTATGGCCTGGATCTCCTTCCAGGAGCAGCCTTCGGTGTTAGAATTATAAAGCACTTTTCAGTTGAATCTTCAGTTGGGTTTAGAGTTGCTGTTCTAGGCAGAAACCAAGGCTGATAACTTGGAGAAAAGAGTCTGACCTTTCGAACGCTCTAACATCACTGTCCATAAGAACTGACGTATGCGCACTGGGGTTATAAAGCCAGTCTGGCTAGAGTGACTTAAAGACTTTTAGGCTAAGATGACTGTTCCAGGTCCTTGGGTAAAGAAGGAAACTCAAAAGACATCTGGTAGTAATGGTGGGGAGAATATCAAGCAAAAACTATATACAAACAAAGGGAAAAGGAAAACAGAGACAGCAAGATCCTGAGATCCAGGTAAGTACCCTCTCTTCTCTCACTGAGTCTCAGCTGGGCCCAGGGAGGGCTTGTGATTTAGCAGCATGTTTGGGACAATTGGCCATAGATTAGGTCACCGTGGAATCAGTGCCGTCTTTATTTGGAACATCTTTCTGGGGTTGGACCATTGCTTTAGGGTTAAGTGAAAAATTGCTGTTCAAAGAGGAAGCATAGGGATGCCTGGGTGGCTCAGTGGTTTAGCGCCTGCCTTCGGCCAGGGAGTGATCCTGGAGTTCCAGGATCAAGTCCCACATTGGGCTCCCTGCATAGACCCTGCTTCTCCCTCTGCTTGTGTCTCTGCCTTGCTCTGTGTCTCTCATGAATAAACAAATAAAATATTTAAAAAATAAAAAAATAAAAAAAAGAGGAAGCATATCCCATGGTACTGCTGCTTTATTTGAAACCAAATAATGTATTTGCCTATTGCTAGAAGACTGCCCTTTTTAAAACAAAACGAAACAGAATGGCACAGCCAGTGGCTTTCAGAGATGAAGATACTTGCCTTTGTGTCTGTTCTAGTCAAGTCTCTTCTACGGGTTGTGTGGAACAGAAACCATCATGAGCTAACCTTAAGGAAACGGGAGGTTAGTGCAAGTATGTGAATATGTTCTTGGGGAGTGATGTGAGACTTCCATGTTCAGGAACCTTCCCCAGCCTCAGGGGATCTAGAGTTGGGATGCTTTGGGGACTCAAGACAGCTACTTTCTGGCTTTCTCTTTCACTTTATTGTGTTTGTCAGGCTAAATGTCTAGGTCTCTGTCACTTCAAGTGTGGCCTGGAGACTGGCAGCAAGGACATCACCCGCAATCTTGTAGAAGTGCAGCATCTCAGGCCCCACCCCAAATCGTATTGGCATTTTAAGACCTCCTCGTGATTTGTTTGCACGTTAGGGTTTGAGGAACACTGGTATAGGTCCCTGGCTATTTATAGAGCTCTTCCCTTTACTCAGGTGCCTGCTCCAGTGTCATCATCCTGGATGAGGGGCTGGGCAGGCCCATGTGACACACATGAACATGGCTGGGGCTGTGAGAGGGAGAGGCCAGACTGGCTCATTTTATACGGTGTTTAAGACTTTTGAGCTTGCCTTTGACTTGTGCCATCTGTCAGGACCGTGGTGGTTCCCGATTGCTGAGACCAAGTTGGTAGAGAATTCTAGTGATTTATTTAAAAATAAACAAAACTGGTTGTAGTGCCATTACTACTTTAAAATGTCATTGCTTTATTTATATCTTATGTTTCATTGGCTCCAAGATAATTAAACCTGAAAACACTGTAGAAAAGGTATAATTTAGGCAGTTGTATGAATCTGAGTTTCAAACTCTGACATAAATGTACGCAAGTGATTTAACAACAGCTACCTCTTGGTTCCAGCTAGCAAACACTGATCAGTGCTAGTGTTTATAAAGCCTGTGGTGCCCAGCTCTGTCTGGAGTCCAGTGTGCATAGCTCTGGCTCCCATTGTGCCCATTAGCCTGTGAAATTGATTTTTTTAAATGGTTATACAGGTCTCTGGCCTGTAGCCAACTGGATGACTGAGCAAGTGAGTCCCGTTTTCAGGAATTCTGTGAGTCACTTAGATCATTCAAGGACTGGTGTGTGTGTATATCAGCTATTCCCAGGGACACTTAGGACTCTTCCACAGTTTGGTACATTGCACATTCTAGAAAACATTTTCTAAAAAGGGAGAACTTTTGTACCTCCATTAGTTTATTTTAGTTAGAGAATTTTTTTGGTTTTATTTCTTTAAATCTCTTTATATTTTTTAATAAGGCAATTTTTTTTAGAGTAGTCTAAACCTCACAGGAAAATTGAGGGGAAGGTAAGAAGATTTCCCTTATGTCCTCTGCCCCCTGCACACCGTTGCCTATTTGAATGCTTCATTCCCTTCGCCTGCCCTTGCTGACCATAACTTAAAAGGCATGATTAGCTGTTTGCTCCTTGCTTGCTTGGCTGGTCCAGTTTTTGGTGTTTTATTTATTTTTAAGATTTTATTTATTTATTCATGAGAGACACAGAGAAAGGCAGAGACACAGGCAGAAGGAGAAATAGATTCCATGTGAGGAGCCCAATGGGGGACTTGATCTCAGGAACCCCGGATCACCACCTGAGCCAAAGGCAGATGCTCAACCACTGAGCCACCTAGGTGCCCCATTTTTGGTGTTTTAAGAGTGCTGATTTCTTCCCCCTTAGTAACTGTTCCAGCAAGACTGTGGATTTTCATATTGCCTTTTAAATAGAATAGGTCTCTGTAAGGCATATTGTTAAGTTTCTCTCTGAATTTAATGACACAAATTAAATCTGCTTCTTTATTGAAGCAATTCAGGTGATAAGAAAGAGGCTCTTGAATCAAGAAAGAAAAGAAGTACCCAAGGTGATGTCGGGTATGCAGAGAGTTAGGGTCACTCTTCTGATACACAAAATGAGCTTCTGTGCTAAGAAAACTCCCAGCTCTGAATGAGGAGTTGATTGTAAGTCCATGCAAGATGGAATTTTATTTCCGGGGCATTGTTGGAAACCCATTAGATTAGATGGTCTTCAATCTTTTGTAGTCTGAAATTTTATGAACTCTTATAAACGTAAAATCCTAAATGGAGAGAAAAGGGGCTCCCTGCCTTAAATTTATGTTCTATCCAATATGCACTTTAAAGTTGGAATTCCCATTGCACTTCTGATCTTTTCTTAAATTGTGAAATCTATCACACATACAAAAGAGTGTATCACATTTACGTGCCGTTAAAGACTAATAAGATGAACGCCCCTGTGCCTACCACCCAGCCTGAGAAATAGAACATTACCAGTGTCTTTGAAGCTGTCTCTGTTAATGTGCATTTCTAGACTGATTTCACATGCACTGCAATGTTTTGTTTGTGAGCACTAGTATCGGTGAATACCAAGCCAGAGAGTCTTAGCCAGTTTTACCTCATGCGCAAACTTTTTTCGTATTTCCAATCTGATACTGAACTTGAACACAGTTGAATTCTACCTCTTAGAAACTGATCTTTAACAAGTTAATTATCCTGCTTAAAAATAATAGCATCATTCATGAATTTAATTTTCCTGTTCACATGACAATTGCAGCAGTGGTAGCTTCCCTGCTCACAGATTGAGTATCCATCAGCTTGCGCTTCTGCTGTAGGGAAGGCGCAAGGTGCCTGCTTATAAACTGACAGTCCTTCCAGGCCCTGGAGAAAGCATAGCTAAAGGAAATGATCTTGAAATCGTCAACATTAAATCCGTTAAAGGTGTCATTATTTTTAGGTGTGTGTCAGGGGCAATAAAGTTCTACCTTGTTATTTTTGATGTGGATTTTTTTTGTTGTCACCTACAGTTCCAAAGAGCCAAGATCGATGCATACATTTAAAAACTACATACTTGGGCAGCCCCGGTGGCGCAGCGGTTTAGAGCCGCCTGCAGCCCAGGGTGTGATCCTGGAGACCCGGAATCGAGTCCCACGTCGGGCTCCCTGCATGGGGCCTGCTTCTCCCTCTGCCTGTGTCTCTGCCTTTCTCTCTCTGTGTGTGTCTCTCATGAATGAATGAATAAAATCTTTTAAAAAATAAAAAAATAAAAATAAATAAAAACTACATACTTTGGTGGAAAACAGAGTTTTTAAGAAGAGAGTGAAATACATTGATTAGCCATTATACTGCATCATTTAAAAACAGGCAGGGAAACCTCACAGTGATGCAGATGGCCAGTATGACAGCTCTCAGGAGGCCCTCTGGAGTGCCCATCCTGCTGGAGGTCTGGGCTCATGGCCAGAGGCACTGGTTCTTTTTTAGTAACGACCAGAGCTGACATTGAGTGCTTCCTGTGTGCCAGGCATTGTGTTAAGTGTCTCATAGCAACTGCATTGATAAGGTACTATTATAAATGAGGAAACCAAGGCCTAGAGGAGCTAAGACACCTGCCAGGGTTGCATTAGTCACTGTCTCTGCTAGGGTCGCAGAGAGAGAGCATTGCATAGCGGTTAAAGGGATGAGCATTGGGCAGGCGGTTTGGGTTCGTGGTGCACTCAGTCACTTACTAGCTCTGTAACCTTTGGCAAACTACCTTAACCTATGTGCCTCAGTTTCTCATCTGTAAAACGGGGATGCTGACATTGTCTCCTCTTAGGGTGGGGTTTAGGATTATGAAGTAAGGACTGTAAAGTACTTGGTCCAGTGCACATCATGTAATACATGCTTAGGAAAGTCTAGTTAATTTGCAGAAAGTGAAGAGTCAGTGTTGATCATTTCTCTGAGAGTAGTCTGATATTTTAATGTTTTAGAAAATAATTCATTCTTATAAAAGCAACAATGTTTGTTATAGAGCAGTTAGAAAATATATAGAAATAAAATAGGAAAAAAGTTTATTATCCCACTATCCAAACAGAATTTCTGTTAATACTTTGCTCTGTTTTCTTCTGCACTGCTTTGATAAATATTGTGATCATCATCGTGCTTTATAAGGAATTTTACATCCTCGTATACTTAAAATAATAATAGAGTGACAATAAGAGTATTAGCATCGTAATATCTTTATAGTGTAATTTTAAGGACTATAATAATTTCTATCTTGCTCCATTGTTTGAAATTGACTATTATAATTAATGTTTTCATAAACATATTTGTAAACTATATCTTCTTAAAATAGAATTGAGCACTAAGCACACACATATAGCTAGAACTTAAAAAAATATTTTACAGATTTAACATTTTGAACTGTAACTAACTTTATATATACAGACTTTAAAAGAAACCCGTGTCTTTAAAACATCTTTGTTAGTTAAAAGCAAGTTATCTTTAACTTAGAATACAACAGTGATGAACTCATTTCAGTAGGTATTTATTAGTTGCCCATTTTTACCTTAGGACTGCCTTAATTATTAGGAGGGTGAAGAAGTTGTAAAAATAAGTTTAAGGATCAATCCCACCTTTTAGAAGATATGAAGCATGTACTTTCCTGGGTAAGGAAGAGATCAGACCTTTATCTGCCTTAATTCTGAAAGGATGCGAGCATTAGTGCGTGTGCATGCGTGTGTTCATGCACACTTTTTGCAACGCTGCTTCCATGCCATGGGCTTGCTTCATGTGATTTCCAGCAGTGTGAGTTCGAGATTAGAGAGCACCTCGCCATCCTGATTGGCCATCCCGTATTCGTATGATGCCCATGTTTACAAGCTGTTTGCAAAATGTTGCTTGGTGCTGCTTAATCTGTGGCATGTGCCTGCTTCTGACGCCTCCTCTTGTGGGAGGCAGAGCTGAGCCCGGGGAGGGAACATGCCCCCCTGCACAGTCAGGCTGGGTGTGAGGCTGCCCCTCTGAGGCAGGCACAGTGACCTGAAAGATGAAGGACACGGGCCCTGTTTGGTCTCTGCACTCTGGAAGTCGTCACGAGACTGTCAGCATTCATTCAGCACATTTCTTTGAGGTTTTCTGTGAAATGTCTTCTCCAAATGTCTGTTTTAAAGGTTTTGTTTTTCAAAGTCCAGAGAGATTGAGTGACTCAGATGGTTCTTAAATCTGCACGCTGCATGCTGCCTGGCACCATGTTTTTATACCCCTCTCCTTAGTTCTTTTGTTTGGTAGCTGAAGAGAATCTGTGGCTCGTGAAAATGCTGCAGAAGGTATATCGGGTGGCCAGCACATCTTCAGATATTTGCCAACACTGTCTTTGGTGTTAGGAATGGGATTCTCCCCTAAGGCCTCCAGAAGGAATACAGTCCTGCTGACACCTTGATTTTAGCCCAGACACCTATGTTGGATGACTGGCCTCCAGAACTATGAGATAGATGGTCGACATGTGTTGTTTTAGGCCGCTACCTTTAATGGTGATTTGTTATGGCAGCCAGTGGGAAACTAAAGCCATTCCAATATGGTTACTGAGAGGTAGGCTGTGTCTGCTCCTGATGTTTCATCTCTGGAGGATAATGTCCTTTTTGGCATTGTAATGCTTTCCTGGGGGGCTAATTCATGCATCTTGAGAAGGAGGCGAATTTAACAGGACCCAAGTTTGAAAGAAATAGCAGTAGTTGACTACTACCTCAGTACAGATTCCTCTTGGCCATGCGGCACTTCTCTCTGCCACGTGATTATTCAGAATGGAATCTTCTTGACTGTCCAAGAAAGTGAAGTTAGTTAAGTCTCTCATGTGTTAGACTGACAACAGAAGTTAGCAAAATCATTTGGAAAACTTTGTTGGAGTGTTTAAACCTGCTTGCAGCATTGAAGGCATGACTTAACCTTGGAAATAAAAGTAAAATTGCCATGTCTTTGTGGTTTTCTTTTCCCAGTAAGGAATTTATTTGCTCTGAAAAATGGGAGCCCGTTATGACCTTGAAAATCTCCTTTTATCAGCACTGCTGCTAGTGAGTTCGAGGTGACTATGTGTGGATGCCGTTTCAGCTAGCTGACAGATCCCTTTGTCTTTTGATCTTTCTGCAACCTGGTTTTTGTTTTTAACTGTAAACATGACCTGTCTCTTCCAGAACTGGGTCACTTTCATTTTGGTCAGAATATTTAATAAAAGTTTCAAAAGGAAACCAGGGTTTCTGTAGCATTTTTCTCTTCCAGACAAGCTGGGATGAAACTGAAATGGGGCCAAATCGGCATCTACATTTGAAATGACAAGAATGTATTTCTACAAAAATATAAACTGAACTTCACAATGTAAAGAAGGAACAAAGTCATCTATAGAAAAGCAAGTCCGGGCCCCAGAGCTCACAGAGTACCCATTATAGTCATTCCAGAAAAGCGTTTTCTTTACCGCAGAAGTTACCAGCTAGCTCGGCCTGGCACTGCAATGGGCGGACACTAGCTCTTACTATTCTCTCTACTTGGCGTTTGAAAAGTATTTCTTAGCACATTTCTCTCATCTTTGTGCCTCTACAGCTGGGTATTGCTTACAGCTAAGTGTTTTTTTGTGATAAAGTTAATTGCCGAAGCTTCGGGGTTTTTTTTTTTTTTTGAACCAAGTTGTGTGGAACATGCAGTCACTGTTGATAAAGTCTTATTACTATAAAAGTCCATTCTGATTTTTAAAAAAAGTCAGACAGTTCAATTCTCCTGTGGAATAGTTGATAGTCAGTGATATAATAGTTTGACTCTGATACAGTCTTACAATAGCTCAGCTCCAGTGCATATTTTAAGGGTGAGTGTGGAAAAAATAAGCTATGAAAAGCACTTGTAGTCAGATGGAAGAAGAGAGAGTTGTCCCTCCTGCCCCCAGCCAGCAGATATGCCCAAATTTGTAGAATTAAAATAGGAAGCTCTTAAGGTTCATGATGGTATGTGTTTTTCCCAAGGTTTCATCTAATAAATATTAAAAACCAGCATGATGATAATTAGAATTTATAGCACATTTAATTATGCATTAAAAATCATATTAATTGTGATGATGCATAGAAATATAGTGCTTTGATTCATAGAAGGGAGCCTTTGAACCTTGGCTAGGCATATGGATCTTAAAGGGAAAAAAAATTTAAAAATTCAAAGAAGGATCAGTGAAGAGGAATGAATGTTAATAATGCCATAGCTTACTTCCCTTTTCAACCATAAAGCCCCATTTACTCATCGGAACAGCATCACCAATAATGAGCATATTCCTTGTTGCCCCATGGGTGGCCTTCAAGGTTTCCGTTCTGCTTGACAGTTGAGTAATGCCCAGTACACAAGTTGTCTTCCAGAGTGGACTTAAACTCTCTGGGTAGCCCCAGGTCCCAGCAAACCACTCGATCATAGAAATCATGGCCTAGAGAATAGCCTTCTCTGCTCTGGTTTTGGCCTCTGGTTGCCTGTGAGGTTATAAGGAGAACCTGATATATAGATTCAGGTATATAACACACTGGTTTTGATGGGAAATAAACCAGCAGTCACCGTTGTCATAGCTAATGATTAGTGTAGATGGATCTACTCATTCTGTGGATAGAAGCCCTCAGATCAAGCCTTCCTTTGATTGACCTCAAATGCGCAGACCCATTTGCTAAGGTGAACTAGGCGAGTAGTACTGGATACCTTGTACCACTGGAGTGGAATTTCATTTGGTTTTCCAAATTACACCTCTGAATAGTACAGGATTTGCATTATTACTTTAAATGTTGGTTATTTATCTTTGGAAAATAGTAGCTGAAAATTTACCTAACAAAAAAATTTTTATTCAGAGAAAAGCCTTTCCATTTTGATTTGGTTTGGATATAGTTAGCCAGTTTCTTCTAATTTTTTTCATTTCTTTTATTCTATCCCTCAGTGTCCATATTTTCGTGATATGATACTATCATTTCTGCATTCACTTGAATATGGTGAACTAATCTGCATGTCTCCAACCCTTCTTTGAGTCATCAGAAGCTCTTTCCTGCTCAGTAGTGTTTGCGCTATTATTAATTTTACCTCTTATTTAAAATCTTATCTTTCTTTGAATATGAATGTCTTCATTTCCCCTAATGCCTATTCAGTTAACTCTAATTGCGGTTTCTTCAGTCTAGGGTCATCTTAATTAGTTTAATTATTGTAGAAGCCTGTTTCCTAAATGTGCTAATAGCATGAAAATGACTTATTTCCATGTTCTCTGTCGTGCTATGCTAAGAGACAGAAAAATTCATACAAGAAGACTAAAAAACATCAGTTTTCTAGGATGGCCTATTCAGGGTTGTTGCACCCACCCTCATCAACCTAGGAGTCAGGACTTCAGCCGAAGGGCAGAGGGTGGAGCAGGGGGTTACCTAAGGCAATCCATAGCAGAAAAAACACAAGCCTCATAAAGAGGAAAAACCAAGGAAAGCAAATGCACTTGACAAGAAGAACAGGATACAAACAGGAGCAGATTACCTGGGTCAGGAGCTGGGTGGAGATTATAGGGAAGTGGGAGCAGCTAGGGATCAAAGGAAGCAGGTAGCAGGCATTGCTTTGACCAGAACTGGGTATTCCTGATTTGCCTCTGTTGATAGGCTCATGGCATATGCATGCTAGGTTGGTTTAAAGAATTAGGGCTGGTTGTGAACAGATGGTGCGATAAAAATGTCTTCACATGTACCCAAACATATTGTTGAAAAGTCACCCGCTCTGAAAGGTTAGACCCATTGTGGTGCACCATCTATTGCCCAGCGAGGGCGATTTCTCTGTGCTTCTTTCTTATAGTGCCTGATTTCCAGTTTCCATGTCCAAATGAAAGTAGACCATGGGATGGTTGATTTTTTTTGCCTGTGATCTTTCTTCCATTCCTTTGTAACTTATTGTACCTTGTTCCATAAGTTTCACATAGTATCTCCTTTATTCTACCAATTATATATCATGAGCAATTTCTGTCTTTAAAGTGAGGGTTCTTGGGGCACGTGGGTGGCTCAGTTGGTTGGACATCTGACTCTTGATCTCAGCTCAGGTCTTGATCTCAGAGTCATGGGTCCCGGCCCTGCCCAGCATGGAGTCTACTTAAAAAAAAAAAAAAAAAAAAGGGGATCCCTGGGTGGCACAGCAGTTTAGCGCCTGCCTTTGACCCGGGGCATGATCCTGGAGACCCGGGATCAAATCCCATGTCAGGCTTCCGGTGCATGGAGCCTGCTTCTCCCTCTGCCTATGTCTCTACCTCTCTCTCTCTGTGTGTGTGACTATCATAAATAAATAAAAATTAAAAAAAAAAAGTTGTGGTTCTCAAAGTGTGGTCTGGGGAACCCAAAGGTCTCTGGCTCTTTCAGAAGATCTGCAAGGTCAAAACTATTCTCACAATAATAGTAAGACATTGTTTGCCTTTTTTTGCTCACATTTTCTCATGACTGTACAGAGTACAAGTTCATCAATAAGGATTCAGCTTCTATGCCACAAGTAACCTTTAAGAAACAACCAGTTGTTGAGTTTTAGTGTCTATCAAAGAAGAATCTAAAAAGGCTATTAAAATCCTCCTTTTCCAACTACATTTCTATGAGGCTAGATTTTTTTCAGATATTTTAATTGAAAGAGCATATCACAAAAAATTGACTGCAGAGGGAGATACGAAAATCTAGCTGACTTCAATCAAGGCAGACATTAAAGAGAGTTACAAATATGTAAAAACTGGCTCTTCTCACTAGTTTTTTTCCGGAAAATAGTTATTTTTCATAAAATATGTTATTTATATTAACATATCATGGGTTTTAAAAAATAAATTAATAAATAACTATGTTTAAAGTTTCTTTGTTTTAATTTGTAATATGGCTAATCTGGATAGATATAATCCACAGAAACAAAAGCTTTTTGGGGTTTTCAATAATTCATAAGAGTGGAAATGGATTTTACAAATCCAAGCATTTATTTGGACAATGCAAAAATCTGGTTAATTACATAAATGTATGGTCCATAAGCATACAGTATAAAGTCAAAGACTGATAATGACAGTAACTTTTAAAAGGTACTTGGTCTGGATCTCCCCTGTCTTCTGCATGAGCAATTGGTACATTTCTGTCTTCTTTCTTCCCCTTACACACCAATTGAATCCCCATAACTGTAAAACCTGGTGTAAACCTTACATAAATATGTGGGAAACAGTTATTATTTACTCTCTTTTCATAAAAGGTTTCAAGTTGCCAATAATACTTTAATAACAGCAAGCAGTTTTGCCCTTTTTGCCTGAGGACACAGCTTTATGACAAAATTTCATTGATTCGCAGTTATTTATCTGTTAAAATAAAAGCCAAAGTATCAGCCTCCTAAGAGGAAGACTGGAGAAGCCATATTATTTCTTCCAACTAAAGAGATAGAACTTATCAAATGGAAAGTGGCTGTGTGATCATCTGGTAAAGTCCTTGAGTCAGAGGTGAGACCAGGGTTGGGACTTGGTTCTTTTGAATTCAGCTCGGTCATCGCAAAATTCACCATTATTACTGTCTCCCTCCCTCCCTCTCTCCCTCCCTCTCTCTCTTCTTTCTTTCTTTCTTTCTTTCTTTCTTTCTTTCTTTCTTTCTTTCTTTCTTTCTTTCTTTCTCTCTTGCATTCTTTCTAGCTTTTATTTATTTATTTGAGAGAGTGGAGGGAGAGAGAGAGAGCATGAGTGGGGTGAGGAGCAGAGGGAGAAGCTGGCTCCATGCTGAGCAGGGAGCCCAATGTGGGACTCGATTCCTGGACCCTGGGGTCATGACCTGGGCCAAAGGCAGACACTTAACCAACTGAGCCACTCAGGCGCCCCTGTCATCTTTCTTTGGTACTGTGCCTGGTATGTGTTCAATAAGATTAACTATGAAAGAGTATATGAGAGTGAATATCTGGTAAAGAGGGAGATGGACCAGAATTCAAGGGCCCTGGCCTATTTTGGCTCCTCATGAGCTCACCCTGTGACCTTGGATTAGTAACCCAACCTCCCCAGTGCTTCTGGGTCATCTGTCAAATAAAGATGTACCAGCCTAGAGAGGTGGAAGGCATTTTTATAGTTTATTGTATAATTTATTTGTGTTGTCTCATGTAATGATTACAACAAACCTCAAGGTAATGAAGGCTGGTGTCAGTACTTCCATTTTGCAGTTCAGGAAATACCTGAGGTTATGTGATTAGTAGTGATTACACTTCGTTCTAACAATACAAAACCTAACAATACAATACAAAACCTCTGCCAACAATACAAACCTCTGTCCTAACAATGAAAAACCTCTGCCAAGATGTGTACATGAACCAGTCTCTTGGTCCTTGAGAAATACATGTTCAGAGCACAGGACATGCTCATAAGTTGGAGCTCTGACTTATTTCACATAACAATATGGCTACAGGTAGTTCTTCAGGAGTGGATATTGTAAGCACTACATTTGAGGAATATTGTGGGCTAAGTAGATATTTGTGGGTTTACCTAAATTCTCAATCATCACTCACGGGATTGTTTCATGAAAAAAGGTGTTTCAAATTCCATACAACCTGTATATAAATGAGCTTTTGCAACACAAAGCATTCTATAGTTGGGAAAGTGTTTTCTATTTTAATGTTTATCATTTTTATTTTGTGACTTATTTGAAATCATAATTTTGTATCAATAAGAAGTCAGAATATTTTACCTGAAAGTGATAGTTTTAAAGTATACTATTTTAAATAGTATTTGCTCCAAAGTTGATAGGTTTACTCTATTATATTATTATGTAGAGGGAGGTTCCTCCCCCGCTCTCCCCCTCCGAAGGCGGACTTAATTATATGTTAGAAGTGAGTGGAGGAAAAATTCTTATCAGAGATTGCTTATATAAAAATAAAATTTCATGGTACTCCATCATCTTTAAAGTAAATTTTACTTGTATTTATAAGTGGCTATCCAGTCTGTGGTATGTCCCATGTGACTCCATATAAAACTACATACTATTTCTGGAGAAGATAACTAAAAGCAGATAGCTGCCTCTATTTAAGCATATCCCGTATAGAGAATGAAAATATAAACCTTCCTATAGGAGAGATTATAAATTGCCTTGTTTCCTCTGCTCATGCACATTTAATATCTGTCTTTTTTGTTCTCTTTCAAACTATTCCGTTATGCCACACTTCTTATATTGGTGGGGCTTGGGGGGAGTCTTCCCATAACTCTCCCTTGAATTATGTGACAATGCCTATTTTTTCTTTTTGATTCTTTAGAACTTCTTAATTCTTTCATGAACAGAAAGATCGCATACTAATATATCACTATTCTTTTCTTTTCTTATTCCATTAGAAGCCTATCCTGCCAGTTAGGGTTTTGTGTCATTGTATGAAGCTGTGTATGCCTTGGTGATTGTGTCAATAGTTCTTAAAGCATAGGGTCTGAGCGTGGGAAGGCTTCCTCTTGCTTGAGGCCATTTTTTTGGTTTATTTCAGAATTTAATAATGTGAAGACTTCACTATTGTGAATTCCTTTGGTTAAGCTAAGCTTTTATAGAATTAAATGTACTATTATTTATTTACTTTTGCTAAATTGATATAGTTATTATGCTTTGATAAATTCAGGGCTTTTTAATGCCTGTCTTGTCACATTCTTATAGTTGTATATTTTTCCCAGTAACAATGAACAGTTTCAAGAACACTGAATTTTAAAAAGTATGTGAAATTTCTTTTTCTTTTTTAAAAATATTGTATTTATTTATTCATGAGAGAGGCAGAGACACAGGCAGAGACACAGGCAGAGGGAGAAGCAGGCTCTCCACGGAGAGCCTTATGTGGGACTCGATCCCGGACCTCAGGATCACAACCTGAGCTGAAGGCAGACGCTCAACCACTGAGCCACTCATTTGTCTCTGAAATTTCTTTTTATAAGGTAGCAACAGAGAAATAATGTCCTTTAATTGCAGAAGGAGAATTTTGAGTGTGAGCTAGTGAACGTTGAAGCCAGACCTGGAATTTGTTTCTAGTCAATTTACATTTGAGTAAAATTTATCCTTGTTTCACTTATGTGTCAAACAATTTATTCGAGACTCTGATGAATTTTAAATATATATTTATAAACCAAAGGATCTTTAAAGGTACTGAAATTAAATATTTAATAAATGTGGAGGTGTTTAGATATGGTACTCTTCTTTATAATTCTATGACAATAAAGGAGGAAAGATAAAAGGATCATTCATTTTCTTGAGGTAATAGATTCTGTAGGATATATATGGTATTTCTTTCCCAACTGTACATGAAAGGACTGTGGCTCCCCAAACACAATAGGCTCTTTCAACAAAAAACTAGTACAAATGTGCATTCAAGTACGTAAATAAGTTATATGACAAGAACATGCAAACGTGAATTTCTATGTCAGTAATTGCATTGAAAGCAATAAACTATTTTCTTCACTCAGAGACATGAGTTCAGGCTGGTTTTTAAAATTATGTGAGGAAGAACCTGACAATTCAGAGGAAAGTGGTGTGGGAAGATATTTTAGTTTAGCCAACTCCCTAGTGGCTTCACATTTTTGTCTTCTGTGAAGTTGAGAAAATGAACAAATGTCTGGTATTCCATGTACTGATGCAGTCATTCTGATGAGTCATTAGGTTTCACAATTAATTTCAAGAAGTCAACCAACCTCTTTCTCCACGAAAGTTCAGACTACCACTATTCACACATCATTTTACAGAATTAATAGTGAGGCCCTATTAATGACAACTTTTTTTTTTTAAGATTTTATTTATTTATTCATGAGAGACAGAGAGAGAGAAGCAAAGCCATAGGCAGAGGGAGAAACAGGCTCCCTGTGGGGAGCCTGATGCGGGACTCGATCCCTGGACCCTGGGATTGTGACCTGAGCCTAAGGCAGACACTCAACCGCTGAGCCACCCAGGCATTCCCTACTAATGACAACTTTAAACTGGACTTGGAGCACCATTCAACAAGTATTCCCAGGAAAATTCTTTTCTCTACAGCTCATTACTGTGCCTAGCTTATAAGTTTCTTGAAAGTTGGGTACCTGACTTAACCACAATATAAACTATGTTTTCACAAGTTTATTGAGGACTATGTTGTATGAGAATGACTCAAAGCCTCCCTGACATCAAGGTGGATGATGTCTTTTAGGCCTAGCCCTGAGTTTTTGGAGATTTAGTATTAGAGGATTTGTTCTTTAAGGACTCACCCATTCCGTTTGTTAGCCTGGTTTTTTTCAAGGGGTTCACGATTGATTGTGCCCAAACATTATTAGTCTCTTGGTGACAAACATTGTAAGAATAAAAAAATTATTAAATGCTTTCAATTTAGATGAGGTGGCTTCTGGTGTAATTCAGATTACAGTTGGCCTAGAGCTCTATGGTGTTGCTAATGTGCTTTATTTGAAGTAGTGTGCTGGAACCAGTTCACATCAGTGCACATGAGCTGACCATACACAACTCTTTCCAATTAGTCTTTCAAAAATGTCAACCTTCATAGTCTGAAATCAGCCATGTTGAGTCTTTACACCAAGGAAATTGGCACACTATATAAGTCTTCCTCTCCACTCTCCAAGAACCAGTTATTAATAATACATTTACTACTACTATTTTAAAAATAAAAGGTACTAATTTTGCAATTTTGAGATTTTAAACAGTATCTACTGAAGATTGATCACAAAGGAAATATCAAATAAGACTTTTGACATTAAGATATTACAGGTTTAGCCATACTACCTCCCTCTATTCAAGCATTTATCAAACTTACCTTCTTTCAAACTTGAACAAGAGAATTTAAGCTTAGGTTAGAATAGATAAATATTTTTAAAATGTTGGTTTGATTTAACAGATTCTTCTAGATGTAGGTCTTTTTTCCAGTTTGGAGAAAGCTGGCTACAGTTACTAAGGAAGATTTCCTTGGGACTGCTAATCTTGCCTGGTATGCAAGAGAAGTGGGCCAGTCACCAACAAGATGCTTTGCTTTGCTTTCCTTTTTTTTCCTTTTGTTTGTTTTATTTTTAAGATAACACTTGTCCTTTGGAAAATTACTTACTCAAAGATGTCTTGGGCAGAAAAGAAAAATGTTTTACTTCACTATTTATTGGATCTCTATAAAGCAATGTACTTTTTCCTAAGGCTAACTAAATAGTAGGGCTAGCATTATATAAAAAAGTCATGTCTTGAATAAAAAATATATCATTTTCATTAGAAAGATAAGAAAGGCTTTTTATTGACCAATATGTCACTTAGATATATTTTGAGGGTAGATTTGTAGAGTCATTTCCAACATGAACACAACTGCTATCAAGTATATTCTTAACGATGATTCAAAATAGAATGAATTATAAATGGGAAAATTGCTAGGAATGATAATCTACATATTGATATAATTAATAGATAATTATTCCAAGTCAAATGTTAATTAGCCAAGATCAATTTCTGGTATTCAGATATAGCTGTTTTCAAGACTGAAAATGATAACTTTCTTCCCATAGTATCCTAAATTATATTTAAAATCCTTTAAACCCTTGGGGCAAGAAGAGTAATCTTGAGCTCCTGGCTTCTCATTTACATTTTCTTTTCTAGCTGTGTCTATAAGATGTATCTTAGCACTCAGTGCATTTTACATAACAGGTGTTCTTTCTCTACATAGCATATATTGGAGAAATGACTAGAACAAATTTAATAGAGAAGACGTTAAGAAATCACAAAGGGGGGACGCCTGGGTGGCTCAGCAGTTAAGCATCTGCCTTCAGCTTGGGGCGTGATCCTGGAGTCCCGGGATGGAGTCCCACATTGGGGCTCCCTGCACGGAGCCTGCTTCTCCCTCTGCCTGTGTCTCTGCCTCTTTCTGTGTGTCTCTCATGAATAAATAAATAAAATCTTTTTAAAATTTATTCATGAGAGACACAGAGAGAGAGAGAGAGAGAGAGAGAGACAGAGAGAGAGAGAGAGGCAGAGACATCCCAAATAAATAAAATCTTAAAAAAAAAAAGTCAGAAAGGGGAGCATGCTTGTGGCTGGGGATAACCTTTTTTTGTTTTAGCTGGAAGACAAAGACAAAAAGCAGGGAAGTCCATTGATTTTTAAAAATAATGGCTTCCCTCTGGACTTGGGGATGCTTCTCTGTTTTCATTGATCTCAGAACTTCTGTCTTCTGGATAACCTTAAATTTAGCCACATTAACCCTGCCACCATCTTCTTAATCCAGCCTCAGTTGTGATGTGAGGTGATGCTTAGCCATAAGACCCTGTTGGTCATCTCTTAGACCAAGCATTCCCCCTAACACTGACAGCTACCTTTTGATGGGCGCTACATATATGCCTGGCCTGTGTAGAGAGCCTTACATACATCATCCCATGGGGTTGGCATCGTTATAATTCTCATTTCTCAGATGTTGAAATAAAGGGTTTGGGAGGTTAACTTGCTTTAGGTCTCACAGTTAGCAGCTGTAGAGCCAAAACTCATCTGCAAAGGGACCTAATATTATTGCCCACCCCAGAAGGTTGTTCTGAACATGGAAAGAATTAGTCATTGGAAACTGCCCATAGCAGCACCTGCAACAAAAACAAGCACCGTGCTAAGTCTCAGCTATCATCATCAGCAGCAACATCACTATTATCATTAAAACTGGGTCAATTTGGGGAAAAAATGAGGTCAGTTTGATCCCCAATTTGGTGCTATTAAGTCCCACCTATAATGCCAGGTAGATAGGAGTGCTCTTCCCTCCCTGTCACATGGCTATTATGGTCTATCTAGAGGATCCTAACATGAGACAACTGGTGATAAATGATGCAGACTCATATGGCATTGGTCCTACCTTGCCAGTTTAGAAACACCTTCTCTTGCTATAAGGTGGAATGTTTTTGACTGTTCTTAGGTCTGAGTTTTTTTCTTGAAAAGAGAATTAAACCAAGTAGGAAAGAAGTCCTAAGTGTGCTGAATCTGAGGTGTTTCCTCAGCAAAATTAGGTATAATTTTAATATTGAACCTAGAAAAGAAATCATTTTCCATTCCCTTTTCCTTACGTGCAACTGAAGTTTCACACCAGATCAGGTGACAAAGGAAGAAAGGAAGAGCTGACATCTGAGAGCTGTTTTGAAGGCGTGACCTCTAGGAGAAGGTCTCGTGCATTGCAACTCCCAGATTTCCTGTTCAAATTTTTAAAATAGCAACTCTTGAGCTCAAACAGCACAATCACAGAGTAGCCTTCCCTCGCTGGCACTAGCCACAGAGAGCCCAAGAAGGCTGTCATGAAGCAAGACCCCCCATGGTTAAAAAATGCCTGAAGATTGTTCCATTTATGTTTATTTTCAGAATGTCTTTTTGAAATATATGTGCATTCCTAGATTCTATCCTTTATTTCTGGTCTCTTGTACCCAAAGAAAACAAATCTGCTCCCTAAAATGTACAGGATATCGATGCTTTGTAATGCGTTGTCTAAGAGGAAAAAAGGAAAATCTGATTTTTGAAGCGTTCAGTGAGAACATATTTGATATGCCGATGAAGTAGGGAGAACAGTTCTTTTAGGGGAGAAGCAATTAATCTTTTAAAAATCATTTTTATTCATTTGGATTCCTTAGCATTGCTGATAATATGTGAAATTTAGGAATAGAATAATGAATATTTAGTGGAAGAATTTTTCTCTGGAGGAGGTAAAATATTTCATTGATATATATATGTATGTATATATATATATATGTTACCTATGCACAATCTTTGTGATATTGACTTAAAAAATGAATTTTCTTGAATAGGTATAGTTCTGTGTCAGCGACACTAGGATACAGCTTGTAAATGAGGGGAAAACCCATTTTCTTTATATGAAGGTTATGTTGCTTTTGTTTGCATTGGAAATTAATCATTTAGGGTTTGTTATTTTGTCACATCAGTTTTGATGTACTGAGAAAGCTATAGTTATAATGTCTCTCTTCCATTTTGCACTCTCATTATCTAGTTCTCAGAGAACAGTTTTCTCAAATAACCAGGCAACTAATGGAGGAGGCACTGCTCAGGGCCTATCCAAGGAGGCAGGATGTAGGATTATGATGAGCCTCACATGAACGCTTGTGATGTGATCTTCAAATGAGCATACCCATAAAGTTGTACTTTGCGTTAAAGGCATTGGCTTAACAAATGTAAACACTTAAGAAATGCCACAGTTTGCCTTGGCATTGAGGAACTTCAAGAAATGGAAGTAGCCCAGGCCTCTGCAAGACAAGGTTTTGTTCATTTGTTCCTGACTATAAAGTGTAGCGATTCTGGCTGAGGGAAGTCTCCTGGCCCTGGAAAAGCATCTAGACCCTGGGGTGGGTCTCATCCTTGGCTGCCCATGGGATCACCCGGAGCTCAAAGTATTATTGATTCTCCGTCCCAGCCTCTGGGACTGTGGGCTCCTAGGTCTGCCATGTAGCCTGGGTACTGGGATTTTTTTTTTTTTTAAGATTTTATTTATTTATTCATGAGATACAGAGAGAGAGAGGCAGAGACACAGGCAGAGGGAGAAGCAGGCTCCATGCAGGGAGCCCATTGTGGGAATCAATCCTGGGACTCCAGGATCAAGCCCTGGGCCAAAGGCAGGTGCTAAACCGCTGAGCCACCCAGGGATCCCAGTACTGTGATTTTTGCTTCTCAGAGTCTGTTCTGTGGGTGAGCAGCAGTTTGCATCACCTGGGACATTGTTACAAAATCAGAGTCTCAGGCCCTGTCCAACACACAACTGAATCAGAGACTGCATTGCCACAGGAGCCCCAAGTATGTACATTCAAGTGTGAGAAGTTTTTAGAGCCCAGGGTCCTCATGTCAACTGGAAATGGTTTAATTCTGTAGCTGAATAATGTATTGATCCAGAAACTGCTAGAACCCACTGGATAGTATCTAGAATAGGTTTTGGGTAAAATGAGGATAAGCTTGATTTGGACTTTCTGAATTTGAGGTAAAGTTAAATATCAATGTAGAAATATACTGAACATAGTTGGAGATAGCAACATGGGAGTTCCTGGTTATTACTGTATAATTGCCTTTAGAATCTCTTGACCTGGAATGTTCTCATTCTTTCTACTCTCCCTGAAACCTGGGAAGCCCAGGGCCCATCTCTTCTAACTTAACCATGGAGAAAATAAGAAGGATGTTTCCATTTTCATAAGACCTTAGTGTGAGGCGACAGTATAATGGATGGTGTCAGGAGGAACTGGCTTGATTTCATCTATTCATATTTAATTTCTATTGTGTCCTTTCCAATCACATGATAACTTACATGTCAGTATGCAATGTGGGGAGGAAAAAGACATCAAACATTACAGAATGACTCTGTATTTCTCTTCTGGAACCACTTCCATTGACTCTTATTATACAAACCCTCACTGAGCCAGGGAGCCCAAGAATTACTGATCTAAGACCTTTTGGAGACCACCTGCTTTGACATCTATTTCAATGCTAGCAGGAAATTTCAGAAACAACCAATTTAACTGAGCCCAAATGATGTGCTCACTGAGGTTTGGTAAAACGCCTACAGTTGAGACCTAGAAAGTAAATGCAGTCTTCCCTCTGAGTCACTTGTGACTTTTAATAGATTTTGAGAACTGATAGAATTGCCAAGAAAGCAAATAGTTTGATTCATATGACTGTACAGTTATTCTCAATTACCAAATTCAATTGACGAACACCACAATTATTTTGTAATGTAAAGGGTGACCTGAGAAAAGAGATTTTGGGAGGGGGGGTTGGGAAAGTGACCATAAATTACTAAAACATGAAGGATACAGCAAAGATACTCAGTGACTAAAAAAATATATATGTCGGGAAAATCAATACCACCGTTGAGACTGCTTTTCAAATGTAAGGATTTTGTAGGCTAATAGAAGTCTTTGGAACACATCTCTGGATTTGACAACAATGGGCAGACAGTGTTCTTTAGGACGATTTATGACATGGGTTTGGTTTCCCATACTTTTTCTAAATGCTAGGCTACTACAACAAACAGCCCAACCATTTCTTTTTTAACACTTATTTTTTTGGTGGATGGTTTCCGTCATTCCTCCTTTCCTGGGTGCTCTTCCCATCCCAACCCCCCCAGCCCAAAGGGCTTTCAGGAGATTAGGCAACCCAAAGAAACTGCCAATGATAGTGTTTTGCTAATTCCATAAATATTTCTGTAAACTTGACTAGAGCGAGGCATAATTTCAGCAATTGGAGTAATGGGCTTTCCTGCTGCATCGTGCATCCAGATTGCAAGCGCTCCGCCTTGCTGAGTAATTACTCCCACATTGCTGCCTCGCAACACTGTCATTAGGCTTCCCTACACTAGGTGTGAGGTTGTGGGGAACCTAACGTAAACATAGCCGTTCTGAAATGAGCTGCCCCCAAGTTCAGTGGCGAAGATAGCAAGAATATTAGTTTCCTACAGAACCTGAAGTGTTGATTTGTTGGTAAACCTGGGTGGGGCTTGTTTGTGGATTCCCAGGTGGGGTTTATGCAATGAGAGGTTAAATCCCACACACCTCTTTAAAAATTTAGTTCCCGTATCTGCAGGTCTTCTTGGAGAAAGGGCCTCAGTTTGCCTGTTTGAAATGGCAGGTACTCAAGAAGTACCTCAGGAATAGAAGTTTGTAATAAAGCTTTTTTTAATTTTAATTTTAATTTTGTTAAAATATTTTATTTATTTATTCATTAGAGACACAGAGACAGGCAGAGACATAGGCAGAGGGAGAAGCACGCTCCCTACAGGGAGCCCAATGTAGGACTCGATCCCAGGACCCTGAGATCATGACCTGAGTCAAAGGCAGATGGTCAAACATTGAGCCACCCAGGTGCCCCTAAAATTTTTTTTAATTAAATATTCCAAATTCCCATATGCAGCTTTGTTCCATCAGGCAGGTTCAGCTCATGACCTGGTCTCCCTTGCCTTGTTCTCCCCACTTTCTTCCCTGCCTCATCCCTCCAGACACTGTACTGTACTCTCAATTATCCTACTCTGGTTTGATATCTCTGTGACTTCTGCTTGGAAACTTCTAGCTGTTTCTGAAGCATGCTTATTAGCAAAGCCTGTGTTTTGCACCTGACCCAGGTTTGGAATTGACTGCATGTCAGACCGGATGGCAGCTCCACTATGAGGTGTGTGCGTGAGCTTGTGTGCATCTGAGTTACCTTTTAGACCTTAGGTTCTTGGAGGTTAGGAAAGGTAGTAGCTCTACTTTAATTAACATTCCATTTTAGCACCTGATACAGGGTCATTAACACACTAAACGTTAGATGTTAGAGTTTATCTGCTTTCCACCAGAATTTCACTTCCCACTGGATACTATATTTCTTTCATGCTAATCTATATTTTAATGGCCTCTAAATTGTTAATTGAGAGAGTAATTAGTTCTAATTTGGTGTTAATGTTATGAACATAGAGTAAGAAACTAATTGACATGGCATGCTACCAGCTAGAATTTTATGAACTAAAACTTCTGATCTCTTGCACAACAGTGACTGATCTCATTATGGAGGTGCCATTGAGGACAAAGGGCAACTTTGCCTCCAGGTGATCTGCACCTCCTGAATGCAGAACTGATAGCTTGCCAATGGCGGGCCGCTTTGATTTTCTCAGTCCAACAGCACTCCCTTAAACCTACTTTCGGGAAATTAGCCTAACAACCTGGATGCATATTTGGTTAGCCCTATTTTTGTTTTCAGTTGCTTTTGTGTTTCCGACCAGATACAAGGAAGTCCTTGGAGACTGCAGAATATATAAAGCGAGAGAATAGCCATTCCCTCCATCCAGCAAATCTAAAGTCTAATAGAACTAGCAATACGTTCACCAAGCAGTACTTAATATTTTATCTCAGACCTCCATGTATATGGCTTCATTTGATCTTCACAATAATTGAGGTCAGGATGGGTATTACTATACCCATTTTATAGTCGAAAGTACCAAGGTTTGGGGAGTTTATGTAACTTGTCTGTGATTATGTGGCTAGTTAAGTGGTAGAGGCATTGAATCTTCTGACTCCTGCTCCAGAGTTTTTCCCTGATCACATCCTACTTCTCTGATCTCTTTATTTATATAATCTGATTATGTGATTCTAAGCAATTGGTTGCTGTTCCCTTAAAAATTCAGAAAATTTATGTAATCATAACCCAGCTAACTCACCACCTTTTTACCTCCCCACTCCTGTTAACAAATGCTACTCTACTACTTAACTCTATCCTAGCCAAAGCTCAGGAAAACTGTGTTGGAAAAAGAGATAGAAAGGATGAAGAGTAAAAAGAATTAGATTGAGGGGATTCTTAATTTTTGTCTCCTTTAAAGAACATTTTAACTGCTGCCCTAAGATGTCAGTTCTGAGTTGAACCCAGAGTTGTTTTTCAAAGAGGAAGCCTGTCACTCTTGGGGCTACCTCGCTGATCCTCACCTGGGCTAGTCTACTAGAACTTTCTTTGGTCCATCTCAGATTATTTATCACCTACATTTCTCATACACAGTCTTAATCCTTGGTTTGTGTATTTGTGTGTTTGTTTGACTGTGATTTATGTTTTGGGTAGTTTACTATTCCTTAGAAGCTCCCCCAGGATGTAAGTAGGAGAGCCAAGATATGGAAACAGAAGGTATCAGCTCTGCTATGTTTGTGAGCAGCTCTGCTCTGGTGTGGGCGGGGTAAGGAGTCACGGTGGAGGCTGAGGTCTGTGGGTCACCAAAGCAATTTCTTTCATCTTTCTCTGCCGTCCTCTGGCTCCTCTAAGCCACCAGGAGATGAGAGGGCCCAAGTTCTATTTGTGTCCCTCTGGTAGTTTGTAGACTGTAGGTCAAAAAGTAATAATATGTATAAAATCCAGACTGGACAATTGCTTATTTCATGCAGAGAGTAAGCCTTAAAGGAAATCAGCTGACTTCCTGACTTGCTGAATGAAGTGTGAGTTTTAGTTTCTATTCTGTTAGGAAATGACATGTGAATAGAATACTTGGATAAGCAGGCTTTGATTTTTGTCAATGGCTGGAAACTTTTAAAAAAAGAGAAAAGAGGTCTGTTTATTTTACCATATCAAGATTCATTTCTGTGAAACAAAGCAGAAATAAGAGTTTCTGAATCCTTTGGTGGTCTCCATCCCAAAATTCCATTTCTTCTCTCCTGCCCGAGGAGTTATTGGGTTGCCTCGGCAACATGACTCCTCCCCCACAACCCTGTAAGATTAACTGGATACAGATTTAGCAGCAAGTAAGGCCAAGATCAAAATCCAAATTTAGGGCCCTGATCACATAAAGTGGGAGGCCTGAGGCCAAGGACAGCCCCTCTCCCCTCTGCAGGCTTGCACATTGAAATGTTGGGTGTTTTGCCCTGATGGCTTGGTTGCCACTGCTCAGAGACCCTGTCAGCTGTCGAGAGCTTGCTTGCCACTCTGCAGATGGCTTGCACCCTGGAAGGTAGTTTGGATGACTGTATGGATGAAGAATATTTAGTGCAGCAGTGTAACCCTGTATCGAATGAAACTGCTGGTGCTCTGCAAGTTAAGCATGCAACTATTTGTGCAAGGAACCACCACAGAGAAGGGCTTTGAGTAGATGCTGCAAACATAAAGCTACTCAGTCCCCAAGAATACTGTCAGGGGGTGGGAGGTGTCTTAGGGACCCTGAAGATGGTGCTAGTCATAACAATTGCTCACATTGACTAGGCACTTACTACATGCTAAGTACTTTGTAACACATTTAATTCTCATAACAACCTTTTGAGCTGGATGGTGTTATTTTAAAGACAAGGAAACTGAGGCAGGGAGTTCATGAACTTACTCAGTTATGTGGTTTGTAAATGACAGACTGGGATTTGAACCTTTGTAGTGTGAACTTGAATCCGGGGTCTTAATTCTTGTAATACTGCCTCCAAAGGATCTTTACTTATCCTCTTGAGGGCTCATAGGTAGAGTGTTCAAGGAAACTTAACTGGATTTTTTAAAACACGGGTATCATTATAGATTGAATTGTGTCCCTTCAAAAATGCTGAAGTCCTCACTGCCCCCCTGCCTAGTGGTTGTGAATGTGACCTTATTTAGAAATAGGGTCTTTGCAGATGTAATGGAACTTAGATGAGGTCATTAGGTGGGCCCTAATCCAACGACTGGTATCCTACAAGAGGAAAATACACAGTGAAGACAAACACACGGGGAGCATGATGTGATCATGGAGGCAGAGGCTGGAGGGATGCAGCTGCAAGCCAAGGGACACCAAACAAGGACTGACGGCCACCACCAGAAGCTGGGAAGAAGCAAGCAAGGACTCTACCAGAGTATCAGAGGGAGCTGAGGAGCTGGTAAGGGAGCAAGGGAGCAAGGAGCTGGCACCTTGATTTTGAACTTCAAGCCTCCAGAAAACAGGGAGAGAATAAATATCAGCCATTTAAGCTACTCAGTTTGTTAGAGCCGTCCTGGGAAGCTAATACAACTATGTGCTTGTTATACCAAATTCGATCAGGACAGAGACACAGAGTGACACATGAATATTCCTATTCCACTTTATCTCCCCCTTCCCATCATACTAGTAATTGCTAAGGACAGTTTGTCTCCTTTATGCATAGGTATTTATATTAGTTTGTATATAATAGGCCAGTACTATATGCATTTTGCTGTAACTTTTTTTTTTTTTAAGAATTTATTTCTTTATTCCAGAGAAGGAGGGAGAGAGAGAGCAGGGCAGGAGCAGAGGGAGAGAATCTCAAGTAGACTCTACACTGAGCATGGATCCCAATGCAGGGCTCAATCTCAGGACCCCAAGATCATGACCTGAGCCGAAACCAAGAGCTGGACATTCAGACGCCCCTAGCCTCTATCTATATTTTTCAGTTTACTTGTGTATCTTGGAGATCTCTAAGTCTTGAGCTTATGTAATTATAAAATACATATAGCATAAAATTTACTGACTTAACCACTTTTAAGTGTACAGCTCAGTGGTATTGACTACATTCCCTATTTATGCAATCACCACCCTTACCCATCAGCAGAACTCTTTCCATCTTGTAAAACTGAAACCCCATGTCCATTAAACAGAAATTCCCCATTCTTCTCTTCCCCTAGCCATGGGCACTATCCTTCTACTATCTGTCTCTAGGACTGTGACTACTCTGGATACCTCCTAGAAGTGGGATCATATGGTATTTGTCTTTTTGTGACAGATTTATTTCACTTAACATATCCTCCAGGTTCAGCCATGTTGTAGCATGTATCAGAATGTTCTTCCTTTTTGAGGCTGAATAATATTCCACCATATGTCTATTCCACGTTTGTTTATCCATTCATTTGCTGAGGGTTGCTTGGGTGGCTTCTACCTTTTGGCTATTTAAATAATGCTGCTCTAAACATGGGTATACATGTATCTCTTTGAGATCTTCCTTTCAGCTCTTTTGGATATATACCCAGAAGTAGAATTGCTAGATCATATGGTAATCCTATTTTTAATTTTTTGAGAACTTGCCATACTGTTCTCCACAGCAGCTGCACCAATTTTGCATTCCCACCAGCAGTCTACAAGGGTTCCAATATCTCTACATCTTCGCCAACACTTGCTATTTTTTTATAGTAGCCATCTTAATGGTTATGAGGTGATATCTCATTGTGGTTTTGATTTGCATTTCCCTAATGACTAGCAATGTTGAGCCTCTTTTCATGTGCTTATTAGCTACTTGTATGTCTTCTTTGGAGAAATGTCTATTCAGGTCCTTTGTCCATTTTTACAATTCTAGAATTCTAGAATTCTTCAAAGAGTGATTAAGGGTTGTTTGGTTTTTTTGTTGTTGAATTGTAACAGTTCTTTATATATTTTGAGATGTCAATCCCGTATCAGGTATTCTCAGATATTCTCTTGCCACTAGCTGAGAATACATTCATGCATTCTCACGGAGAGGGGGTTATGGAGGGGGAAACACTGTATTCCCACCTCAGGCTTCTAATGATAGGTAGTACCAAATAAGAACTATTTCACTCTGGCAACTTTCCTAACAGAGGAAGCAGCATATATTAGCCAGGGTTCTTATGAGGAATTGGTTCACATGACATGGAGGTTGACAAGCTCCAAGATCTGCAGGGTGAGTCAACAAACTTGAGACCCAGGGGAGCCAGTGATTTAGTTCCAGTCTGAGTCCAAAGGCCTGAGAACCAGAAGAGCCCATGTTTCAGATTGAGTACAAAGGCAGGAAAAAGCTGATGTTCCAATTTGAAGCAGTCAGAGAGGAGGAATTCCTTTGTCAGGAGAGAGTCAGCCTTTTGTCCTTGTTAGGCCTTCAACTGATTGGATGAGGCTCACTCACTTTGGGGAGGGCAATCTGTTCTATTGAGTCTACCAATTTAAATGTTAATCACATCCAGAAACATCCTCACCAACACATCCAGAATAATGTTGGACCAAATATATGGGTACCGCATGGTCTAGTCAAGTTAGCTATCACATGGCACTAATAAATGATTCTGTCCTCCTCTGTCTTGCTAATTAGTTTGGAAATGAAGAACATTCTCAGGATCATCATTTTTTGGTAGGTGGTGTGGTTTGGGTCTGTTAATGAGCTCATTCCTTTGTATTTGAAGATAAGACCAGACAAGACATCTCTTTTGGGCTCATGGAGGTTGTTTCTAGGGCTTTATACAGCTTCAAAGAGGGAGTTCTCCCTTGACTGAATGAACAGTAATTTTTATAACCCAAAATTATGCACCAAAAACAGTGGCTGAAGCTTTGTAGATTCCTGTATAGCTTTACTAAATCATTCCTGGCTTTTAAGACTTGAATTATTTTCTTTTTCTTTCATAACCTTACCACTTTTTGCTCATTATCAGCATGTTCTGGCCCTATCTGAGCCCAAGTAAAGTCCATGGGAATTAGGACTTATTATTGTCAATATCACTTCTTTAGAATCTGTACTTTCAGGTGTTATAATAGTATGTATTCTTTGAACCAAAATCTTAATTTTTCATACTAAAAATTACTGTTGATCTGAAGCATTAAAAACTTTTGTGCATTTTTCGTAAAGGGGTTCTTGCTATTTTAACTCTGATTATCTAAGCCCTAGACTCTTAGGCACTAATTTTCATTTATTCATTTGTTCATTCATTCATTCATTCATTCATAGCTAATAAGCATGAGGTACTATGCTAAATGTTGGGGTTGTGGTACTGAACTGGACACACACAGCCCTTGTGCACATGGAGCTTACTTTCTTTTTTAAGATTTTATTTATTTATTCATGAGAGACACAG
Organism: Canis aureus; assembly: GCF_053574225.1. Lineage (NCBI taxonomy): Eukaryota > Metazoa > Chordata > Mammalia > Carnivora > Canidae > Canis > Canis aureus. Next base: position 33,895,019 of record NC_135619.1, read on the forward strand.
ATAGAGAGAGAGAGAGAGAGAGGCAGAGACACAGGCAGAGGGAGAAGCAGGCTCCATGCAGGAAGCCCAATGTGGGACTTGATCCCAGGTCTCCAGGACCATGCCCTGGGCCGAGGGCAGGCACCAAACCGCTGATCCACCCAGGGATCCCCCTGGAGTTTACATTCTAATGGGGTCTAGTAAGCTTATTTATATACTTAGTACAGTTACTTATATTCACCCCTCCAGAAAGAAAAAACAAATAATTTTAGATAATGACTCTAGTGAAGTTATAAGATAAACATACATTAACAAACAAACCATTTATTAGTAGATATATAAAGAAAATACAACAGATGTCATGATAAAGAATGACTCGGGTGTGCTCTTTTGTTCTTTTGGAAAAAATCTCAGCAATCTGTTTTTAATTGTTTAGTTCTTTGAATAAGCAATGGGTATGTATGTCTCTGCATACACATCAAAATCAAAAGGCACAAAAAAAATGGAGTGAAATGTCAGTTTTCTTCCACCCCTGCCCCTAGGCATGTAGTTTCTCTTTTTAGAGTAGCCACTGTTTTATTACATATTTTTCTACTGTTTTCACACGTCTTTGGGCAGATGTATGCAAACGTATATATTTGCTGTCTTTAAACAGAGGAGAAACTTGGAGAGGTTCAAACACTGTCCTGTGCTTTTTTCACTTAATCACATGCTGTAAAGATCAGTCCACATCAGTATGCTTTATTCCTTTTAAAGGCTGCATAGTATTTCATGATGACAGTGTGTACTGGGAAGCATTGTAGTATAGGGACCTGGGGTCTGAACACCCTCTTTACCACTTTTTAGCTATGCATGTTGGGTCAGTTACTTAAACTTTCCTTAGCTTTCTCCTCGCAAAGAGGGCTTATGATACTCCTTAGCTCATAAGGTTGTTAGGTACTAAATACCTTTATTCTTATCTGCTATTATATATAATAATTTATCTAAGGAGTTGTGTGTGATGGACACTTTGGGTGTTGCCAGCATTTTGTTATTAGAGGCAACACAGCCATAAATAATCCTGTAATATATATCATTTCACACATGTACAAGTTTATATTTAGAATGAATTCTTAGAAGTAGAATTGCTGGGTCAAATGGCTAGGTATGTGCGTTTAGGTTTTGATGGATATTGCCAACTGGCTGACCAAAGAATCCTAACTACGGTGTATAAGGGTGGGTGGGTAGGTGGGGTGGAGGTAGGGGTTACTCTATATGTTGGGTGGTCAAGGAAGGTCACTCTGTGGATGTGACATTGAGGATAAAGCCCAGATGATGAGCCTTCACAGCCATATAAGATCTGAGGTCACAATAGCTGGGACTAAGCTACAGGGCAGAAGTAGTAGCCCTGGTGTGTTCAAGGACTGGAAAGCAGACTGCTGTGGCTAGAGGCTGGTGGATGAGGAGGAGGGTGCCTGGCTGTGAGTTGGACAGGAAGGCAGAGTTCATATTGACTGACTTCAGAGTGTATAATAAGTGGATTGGATGCTATTGGAGGGTCTAGAGGTTGATTTTATAAAATCACTATGGTTGTGAGGTAGAGAGTAGATGGTTGGGAGCGAGGGGAAGAAGGCAGGGAGATTAGTTAGGACTATTGCCGTGACTCGTGAGGAAGAGCATGGAGCTCAGGTACCCGGGGTGGTGGTAGAGGTGGATGAAGTAGAGTCTGCAGGCTTTGCTGATGGATTGGTTACAAAGGACTGAGGGGTGGGAGCAGAGGTGCAGGGAGGAGAAAGATAAGTAGAGAGAGAATGCAAGGATGATGGTGCCCTCTTGGCTGTGTCACTCACTAGAGGTATGACCCTGGACAATAACCTCACCTCTCTGTGCTTCACTGTCCTTTATAAAATGAGAATAATCTCACCATATAGTGGTTATAAATGACTTAATGTGTGTGTGTAAAGTGCTTTTAGTTTAGGACATATTGAATTTGACTTGTTTATTATAGTGCCAAGTCCAGTGTTAAATAAGCAGTTGGATATACAAGTCTAGAATTCAAGAGAGTAGTAAAGGGTAGGAATATAGACTTGGGAGTTGTTTGCTCTACAGACCATCTACATGGCATGAAACTGCATGAGATCACCAAGGGAGTGAGGGTAGATAGAGGAGAGACAAGGACTAACAACTGAGTCATTTTAGCATTAAAAGGTTGGGAGAAGCATGGGAACTAGCCAAGGAGGATGAACAGGAACCGTCAGTGAGGTTGTGTTCAGTTGGTTCTAAAAATGGCCTTTTAGGATCCCCCACAGATGAAATTTCTTTCCCTTTTGTTTCATGTGCCACTCAGGATCTCTTGAATTCTTGAAATTTTTATTAAGAATTCTTCATACACCAACAACAACAAACAATGCCCTGACTCCATAGCCTCTTTGCTACCACGTTGCTCTTATATATAAGGAAGGGCTCAGACATCAAAACAGGTCAGTTATTGCACCCAGTCTCAACGTTGGTAGCTTATGCCAAATGGTCACCATCCATACATCCTTTCTTCCTGGAAACGATATAAATCCCTGAGGCTATTTTTTGCTACAAGGAGATTATGGCTCAACATATGGAGTCTTCACTCTCCAGGAGCAGAAGTAGTTTCTTCTTTGCTCAAGCAAGCCACTTGGTGAATGCCACAGGCTTAGGGCAACTGTGAATCCTCGTGATTCATGGGTGACTGTACTAGGGAGCTCCAGCACAGAGCAGCTGGTCTTAGGAGCATACTAACCTGATGTTTCCCATAATGTTGTACATGGAATTTGCCCCATTTGTCATGCTGAGTTGGCTGTCTTAATCCTATACAAATCTATGTACACATTAATATTTTATCTCGAACCAAGGCAATAGAATTCTAGAATATTGGCATCCTGAGGGTGAATATTTAGTGATTGATATTATAAGCTTTTAACTTTATAGATATCCTCTGTCTTAATGAGAATAAATGTGGAAAAAAAGACGTTATAATAAGTCACCAAAGAGGCTGTTAAATTCCTTGATTTAAAATCCATATTCATCTGTTCCTTGGTTTATAAGAAGATTCATCTGTAAGCAAAATGGTTTCTCTTACTATTCTTTGAGCAACAAGAGAATTCTTGTTTTTGTTTTTGAGGAGATTAAGCCAGTCACCTATTGCATTGTTTCAGGATAGATTATACTCTGAGTTATAATAGAATCTCAAAATTAATTTCTGTTATCATGGAAACTATTCATAATAATTTCTAGCCAGACTAGAAATTGAAAGTTTGGTTCTGTTATCTGGGTTCAGTGTCTACTCCTGTTCTAGGAGAGTGGACATGTGGCCAGTTCTATTTTAAATGCTGTTGTTGAAGAAACATTCCCCCCTAAATTAAACAAGGTTGACTTTGCCTTAATGGCCTTTATTATTTTTCTAAACTCTGACTAAGTTTAGGTTTATTAACCATAGAGCTCAGAATCCCATGTGTCTCTCTAGATGCCAGAGTAAGGTTGGCATGTCAGAAGGAGAGCATACTGCTTAACAGATCTGTGGGCCAGCAAAATACTGTAATCTCTCTAAGCTTCTGTTTCTTCACCTCTATTATGGGGGAAATAACCTGCATCAAAGAGTTATTGTGAGACATATATAAAATACCATATGTAAAAAAAAACAAAAAACAAAACAAAAAAAAAAATACCATATGTAATGGTCTTTGCACCATGCTGGATGCTTGGGAACATGGAGCCGTGGTGGCTGCTCTTTACACTGTTGTCACTATGATCTCCAGCCTGCCTTGCAGTCTTGAAGATGTAAGAAAACGAATGGGGTGGTTGAGCCTCTGTGAAATATCTTTGTATCTTCGCTTCTCAAGTGTGTGTTGCACCCTTACCTAAAACATCTTGCCTTCATCTCATCCTACCTTCTGCCCTACCTGAGGCATCAGGGTTAGGGATGAGGGGATGTAGAGGAGGTGGGGAGGTAGCCAGCTTTGCCAGTGGGGACCACTCCTCCCAGCTGCCACCAGCTGGGCCACAGGAAGCAGTGGCAGCCAGTGTGGCCTCATAGGGTGGGGTTGGTGGTTCCCTTCCTCCCCTTTTGGAGGACTCCTCATACTCAGATTCTCTCAGCATTTCTATGTAGATTTGCTTCCCTGTGTTCAACCCTGAGTTGGAGTTTATTTCTCCTTTGCTCTGGGATGACTAACAAGTCCGTTTATAATCACATTGCTCCCATTTCCTTGGGATGCCAGTGGTGCCTCTTACTTGTCTACCTTGATTAGATGTTTTAAGTGTCAAATCAGTGTTGATTCACACACACACACACACGCACACCCAACTACTTGCTACCGAGTTCTAGTTCTAACACATCTGGGTCACTGATGAGGTTATAAAGAGGTTTAGCATTCTGCTGTTGACAAACTACTCCCTTTAAAAATACCAAATCTGAAGCGCCTGGGTGACTCGGTTAAGCGTTTACCTTTGGCTAAGGTCATGATCCTGGGGTCCTCGGATCAAGCCTCTGTGTAGGGCTCTCTGCTCGGCCGGGAGTCTGCTTCTTCCTCTCCCTCTGCTGCTCCCCCACTCATGCTCTCTCTCTTTCAAATAAGTAATCTTAAAAAAATAAAAATACCTAATCCTTGCAATTCTGTTTATTTTTAACAGAATATGTTTGGCTAAAAAAGTCAGCATGCATTGGCTAAATAAAGCAAAATATTTATGTTTGATACAAAATAACCTGCATATTTCATTTTCTGTGTGCCTTTGAATCATCATATGCAAAACCTGTTACTCCAAGCAAGTCAAGAAAGAGAGTGACTTGTGTTGGTCTTCCCCCAATCAAACAAAAAAAAATGTATGACTACTGTCTTTCCTCTTTACTCAGGAATGTTCTCTTTCCCTCTCTCTTGCCCCCCTCCCAACATCTCCGTGTCTCCATCTCTCTCATCATTAGTACCTGGCAGTTTTTGTAGCATGGTTTTTCATGTTTTACTCTGGTTTTATAAATTTTTTTCATTGCTATAAAGATCTCTGAAATCTCTTATCTGTGTTAGGGATGTAAGAAATCCCAAAGGACACAGATTCCATTATTTACTGACTTAGAGAAAGAAAAATATGGAATGGCAAAGACAGTGTCAAGATGCATATATCTCACCTTGGTTGATGGTCTCTTAAGACAAGCCTGTTTGGGGATTCACCATTGAGGAAACTTGTTTCCAGTGGAAGGGACCCCTTTTCTGAATTGATTCTGTTCTGGGTGGTCGTTTAATTATGAAGAAGTTGGCAGTTTTGTTTGCAGACTTTCTGGTTTTCATTAGCAGTCTGGTGGTGACAGAGCTTTAGCTGTTTCCTCCTGTCATTAATGGCGCTGCATACTCAGAGGTGGCATGAGGCTTTTGGGGTGGCAGCGGCTTCACCCCAGCCCTTAACTGTCACAACAGCGGGTCGTGCCTCTGAGAGCGAGAACATTGCCGATTTATGTGCCTGGTGCACTGGACAGGCTGTGGGGGAAATGGCATGGCGTGATCTCTGTTGATTTCCCAACAATTACATTCTCCTTGCTTCCTACTGGCCTTCACCTTACACATGGACTACATTTTTGTCTTCCATTTTGAAGAATGTCCTTTTGGGCTTTCCTGCTAGGATTCTTGCCAGTTTCTTCTCAGCGACTATAACCTCATCCCAGTCCTGATCTTGAGCTTCTCCTCTCTTTGCTTCACCCTTTCAGTCCTGCTGAGTAAAAGCTTGGCTTTCGGTTCCTAAATTTTTTTAAAAAGATTTATTTATTTGTTTATTTTAGAGAGAGCAAACATAGGCAGGAGGGGCAGATGGAGAAGGAGAGAGAATCTCAAGCAGAGTCTGCGCTCAGCCTAGAGTTTGGACGCAGAGCTCGATCCCATGACCATGAATGAGATCATGACCTGAGCCGAAACCAAGAGTGGGAAGCGTAACTGACTGAGCCACCCAGGCGCCCATCACTTCCTGATGTTTTTATCCTCTCTCTCAGCAGTCCACTGAAAAGAAAAGTATGTTCTCCGAGAGAATTGCACTTAATCATGAATTAAGCTCTCTGGGCCTTAGTTCATTATCTCATCTGTAAAATTGGGATAGTAGTATTGCTTACCTTGTCATTGGGTTATTGTCAGGTTGAACAAAGATAAAACATATAACGTACTCAGAATAGTGCCAGGTATATGGTCATCTGCTGAGCCAAAGACATTATCATCTCCTTCATCGCCACCATTTGTAGGAATACACTAAGTTTATAAGCAGGGAGCACTTGTAATTTTGATATTATGATTACGTGTTAGACCTCAAAATCACAATCCATGTCTCCCATGGAATGCATTTCATATGGTACCATTGTTATCTTCTCTGTTCTCTTCTGGATGTTCAAGGAATAGTCTTATTCCTTCTTTTTTGCACTGGTTCACTATACTCGTTCATTTATCTACATTACTCTCTACAAAGCAGTATCATAAATGTCACTGCATTTAACCTATATAACAGCACTATGAGATGAGGACATCATGTTCTCCATTGTACATGTGATAACATTTCAGATCAGAGAGAGTTACATGCTTTGCTTAAGATAACCAGCCAACAGGAGGCAGACCCAAGCCTCACACCCCCTTCTGACTCCAAGTCCACTGTAGTTTCTATGTGGATCTGCTTTATGTGTATGTGTGTATAGAGGAGTGATGATATTTAATTTTCTATCTGGGCTTTTATCAAGAAGTCATTAAATTCTAAGTTCTTGGAAGGTAGATATCAGTTCTAAATCTCTCCCTATATCTATATCATCTTCTCCCAGTACTATGGCTTTATCTTATTTACTAGTTGTCTTTCCTGACATCTCACTGAAGGCAGAGGATGAAGGTTGTGATAATATGAACGAAGTTTTGCCTAGGTTGGAAAAGTAGTGCTATGGGAGTACGACATAAAGGGACTCCAGTCAGTGAGGAGGGCACCAGGTACACCTGGGGCATTGGAAGTGGGTAGAAGTAACACAAAAACACGCGCTAGTGTTGCAAACCTGACATGAATTGCTGTCCTCAAATTAGTCTGGCATTGACTACGAGTAGAAGAATCCTTTTTTGAATCCATCTGGCCCTGACTCTGGCCCCAAATCCGGGCAAATCTTTGCTCATTCAGCAGACATTCACTCAATACTAGCTATGTGTCTGGTGCTGTGTTAGTCACTGAAATAACAGGGATAAAAGATTCTGATGAATGGATGATCCAACTTCCTGGTTCCTGGATGGGATGTACGGGAGGAGGGAGGGAAGGGTCAGAGAGTCAAATGAAGAGAAAAGCATTCTGAATCAAGGGGAAGCAAGTCTACTCTAACCAAATCCATAAATCTTGCATTTCTGAACAGAAACTTAGGAACATGGCATCCTAACTCTATGAGCATTAATAAATATAAGGAGATGCATCACACAGTGTCACTGGCCCACCAGAGCCTCTGATGGAGGGAGAGCCCAGCAGTGAGCCCAACATACAGGCAGAAAAGTCCTGGACTATACAGGAAAATAACTCACTTTCCTCGAAATTCTCAGTGTGATTTACTGATTCAACCACATCTCTAGTTCCTCTGATATCTGTATAGGAAGGCAGATATTCAGTAAGAATAAAGCACTAGATCAGCAAGGAACTTGGTAAAAATCATTACGCCAATAGACAAGAGCAGAGAAATTAGAACCCTGCTCCAAGAATCCCATCCTTTAAGTAAAATGTGATACACGTAGAGCAGAATATTATTTAGCCATATAAAAGAAGGAAATATTGCCATATGCAACAATACAGATGGACCATGAGGGCATTAGGCTAAGTGAAATAAATCAGACAGAGGAAGATAAATAATGTCTGATCTCACCTATATGTGGAATCTAAAAACAAACAAACTACAACCAAACTCATAGAAAAAGAGATCAGATTTGTGGTTATGAGAGGCAGGGGGTGAAAGGAGTAGGTGAAATGGGTGAAGGTGGCCAAAAGGTAATAGATTTCCAGTTATAAGGTCAGTAAATCTTTAACATAGACTTAAAGGGGATGAAATGTATGATGTGGAGACTTAGTTAACAATCCTAACAGAGTATGGATGCCTCGGTGACTCAGTGGTTGAGCATCTGCCTTCAGCTCAGGTCGTCATCCCGGGGTCCTGGGATGGAGTCCCACATCGGGCTCCCCGCAGGGAGCTTACTTCTCCCTCTGCCTATGTCTCTGCCTCTCTCTCTGTGTGAGAATGAATGAATGAATGAATAAACAAATAAAATCTTTAAAAAACAACAACAATCCTAACAGAGTAGATCTTAAAAGTTCTCAGAACAAGAAATAAAATTTGTGACTATGTACATTGATGGACGTTAACTAAATTTACGGTCATGATCATTTCACAATATATCCAAGTATTAAATCATTATGCTGTATACCTAAAACTAATAAAATGTTCTACATCTATTATATCTGAATTAAAACAAAGAACTCTATCCCCTGCTCTACTCCCTTTCCTTCTGCTCCTCTTCAACAGATCTGAACTATAGGAAAGAGGAAAAAGGAATACACCAGTCTGAATTGTTTGCCCTAATTGGGGTAGTCACTGAGTAAGCTCATTGTGGGTCTAACTCCATGCAAATGAATTGACTGTGAACCTCCTCAACCGAGTTCTTGGTCACAGCGAGTGCATGCTTCACATCCGTGATTGTTGGATTTCAAAAGCCCAAGCTCTTCTTTCTGAGTTTGTCACCAAACTAGAGGTTGGCAAATGCCTGCCCTTTTATGGATGCCCCAGCCTCAGAGCTAGGAAGTCCCTGGGCCCTGGGGTTTAAAGCAGGAGCTCTCAGTGGGTTGTAGTTCTTGTTTCCAGCAAGCATTTGTAAATATCCTTCAAATGCCTTGACAATGGATTTAGATAGCTTAATTTCCATTTAAGCCAGTAAGCAGGGACTGGTATGCTGTTTGAAGTTCTGTGGCGTTGTTATAAGACGCTGGAGAAATATGTGTGGCGAAGTATTCCAGGTATGTTTCAATTGTCAGTTACTGCTGCTTCTGTTGTGCCTTTAAAGAATGTTTTTGTTAAAAGAGGTCCCTTGGATTTGACTAGCTTCTTTGCTAAATAGTGGGAAACTACCTTCTCCAGATTTGAAAAGAAATTACTCACAGGTGTTTTTGTTTTTGTTTTTCCTCCTCATTTTTTGGCTTAGAGAAGAGCAGCCTCTCTACCTATGGAAAGGAGAAAAGAGAGGTCGTTAGTGGATGGGGAGGCCGAGGGCTTCACACTGGGCTGGAAAGGCGGGCAGGCCCAGGAGGGACCTGTTAGAACAAGTTCTCCTTTTGGCAGCTAGCTGGAGAAACAATCAGAGTCCTTTGGGTGATCAGGAGAGTTGACAATGAACCTTGACTCCCAGCCATGATTGAGGGTAAGCTAAACACAAAGTGTATCTTTTGTTTAGGAGACTTCACCATTCCACAGTGTTTTCACACATTCATTAAATCTGAGCTACTCAGCCATGACTGCTGGGGAGAATGGAGCCAGAAGGTGTGTCTTTTCTTAGGTTACTAACTTGGGGTAAATGCAAATCTTGCAGAGGTGAGCCCTTACCATCAAAGTCTGGGGCGGATGTTCATAATAGGTTAAATATTGACCAGAGACAGTGTGGAAGGTTCTAAATTGTGCCTAGTTTATTAATTAAATTTTAGTTGACTTTTTAAATTTAATTTATTTATTCATGAGAGACACAGAGAGAGGCAGAGACTCAGGCAGAGGGAGAAGCAGGCTCCATGCGGGGAGCCTGATGTGGGACTCGATCTTGGGTCTCTAGGATCACGCCCTGGGCCGAAGGCAGCACTAAACTGCTGAGCCACCCGAGCTGCCCATGATGTTGACTTTTGTTTATTTATTTATTTTTTTGATGTTGACTTTTATTAAGCATTTGCAATGTACCGGGCATTTGGCTATGAACTTGACATAAATTATGTCACTTAATCGTCAAAGTTCTTTAAGTAGCTAGCTACTCTTTTTAATTGCAACATTACTGAGAAAAAGACTGCATAAAGAGATTACATGCAAATAGCCTCTCAGTTATTTTTTTTAAGATTTTATTTATTTATTCATGAGAGACAGAGATTGCAGAGACATAGGCAGAGGGAGAAGCAGGCTCCCTGTGGTGAGCCCGATACGAGTGGGAGGGGGGCACGACACCCCGGGCAGCCGACAACTCAATCCCAGGATCCCCACCTGAGAAAATGGCAGATATTCAACCACTGAGCCACCCAGGTGCCCATAGCCTCTCAATAATTAAGTTAAAAAGTCACGTTCAGGCAGAAAACTGCTAGATCTTGATCTTCAGGCCTCCCCACCCCCACCCCTCTGCTGCTGTGTAAGGTCCTCCCCTGGACCATCGGTAGGTGCAGGGTTCAATTACAGTGTCCAGCTTTAGTTCTAGTGGAGTCATGTCTGTGTAACACTATAGTACTTTCATGATTATGACTTAAATCTTAGATTAATGCATGAGTGGTGTGTAGAACATGTGATGGACAATATGATAGAATTTTTTTAAAAAAGAGCATAAACCAAGAAGCCCAAGAGCTGAGGGTGAGCCTTGCCCTGGTATCATTAAGTTTGATGATGGGGCCAAACTTTAACCTCTCTGCGCCTCTGTTGCTTCATTTGCAGTGTGACTGAGTTGTACCAGATGACAGCCTAGTGTCATCTGGTGACGTGTACCCCAATGTAGAAAAAGTTAATGGAATCTGCTTCTTAAAGCTATCAGGTAACGGTCAATGAGATGGATACCAACGGTTAATGGTCCAGTAGCATGGATTTATTACTTTCAAGTTCACTCATTTTATTTCTACCTAGTACAGTTAAAAAAATTATACAAAATATGTAAAAAATAAGTTTGAATAGGGTTCAAGGATTTAAAGTCTTAAATCCTTAAAGAAAAAACTAAAGTCTTGTTTCTCTGTCCCCCAACCCCACTGCCCAGACATTACTACTGCTTTCTCCTTTCAGAAGTTGGCTATTCCAGGCAGCCCCGGTGGCGCAGCGGTTTAGCGCCGCCTGCAGCCCGGGGCGTGATCCTGGAGACCCGGGATCGAGTCCCACATTGGGATCCCTGCATGGTGCCTGCTTCTCCCTCTGCCTGTGTCTCTGCCTCTCTCTCTAGCTGTGTCTCTATGAATAAATAAATAAAATCTTTAAAAAAAAAGAAGTTGGCTATTCCTATACAACTATGTAGTCTGTGATATAAATTTGTGAAAGAATCTGCTAGTTTCTTTAAATTACCGTATTTGCAGAAACAATATACGACTATAGGCACCTTCTAAAAAAAATCTTCAAACAGAATGTTTTTAAAGAAGCACAATACTTTAGGGGCACCTGGGGGTGCAGTGGGTTGAGCACTTGACTCTTGATTTTGGGTCAGGTCCTGTCCTGGGATCGAGCCCTGCCTCAGGCTAGGCACTTAGAATGGAATCTGCTTGAGATTCTCTTCCTTGCCTCTGCCTCTTCCCTCCGATCATGTGCTTGTGCATACTCTCTCTTTCTCTCTCAAATAAATAAATAAATAAATAAACTCTTTTAAAAAGCATAAGACTTTATATTAATGCATATTAAATTTTATTCCTTCCAGTGAAAAATGAATAAGGCAGTGAGCTGGAGAACACATTTGAATTGTGAAAATATAACTGTCAACATTATGGAGGCATCAAAGTATTAAAATAAGCTTCTGTTTTGTCTTAGATCCTTTTTAAAAATGACAACAAAAGTCATTGAAGGCGATTCTTGCTTAAAAGTACTTTCGTATGATGAAAATTTGAGGTCAAGCATATTTCTCCATTTCCCCTTCAAATGAGTTTAGACTGTTAGGAAGTGTTAGGTTCTCAAAAACCTCTGAAGAGGGCATCTAGTGTCTTCCTTTCTGTTTGTTTTTCATATAGTTGGTAGGATTTTATTACATAATTATGTGACCCCTTTTTTCCCCAAAGTACTTTAAAAATAAACAGGTGTTAGGGGAAATTAACCGCAGTACTCCATCCACTGTATTTTTCTTTTATGTCTCGTTGAAGGTCAACGAGAAGGAACTCTTCTACAAAACCGTTTGATCTGGGGCCATATAATTTTTTTTTAATTTTTATTTATTTATGATAGTCACAGAGAGAGAGAGAGAGAGAGAGAGAGAGAGAGGCAGAGAGAGAAGCAGGCTCCGTGCACTGGGAGCCTGATGTGGGATTCGATCCCGGGTCTCCAGGATCACGCCCTGGGCCAAAGGCAGGCGCCAAACCGCTGCGCCACCCAGGGATCCCTGGGGCCATATAATTTTGACTCCATTCTATGTGATAGACAAAATGTGTGGTGTTTTGGAGGCTTGTTGGTGCCTTAGAGTCTTGGGAGGTCCTCCTTTCCTGGGCTCTGCTCAGCATTGCTAATGATTCCATTAATTTTCCCATCAGGGATCATACCTTATGGGAGGGAAGCTGAATCCATATCATGTGTCCAAACAAATGAGAGCAGATGAATCTATTTTCAATACTATCTGCCCAAGAAAAGGCCTAATGGCTTCTCTGCTAGAGCTGCCCCCAAGAGAGGGTGCAGGTGCAACCCAGGTGTGCTTCCCAGGCTCTGGCACTAGAAACACCTGGCTTCTTCAGACATGCATGTCTGGGTCTCACCCTTGAGTTTTTCTGATGCATTATGTCCAGGGTGAGGCCCAAGAAATTGCAAGTTCCCAGGTGATGTTGTTGCTATTGATCTGAGGTGCAAGCTTTGAGAAACACACTGGTTTAGTACCTTCAGAAGCCATAGCAAGAGAAGAATGGATGACAGGTTTAGCAGAATTAATATATTGGCTTTGGCTATGGAGTATACATGGCCACCTCTGAATTTCAGCTACTGCAGGCAGGAAAATATCTCATGTTCCAAATGTGTGGAATATGTATATGTATTCATTTTAGTTGTTCACTGGCATGATGGACTTTGAAGCCATCAATACAAAATGATGTTCACATGTGCTTTGAATTATAAGTCTTCTCTCTGTTGTTTTGTTTTTCAGATTTTTAAAGACTAGTATGATTAGTTATAGCCTGCCCATTTAACCACTTTCCACATTTCACTTTTAAAATGAAATCATCCTTCTTGCATTTAACTAATGGAAAGTTGTTCAACTTGCCAAGCAAGGTTCCACTGTTCCTGAAACAAATTTTCCGAAGAACTGGAAACTCTATGCAGCTTTTATACAAGAAGCAGAATAGAAATGCTCAAATTTATGTTACTTTGATGCATATTTTCCACCATTTGATATTTAAGTAATATCCATCACATTGTATCTGAAGACATTCACTTGACTCTGTAAGATGAGTGGTTGCATTTGAGATTTCTTCTTCATCATGCTTTAACCCCCTCCAGTATTATTTAAATTTATTTTGGGTACAACTAGCTAAAATCATTGATCTCATCAGCTAACATTAATGAGTGATCATCACACATCAACTATTGCTATGAGATTTATGGGTCTGATCCCATGTAATTATTACAGCAACCCCACGAGGAAGAGAATTACCATGTTCTCTATTTTACAGATGCTTAAACTGAGAATGAAGGATTAAGTAATTTGAGATCCAAGTGGCTAGCAAGAGTCAGGACAGGAACTCAGAGCAGGGTGATTCCAAAGCGTAGGTATTTTCCTACTATGCTATCACCCTTATTAAAACATACTTTTTGAAGAGCTTTCTATGCTTGGCATCATTAAATATTGGCTTTGCCCACAAGAGCATTCAGTCTAAAATAGTCAACCCTATTTAGCAGATAGTGAAGGCATAAGAGCTGATCAAGCACTGAAAAAAAAATTTGAATAGTAATATGCAGATATTTACACAGAAAAGAGGTTTTGTGCAAGGAAAGTCCTGCATGTATGCTGGGTGAAGGGTAATGTTGAAGCATGAAGTTTTGGTAAAAATACGTTGAAAGGGCTCATTGGTTTTGGGATTTATTCTCACAGCAGAGTTTATTTTGGGAGTTGAGTAAATTTTCCAGAGGAGATAGGTTCCAGCACTGCCCAGTAGAACTTTCTATGATGATGGAAATGTACAGCAGGGTCCCCACCAGTTACACGTGCCAGTTGAGCACTTGAAATGTGGCCAGTGCAGCTGAGGAACTGAATTTTTAGTTGTATTAAATTGTAGTGAATTGTAACGTAAAGAGCCATGTGTGACTGGTGACTGTCCTTATTAGATAGCATGAAAACAGTAGAAGGAAGTAGTTGGGAGGCAGGGATGGAAGCTGACATGTGTAGACTTGAACTTGGGTGTAAGAAGAAGCCCTTGTCAGCCCTCTGGAAGGACACTTGTATGGCAATATGAGGAAGCTAATAGACGAGGGGAGGCATAGGATTCTGGACATGAGATGACCAGGACCGATATAAGACTCTGAATAAAGAGAGTAAGAAGAAAGGGACAAAGTGAGGTGCCTGTGATAGGGGACATGGCTGAGTTTGGCACCTGACCGATTGTGGGTGGCAGTACAGTGGAGGTTGGCAGCTGCTTTAAGGTTTCCAGCCTGGTGATAGGAAAACAGTTTCTTTTTGCAGTGTCTAATTTGTGTTGGCATAGGAACGTCTAGCTTGAGATGCCTCCCTTATAGACAGAGCATGGATCTTGAGGCTATATCAGAGGAGCAGGTGTAGGTGGATAAATAGATTTAACATTTGCATAGAGATAATATGTAATCCATGCGCACAGATAATATTCAGAATTATGTGTTTTAAAAAACAGTAGGAAAGTCAGTATGAGTGGAGTTGGGAGAGCAAGACAAAGTGTGGTCAGAAATAATGTTGGAGAGGTATCCTTGTAGGTTACAGGGCTACCAGGGACCATATAATCCTTATACTTTGGACTCTATTCTAAGTATGATGGGAGGCCTTTGGAAAGTTTGAGAAGGAGAATGAGTTTTATAGGACTTTGTAAATGACCACTCTGAATGGGTATAGAGAATAGACTTTATTCTTTTTTTTTTTTTTTTTTTGAAGATTTTATTTATTTATTTGACAGAGAGAGTCAGCACAAGCAGGGGGAGGGGCAGGCAAAGGGAGATGATGAAGCAAGCTTTCCACTGATCAGGAAGCCCAATGCAGGACTCAATCCCAGGACGCCAGGATCTTGACCTGAGCCAAGGTAGACACTTAACTGACTGAGCCACCCAGGCGCCCCAGAGAACAGACTTCAGTAAAAGAGTAGGAGTGGAAGCCAGGAGCTCAGTTAGGTTACTATACGGTATTCCAGGTAAGGGATGCCGATGGCTTAAACTAGCATAGCCATAGTGGATATGGAGACAAGTGTCTGGAAGACATATCCAGAGATATGTTTTCTTTTTTTAATAATTTCTTTATTTATTCATGAGAGACACAGAGAGAGAGGCAGAGACATAGGCAGAGGGAGAAGCAGGCTCCCTGCGAGGAGCCTGATGCAGGACTCAATCCCAGAACCCCGGGATCATGACCTGAGCCAAAGGCAGACAGACGCTCAACCACTGAGCCACCCAGGTGCTCCCCCCAGAGATATATTTTCAAAGTAGTAATCAGAATTTATTGTTGGATGAGATGTGTAATGTGTGTGTGTGTGTGTGTGTGTGTGTGTGTGAGAGAGAGAGAGAGAGAGAGAGAGAGTGAGTCTGGGACAATTCTCAGCTTTTGCCCTAAGCAGTTGAGTGATGTCATTTGTTGTGATGGAGAACTCTGAATAAGTACCAAATTTAAAACCAAAATCAGGAATTCAATTTGGGACATAGTAAGCTAGAGATGCCTATTAGACACCCTCGTGGGGCTGTCAGGGAAGCAGTTGAACATGTGATCTTGGAGTTGTCTCATGATTTGATGAGTTATGATTTATTAAGGTCTTTGGAGGAAGGAAGGAGCCAGAAGAGAAAGAAGCTGAGTGACAGTATAAGAGTGGGACAGAGATTTTAGGAAATGGGAAGTTAACAGGATCCTGTTTTAGAATGGAGGTGCTGACCCAGGGGAGGAGCATGCCATTCTGGTTATGGTGCTGTTGAAACAAAAAAGGTGTTTTTTGAAGAGCCTGGTGTAGTGCAGTGGCAATCACTGGGAGAACGCCCACACTGGGAGGCTTTGGTACTTTCTTAAAGAAGGGAGAAGGTAGGGAAAGCAAGAGTCAAAGATGGATTTAGGAGGGTTCCAACAGAGCACCTGGGTAGAAGTCAAGCTACAGCATGATTTTGTCATGGTATAAGTCAGCTGTTGCCTGCTCCTTGTGCACGAAAGCATTTTTAGGCTATTTAATCAAAATTTTATGCCTCAGGGTTGAATAACAGAGTGGGAAGTGTTGACTTAAATTGTTTTTTCAAGCAAGCATAAATGTCAGAATTTAGGAGAATTGTATGCTGAAAAAAGAGTAGTTTATTTTAGAAGAGGGAACTTTTTTCTAGTTTTTCTCATTTGCCTATAAGTATTTGTCACACATAATCATCTTGCCTGCTTTTATAAATGTAGGATTTCCATTTACATGGAAATGTGTACTTCATATTTTTTCCCATTAAAATGGCCAAGTGTTGAAATATTCGGTATTCTAGTTTATTCTGGTCTCCAGTCTATTTAGGCTTTTAACCGTTAGAATGTTTGCTATTGAAAAAAAAAAAAAAAGCAGGATTTTCTATTATAGTTACTGACTTATAATGTACCAGTAGGGCAGTGGAAGGGGTAATTGAAAACTCTTACTTAGGGAATGATTATTGCTAAGAGAAGTGTCCTATCGTTCCACTTACTACTTACCTCCTCCTTTGTAGTTCACTGCTTCTCACCTGACAAAGTTGACACAAAAGAAATGAATGCAAGTAAATTAAGTCAGTCAGATTCCCAACTTTTATCAGATCGAAGACCTGGAATAGAGGGCTTACATATTGTTTAGAGATAAATCTTTACATTGTGTACTGATTGACCAGTCCATCATGTTTCTGAACCTGTAGAAGTAATTAATAGTTGCTTGAACAGATAAAATTAGAATTCCTTCCATGAGTCCTGTTTGGAGGCAGGGATCCCCATGTTACTGGCTAGTGGTTGTTCCCTTCATGCATTTGTTGGCGCGGTCCCCTTGTCAGAGGTCTGGGGGCACTCATTGGCAATGACTCAGTCTCGTCCCCCTTTGTCTTGTTATAGTAGCTCCTGTGACTGGATTACACTTATGTCTTGTGGGTTGGCAGTAGGGAAGAGGACTTCCTTCCGACACTCGTGCTCAAGCAGCTGTTTCTCTTTCTCCAAAAACACCAGTTTCCTCAGCCCCCAGCTGGTTCCTCCTGCTAGAAGCCAAAATCTGCCAAAGTGACTCTAGACCACGTTCACCCTGTGACAGTACAAGTGACTACAGTGCTTCATCCTCCCCCCAGGCTTTTCTGAACATAAGCTTTCATCTACTTTGTCAAGAGCTGATGTTGTCGTCTTATTTCCCTTCCCCTATAAATAATCCATTTCTTTCCCCCCTGCACCGTACTTCTAGGACAGAGGCATGCCCCGTATCATATGCTTGCACTGAGCATTCTTTCAGTGTTTTTTACTTGCTTGACCTTTGAGTTTATTTCTTTCATCCCTCTCAGGATCTCCAAACCGAGGTCATGGAAGGTCAGAGTTAAAGACGAGGTTGACTTGAGTGTGTTTCTACAGAAAACCGAGTTCCACACTTGGTGGATATGTGCAGAAATTTTGCCCAGTCTGCAGTGACCCTCGCCATGCATTTGCTTCACTATTTTTGTTTCATGGTCTAGAGGCCCTGATGGTAGGAAGGAACTATAAATAAGAACAGTGCTGAGAGTGAGAGGATGAGCTCAGATGATCCTTAACTTTTTGGCCTTTCTGTTGGTTTAGAATTCCTCAAGGCCTATTATAGTGACTTATTTCACTTCACTTGGAATACCAGGGGTTTGGAGCTCCTTAAGTCACTTAACGGAGAGGACTCATGGTTAGGGTGTCTGTACACTTGCTGCCTGTTGAAATACCTTTTGTTATGATGCTCAAAGTAAAGAGAGGGTGAAGTGGGCACTAACTTAATGATATTTTATGGACACACTTAGTTGCCCTTAGGGAGTTCAGCACTACGGGAGTCGTAATGTAAAATTACTAAGTTCCCTACTTCTCTGTTGGACAAGTTCCGCTGTTACTTAACAGATCTTCATGGGAAATGAACTTGTGCTGTCTAAGGATGATTGAGTGCCTTGGCCCTAATGGTCAGTGTGTTGGAATTTAAATATATTGAAGAGTTAATTCTTTTAAAAAGCTAATTAATGGGGTGCCTGGGTGGCTCAGTCAGTTAATTGTGTGCCTTTGGCTCGGGTCATGATCCCAGGGACCTGAGATCAAGCCATGTGTCAGGCTCCCTGCTCGGTGGGGAATCTGCTTCTCCCTCTCCCTCTCGCCACCCTCCCCGCTTGTGCTCTTTCTTCTTCTCTCTCTGTCTCAAATAAATAAATAAAATCTTAAAAAAAAATTCTTAGTAAATATATGCTACTCTCAAAGAGATTTTGAAAACAGTCTCTTCTGAATGCTGAAGATGATATGTGGTCATGCAGGTATCTTATTCTGAGATTTCCACAATCTAAATATTGATGCTATCTCCTTCCATAAGGAATGCTCTGGGGATACCTGGATGGCTCAGCGGTTTGGTGCCTGCCTTCGGCCCAGGGCATAATCCTGGAGACCCGGGATCAGGTCCCGTGTCGGGGGCTCCCTGTGTGGAGCCTGCTTCTCTCTCTCTGCCTGTGTCTGTGTGTGTCTTTCTCTCTGTGTCTCTCATTAATAAATAAATAAAATCTTAAAAAAAAAAAAAAAGGAATGCTCTGTGTATGTGCCTGTGTGTGTACATATATATTCTAAAGTGGTAATATATTCATCATAGAGTAATCCTGCTTCATCTCTATTTGACCCCTGAAGGCATCCCAAGTGTGGAAGGGCCATGGATAGCTCCTCATAAACAGAGTCCCAGGCCGAGGCTTTTATATAGACATCCAGGGATGTCCCAGTGCCACAGCAGCCCTTGCCTGCCCACTAGAGTCATCATAGCCACCATCCAGAACATTATTCCTTATAGCTAATTCATCTTGTGCCTCTTTGCTTCCCTTCCCCCTGTGAGGGTTTAGAAGATAAATTACACTCAAGAGCTAGAGTTCATCCATAAGGTCACACCACATCTCGTAGAAAGAAAACCAGAAATTTGCACTTCCACCCTTTATCTTAATTCCTTGCCTGTGCTCAACCCTCTTAGGATCTCTCTGCACCTCGTGTGATGGTCTGGAATTCTTGTGTCAGTCGGCCAGAGAGAACTGTGGCACTTATACCTCCATCTGCATATTTCCTGGCCATATAGTAGAAATCATAAAAGAACTTAAGTGGTCAGATCTCGAACCTTTCCATTTCTTTGCTTTATAAATGAATAACAGTGATCTAAAAGTGAAAGAATGTAGCTAACCAGTGTCATTGGGGATCTTCTAAAGTAGTACGGAAACTCTGCATTCTTCAGACCAACTTGTGGCACGCCAGTACATTCCTCTCCGATGAGGTGGAGGAGTAGTGGTGGCGGGGCTGGGATTTGTAGTGCTGGGGCGGGGAGCTGCTGTTTAAAAATACATTTAATTATATTCCTTCTCTGCAGTAATATTGATACCATTTTTAGCGCATTACAAATACTGTGATTTTCATTTAAATCACGTCCATTATCTTATTGACCTAGTTTTTATTTTGTAATCAAAATGTTCTATTTCTGGATGCCTTAGCCCAGAATCTTTTATTTTTTTATTTTTTTTTTATTTAAAGGTTATGGACCTTTTGTGGAGTTTGTTTTTTTTTTTTCCTTTCTGTCGTAGCTGCGTACAGATGGGCTGCCTCTGTGTTTGCTGTATTATGGAAAATGGTGCTATATTGCTCTCTGGAAGAGTGAGGCTTTTCTCTATTTAATTTGGCAGGATGCCATGGGACCTCACATCTGGTGACGTTTTTGGTGAGTGGATGGTGAAAGAGCCAGGAAATTCTATTTCTATTCAAAATGAGAGGCAGAGGTCTGGTTCTTCCTTCCCCTTCTTTCTCTGCTCTTCTTCACTATTTCTGTTTTTAGCTCTCTCTGCTCATAGGATCACACTTATTTTAGGTCCTGCCTTTTCTCTGATTCTTCCCCTCCTCTTTTCTTCCTGCTCTTTTTCTTACCTTCTCTTTCTTGCTCTCAGCAATGTAGGCCCACTTTGTTTCTCTTCTCTGGCTGGAAGCTCACTCTGGAGAGACCCCCTGCCCCGGAGGTGCCCCTGGAAATGCTCCACGTTTCCTTTCCATATTATGTCTCCGTGTCTTTCTTGATACATGAAGGTACCTTGCTCTCTCCTCCAGACAGTGAGTAGAACCAGAGAAATGTTAGGAGTGAGAGTGACCAGACATCTTCTTTTTGTGACTGAGGAAGGAGAAGGCCAGAGAATGATTTCTCCTAAGGTTCAAGGGCAATTTAATGGCAGAGCCAAGTCAAAGACCTCGTCTCCTGTTTGAGGGTTCTCTCTTATCCCCTTTAGCCAGAAAGCCATATAGATGTGGTGCGTGGTTCCTTTTAGCACTCATTTCTCTCCATCACCATCAGCCTTCTCAAGTATCTTCCTGTGTAAATGTATTTTGGGGGAACTGAGTTTTTAATGTGTCACTTTCTCATGAAAAGAAGACTCAAAAGGTGGAGTGCAGCAACAGGAGTCCCTCCCTGAGTTGTTAGGGATTTTCTCAGGAATGGTATTTTGCTCCAGGTCATTTCTGTTGATGGATTCATTCCTAAGAACCGGTAGATGACTATGACATATAATATTCGAGCTTGAACTCTTTCCTGCCTGCCTGGAGTCTCTCTGTTAATCAGGAAACCACATTTAAAGCTGTGTCCTGAACTCTGCCCAGCATGTCAGCTTGGCCAGGAAGGATAGGGAATTCCTACTGGTAGCAGCCATTGAGGACTAAGGGAGTAACTAGAGGTCAGATAGGAGCTTAGCAAGGAAGACATTGGCAACATAGGGTACTTTTCAGCCACTGGTATTGTCTCTTTGTTTCTGAAATCCCCCTGTGGTTGAGGTTGGACAAAGTCTAGGCTCTCAGCCCCCTGGGCCAGTGACCCCACGTTTTGGAATTTTGTGATCTAACAATTTTTTTTTTTTCAATTGAAGAGGCTTAACATAGGGTTGTTAGCGTTTATCTTGAGAAGTCAGGATGTTAGAAACAGCAAGAGCAAAATTGTCATATAATGTTACAATCTTTTCAAAAAAGAAAAGTTATTCTAACACATAGGAAGAATATAATCTCAGAATAAAGGACAGCCCTCTGTAGCTTCTGGAAAAACCCCTATTGTCCAGATTGGTCCTACTTAGCCACAGGCCAGCATAAATTTTGTCCCAGAAGCAGCGATGGTCTGTGATACATGGAAACCACAGCCTTCACTCTGGGGTTGGTAAGCCCCGGCCCCTCTCTCCAGGGAGAATACAGAAGAATGCACGAAGAACACAGCACAGAGAGCAGCCCATCAGTGTCTGGCACATACATAGTTTGTGCTCAGTAAATGATGTTTGTTTTTATTCTTTCTTAGAGAAGCAAATTACACTAGATGACTATTTCAGTTTGGACTTCGAGGGACACTGCTCTTTTGGCTTGTTTTCGTTGTAGACTAGGCTCTGATCTTCAGCTTTATAGATCTTTCACGTGATTTCATCAGTTACCTTGTGGATGGTCAGGACAGACTTGTATTTTCTGAGTTCACAGGAGGCTAATCCATACGTAAAAATGTAGTTCATTGTTTTGCAAATAGAAGATACGCTTTTTCAGGGACTACACCAATAGATTGGTCTGCCTGAATCCCATGTCCTCCCCACAGTAGGGGAGGGGGAGGGCGGATGCTGTGGTGACCATCATGGTGTTCACTTTCCTTGGAAAATGTAGAATCAAAGCAATGGGAATTGATTCACTGAGTGTATTCCAGCAAGCGTATGACATAACCCATTTTATTTCACTGGCTCTGTTTTCTCTCTTTCCTTTGGATGTTCCTCTTCATTGAAAGACAGTAAAGTATAATGGTTAAAAGCAGAGGCTCTGGGGACACCTGGGTGGCTCAGCGGTTGAGTGTCTGCCTTCAGCTCAGGGCGTGATCCTGCAGTTCCGGAATCGAGTCCCACATCAGGCTCCTTGCAGGGAGCCTGCTTCTCCCTCTGCCTGTCTCTGCCTCTATCTCCGTGTTTCTCATGAATAAATAAATAAAATCTTAAAAAAAAAAAAAAAAACAACAGTAAACAAGACTAATTAAAAAAAAAAAACAAAAGGAGCAGAGACTCTGGAGTCAATGGCCAGGTGTGAGTCCAGGCATTGTCTACTAGGTGTGTGACATTAGGCAATTTATTTGACCTATTTGTGCCTTTTCTTTTTAAGATTTATTTATTTGTTTGAGAGAGTACATGCAAGTGCATGTGAACAGAGAGGAGGAAATGGAGAGGGAGAGAAAAAATCCTCAAGCAAACTCCCCGCTGAGCATGGGCCCTGACATGGGCTCGATCCCAGGACCCCAAGATTATGACTTGAGCTGAAATCAAGAGCCGGCCACCCAATTGATTGAGCCACCCAGGTGCCCCTGACCTCTTTGTACTTTAATGTTATCTTCTGTAAAATGAGGATAATTATTATAGAATTTGCCACATAGGTTTGTTTTGATAAGGAAAGGAGTTGAGATATCTAAAGTGCTTAGAGTGCTTGGCATATAATATAAATGATCAACAAATATTTATCATTTATATTATTGAGGGTGCTAGTTTTGTGGTGGACATGGAAAAATGAATAAAAATCATATGGGCAGGATTATAGATTCTTAAGGGTTAGATTCTTATCTGTAACTTCCCTTCGTATAGAATTCAGCTCTCCAATAATCTTTGGTTTCTGTTTTTACCCTTCATTGTTTCAGTAGATTTTCATATCACAGCACTCTCTCAAGACTGTTTTTCATTGATCGCATTTTGGGTTGGCTATTTTGTGTTGAGTTGGAAATTGTCAAAGGCCTTTCTTCCCAGGATGCTTGTTTGGAGAAGCTTCTGTTCTTGGTTGTGGTGGATCCTTTCCAGTGGGTCTTCCCTAGGTCACCCCTTCCTGGCTTTTCCTTCTGGAGAAGCAACCCCCCAACTCATGATGAATCAAGCACGAACTTCTCTGCTAAGAGACTAGGAGATGCTGAGCTACTTGCACAGATCTCCTCTAAAATAAGTAGCAAGGATTATAGTGAAGCTGATTCTGGGGGTAGCTTTTTATGTGCCTTCTCCCATTTTGCCAAGCCTACCGGTCAAGGGTTAGGGTTTTTTAATGTGAATTTTTTTTTTTTTTTTTTTTTTTTTTTGCCATTTCTCCATTCCCTGAAGAAACTTAACATCTGTTTTCCAGTGGAAGTCAATGACAGATTGATGAGTATTTAGGGTGCCTTTTATAGGAATGCCCACATAGTATGTGCCACATACTCTATATACACAACTAATACCTGTAGTACGACCAGTTTTCAGGTTCCTCACTAAACTTACAGTGACACATATGGGCCATTAAAATATTTTTCTATAAAATAGTGCAGGTACATTGGCCTCTGAAACAGATTAGTCCACCCACCACCTATCTGTAGTATAATGAGAAACTGAAACTGATAATTAGCTACAATTTTGCTTCGGTAAGTCACCCTCTCATGATGTTTTTGTAGAAAGACTTTTCCTCGCTGCGTCTTGCACTCCTGTCCGTGTAAATACAGCTTTCCTCTTTGACTCCTCTCTCACTTTCCAAAGCAGCTAGAATGAACTGTGTGATTGGGTTGCTGGTCTTGCTCGTTCACTGCCAGTCAAGGGTTCAGGGAGATGCCAGGTTTGGGGAGGGGAAGGGGAGAGAGGTCAGCTGGAAGCACTATTTCTAGCTTTGGAGTCAAGGTTTTTTTGCTGAGAGTGTTGCAACCTTGCCGTCAAAGTTGTGCTGGGTCCTCTGCTAGGGCATAGGCACTGTCTGGCCACTTTGGGGGTCCAGTTGCACCAGGAGGACAGTCAGTCTTGCAAAGTAAGTGACAATTTCAGGAAACTTTGTATGAGGATTGTTGAAATCAGCCAGTGCAGAGCCAGGCTCCTTTCTGCCTATCTCTTGGAGGTAAGAATGTCCTCTTTGGGTTCTACTTTGTAATTCTGTAGATCTGGATGGTCTAAAGATTGCACAGTAGGGAGATCCCACTCATCCCAGCAGAGTGGAGATTCCTTTGACAGCCAGTTCAACTTTAGGTTCCAGGACCTTGAGGTCAAGAATATTCTTCAACTGAATCACATGAAGTAGATATAAGAGGAGCTTAAAGGGAAGGTGTAATTATTTAGCTCTCCAATGAATTATAAATGTTAGCCTGGAGCCACAGAGCTCCCAGACCTCCCCATGGAAGCTCAGTGATACCCTCACGTTACAGATCTGGGCTGTAATCTCCTGCAAGGCCTCCACCAGCCTGTGTTTCAGCCTCCTTCTCAAGGCAAATGACTGCCAAATTCCATCTAGGTAGTTTCCATTCTGACATTCCCAAAAGTTTGTTTGACATCCTACTCTGGGTGGGTAGCCGTCTGGCTCTCCTATAGTCAACGCCCCACCAAAAGTCTCTTCCTCATCTAGCCATTTGTGATGACCTATCCAGGCCATTTGTGATATTTCCATAGTGGTATCCAGTTGACCTCCAAGTGAGGTTGATTCCCTTAACATTCCCCCTAAGCCACACTACCCTTTTTTCATTGTAATGTCCTTACTTTTCACTCTTGGTTTCCACTCTCACATCTTCTAAGATTACACTCATTAGAAGAGTAGTCAGATTGAGGAATTAGGTACACCCCCTGGCTGGCTACGTTTTACACTCTGTGCAGGAGGCAGAGAACGAACAAAGTTGGGGCCAGACCGGCTTAGAAGAGGATGACACTGGGCAAGTCACTTGGCTTCTTTGAGGCCCCATTTATGCACCTGTTAATTATGGCTGTCTTGTTCACAGGCTGCTTGTGAGGGCCTGATGTTATAAGTGAGGAATCAGGCAAGGAAATAAATGAAACTGGGGAACTAAGCATCCAATTTATCTCTGGCTCTTTGTATTATAAAGGGGATATTTAGGATTGCAATTCCACATTGCTATAGCTGTTTTGGGGTCCCTTACATGACCAGGAACGTGGAGGATACTAACATTTGTTTAGCACACTAGAGTCACCCAGCTACTTTGGGCTGTGCTGGGCTGCTTGAGGTTGAGGGATCAGTGTCTCAATGGGCCTGTGAGGCATTTGAGATGCATCATGGTCAGGAACTCAGTCTCACAGTTCCTGAGAAATCTGCCATCCTCCCTGGTGGTATCCATTCTTATCAGGACTATTAACAAAATTTTTTGTGCGGAGGAGTTTTTGGTGGTGGCATTTGGTTCTTTTATGGCCCTTCCTTTATCTGGACCACGAATAATCAACTGATGAATCTCTCTCCCTGTTCTCATTTTTCAGCAGATATTTCCTGGGGATGTTCTACTTGGTGCTTTAGGGAAAGATGGGTGGATGGAAGCTAGTGGTCATGAGATAGAATATAGTACCTGAAAACAAACAGACAGACAGACATAGTCACAGAGCCCAACTGTCAGAGTGCTGGCTGACTTTGGACTCTGAAAATTTCCTTTGGAAACTACCTGTGCTGCGTCACTATCTGGGACTATGCTTGAGACAACCTCAGCACCTTGTATGACACTTGGATGCTTAGTTCCCCAGTTTCATTTATTTCCTTGCCTGATTCCTCACTTATAACATCAGGCCCTCACAAGCAGCCTGTGAACAAGACAGCCATAATTAACAGGTGCATAAATGGGGCCTCAAAGAAGCCAAGTGACTTGCCCAGTGTCATCCTCTTCTAAGCCGGTCTGGCCCCAACTTTGTTCGTTCTCTGCCTCCTGCACAGAGTGTAAAACGTAACCAGCCAGGGGGTGTACCTAATTCCTCAATCTGACTACTCTTCTAATGAGTGTAATCTTAGAAGATGTGAGAGTGGAAACCAAGAGTGAAAAGTAAGGACATTACAATGAAAAAAGGGTAGTGTGGCTTAGGGGGAATACTAAGGGAATCAACCCCACTTGGCGGTCAACTGGATACCACTATGGAAATATCACAAATGGCCTGGATAGGTCATCACAAATGGCTAGATGAGGAAGAGACTTTTGGTGGGGCGTTGACTATAGGAGAGCCAGACGGCTACCCACCCAGAGTAGGATGTCAAACAAGCTTTTGGGAATGTCAGAATATGTTGTTACACATTGGGACAGTTTAGGTGGCCGAGTGTCATCACTGGGGGTGTGGTTGGGGCTGGGAAGAGGAAGTAGAGAAGTGAGCCAGGCCTACTATAGAGTTCTTTGTTAGTCTCTCTCCCCTGGTCTCAGGGTCTTGGCCAGTCTAATTTGCCAGGATTCAATGATACCTAAACTCTTTTTTGGATGGTGCCATATTGTTTTCAAATCACCTTACCTCCTTTTATCCTTGTAGGAACATTGGATGTAGATATTATTTTTATTTTCTTCGTAATTAATGGAGGGAACTAAGAGGCCTCTGAGAAACTGGATAACTTGTTCTGGAAAGTGATAGACTGCGGACATATGCCCAGGCACTCGTCACACTGGCATCTACTTCTCTCTTAGGACATTTGCCCCAGCACAAATTTTGCCACAAGTGTCTTCTATTTGCAAAGAACAGGAGAAAATTCCTTCTACTGCTGAGGAGTGTTCCTAGAGAGTTTGTGGGAGCAGGAGCCCAGGGGGGCTGTAATTCTCCAGGACAGCAGCAGCACTGCCCAGGAGGACAGCAGCTCAGCAAAGTGAGGGGACATCTTGATCTGCCAATGATGGAGAGAATATGCCATTCACTGCAATTCATTGTCCAGTTTGGCTAACTTAGACACTCAGTGTGCTCTGGATGGAATGAATGACTGGATAAAACATAAATTTAACAGGATTTTTTTTAAAAAAAGGATTTTATTTATTTATTTGAGAAAGAGAGAGAAAGGCAGAGGACAAGGTAGAAGCAGGCTCCCACTAAGCAGGGAGCCCGATGCAGGGCTCAATCCCAGGACCCCAGGATCATGACCTTAGCCAAAGGCTAAGGCTTACCTGACTGAGCCACCCGGGCACCCCAACTTAAGAGTTTTTTTTTTTTCAAAAGTTTTTTTTTTTTAAGTTAGAATCTCATGATGTCTTTTAACAGCATACCTTTTGAACCACATTTATACAGTGAACCATTTTATAAGGTGAGATACATGCATCATTTTTCACCAGTGACTTTGAATGGCTCATATCAAACTTGAAATCCAAGCATACATGTCCAGTCCTTTTAGCTACAGAATTGTTTGCCTATTAAAATATGCATTTCTGCCCTTTCACGAAGATGGCACCGAAGGTGAAGAAGGAAGCCCCTGCCCCTCCCAAAGCCGAAGCCAAAGCAAAGGCTTTGAAAGCTAAGAAAGCGGTGCTGAAAGGCGTGCACAGTCACAAAAAAAAGATCCATACGTCACCTACATTCTGGCAACCCAAGACCCTGCATCTCTGAAGGCAGCCCAAATATCCTCGAAAGAGTACCCTCAGGAGAAACAAGCTTGATCACTACGCCATCATCAAATTCCCCCTGACTACTGAGTCAGCCATGAAGAAAATAGAAGACAACAACACACTGGTGTTCATTGTGGATGTCAAGGCCAATAAGCACAAGATCAAACAGGCTGTGAAGAAGCTCTATGACACTGATGTGGCCAAGATCACTACCTTGATCAGGCCTGATGGAGAGAAGAAAGCATATGTTCAACTGGCTCCTGAATATGATGCTTTGGATGTTGCCGACAAAATTGGGATCATCTAAACTGATGATCCCAGGCTATAAATCTAAATATAAAATTTTTCACCATAAAATAAATAAATAAAATATGCATTTCTATGGGCAGACATTGAAAGCCCAAGTAAAGCCAACTAATAATACACTATTTATAATCTCTTCTTTGTCCTCTGAAGGGTCTTTTCCCTCTTGGACTTGATCAGCAAGCCCTTATCTCCTGAATGGTGGGAACATGAAAAAGCAAGAGGCACAACCAACTCTGAGTCAAACACCAGGATTCTAGACCCCAGGCTAATCACTTTTTTTTTTTTTCTGAGCCTCAGTTTCTTCATCTGTCAAGCTTGTAATCATACCACACAAGGGTAGCATTTAGAAGTGCTTTATAGATAGTGAAGTGTAATTCTCTTCTGGTCTGTATGCATTTTTATACCCAGGACAAGGACCTACATTTACTTCTCTTATGAGACTAAACTAATATAGAATAAAAATTTTTCATAACTATACTTCAGATACATAAAATAGAGTCTAGAGATTTCTTTGTTGTCATTTTATTCCTGATGAGTTCAAAGCCTTGCCCCTGGTGTATCTATTCATATTTTAAGTCTGTAATTGGCTAGTCAGTGGTTAGGACAAAGCGCTGATTAGTAGATAAAAGCGGACCACTGACGTAGAACCTTGGGGAATCTAGCCCAGAGTTTCCTATTCTGTGAAGATAGCTTCTACTCAAATCAAGGCCAGCATTTGGATTATCTATTCACTAACCTCAATCCTTAGTGAATCTATTAGTGTAGGCTTGTCTTTGTAAGAATGGCAGCTGCTGATCTCAATGCCTACTACTTTTCCCAGATAGTGAAAAAAGCACTGCATTCAATCATTTACTCTTGTTAGCTAGCCTGCTAGCTAGCTAACAGGCTAGCTAGTGAATCTATTAGTGAATCTATTAGTGTAGGTCATAGATTCATTCCTGGTGCATGCAAATTAGCATCATACTATTCCACGGCCACAGGTCGTTCCCAAAGATTCTACCAACTGTTTTCACATGTCTGCTATTGGTTGGGGAAAAGTTGGTGGGAGAGTGTATGGTGCATGCAAAGCTGTCCCCACTAATGGAAAAATTATATTTAGATGGTGTGAGGCATCTTTGTTCTGTCTGAGGACAGACCTTACATTGGCAACTGGGTGCCCAATGCTATTCATCTTCTCAGAGAGCAGAATTACTGGGAGTGCAGGCTAGCTAACAAGAGTAAATGATTGAATGCAGTGCTTTTCTCACTATCTGGGAAAAGTAGTAGGCATTGAGATCAGCAGCTGCCATTCTTACAAAGACAAGCCAAGAGCAAGGGATTGGGTGTTTGAGAAGGTCGTCAGGTAGAAGTGGCTCTCAGGCACAGCAACACTCAGGGGCTTTTGCCACAGCCACATGTGGTGGTTCTTGCCCTGAGGTTCTTTCAACATGCCAGGGACCAGTGCTTTCATCACCAAGATGTAGATACAAAAACCAAGCATAGTGAAGTTAGGTGATTTCTCCAGCTCAAAAAGAGCATGGAAATTGAAATAACACCTGTAGATACTTTGCTCCATTTAGTTAGAGACTTGACGGGGTAAAGATGGAGGAGTGGAGATCCATTGTAGCTGAGATAGAAGCTTAGCTCTTTCTCGTGCTTCTCACAAAAGGGTGCATGGTTATTGAACGTGTGGATGGAGACCCCTACAAGATGGGACACTTATTGATGGCCTACGTCATCACCAGGCAAGGTCCTCAAAGTCACTCTTCAGCTACCTCCACGCTGACGTGTGGAGCTGCTGACGGCCTTGTTGGTCTCCACACTCCACGCGACCCCTGAGAGGTCTTGACACCAAAGGGGATGCCCTGGGAAGGGCTGCCAGAATTTCCTGTACTGCTGGGGCAGTAATCCAAAGGTCAAAGACTCTGCAAATGGACTGCCTTTGTTGCTCAGTGGAGGGCCCAGGCCACAGGGGTCCGAGTTAATTGATCACACTGAGGAAACTACTCCATTGAAGTTGGATGTAGCAGGATGAAGAAGTGGATGAACTGATAAAGAATGGGTTTAACTGAAGAAGTCAGCTGCCCTTGAATCCTTTGTGGAAGTAGAACGTAAATAATCAATCATAAATAAATAAAATGCAGGACCTAAAGAAAGGCCCTTTAAATACACCATCCCTCACAGCTGCAAGTGTTGCAAAGTAGCAACGAAGCAGAATTGGCCAGTATGGATGATTATGGGCTGGCACTCCTTGACACTGAGACTGGATCCAGCTTCAGATCCTTTTCATCCACAATATGTTTATCCAAACCCTGTATAGCAGCAATGATGAGTAAAATGATGGCCTGTAGTCCAAAGTAATGAACCAAGACAACTAAGACGATTTCTCAATCCAGCTGGAATTTTAGGGATTAAAGATTTCAGTCAAACTATTTTAAGATACAGTGTGAACCTCCACACCTCATGAAGCACCATCAGATAAATGTTCACACACACACAAACACACACGCCGTAGACATGTCTATATACTCTTATAGACATCTGCACATATATATATATATATATATATATAACTGAAAGGCAGAATAGATGTAATTAAAAGGCAGAATATATATAATATAAAAATATACTTTATATATAATGTAAATGTAAAATAATATAAATTTATTATGTGATAAAGATTTTATATAATGTTATATATGGATCTAAATATAAAATATAGCTTTATATATGGTTTTTTAATATTTAATTTATTTATTCATGAGAGACACAGGGAGGGAGAGAGAGAGAGAGAGAGGGAGAGAGAGAGAGAGAGGCAGAGACACGGGCAGAGGGAGAAGCAGGTTCCATGCAGGAAGCCTGACATGGGACTCGATCCTGGGTCTCCAGGATCATGCCCTGGGCTGAAGGCAGCTTTAAACCGCTGAGCCACCCGGGCTGCCCAATATGTACATATGTTTCTTTTAAATATTTTATTTATTTATTCATGACAGACACAGAGAGAGAGAGGGCGGGGGGGACACAGGCAGAGGGAGAAGCAGGCTCCGTGCAGGAAGCCCGACGTGGGACCTGATCCCAGGTCTCCAGGATCAGGCCCTGGGTCGAAGGTGGCGCTAAACTGCTGGGCCACTGGGGCTGCCCCTATATATGTTTTTTTTTTTTAAAGAGAGGTTTTTATCTTAAGATTTTATTTATTTATTTGCCAGAGTATAAGCCAGGGGAGTAGCAGGCAGAGGGAGAGGGAGAGGGAGAGGGAGAAGCAGGCTCCCAATGAGCAGAGAGCCCGATGTGGGGCTCCATCGCAGGACCCGAGAATCATGACCTGAGCTGAAGGCAGGTTCTTAACCAACTGAGCCACCCAGGCACCCCTATAATATATGTTTTAAAGTAATATACAAAAAAAAGTATATATACTTTTATATCATTTACTTATATACATACTTTTTTTTTTTTTAAAGATTTTATTTATTTATTCATGACCGGCACAGAGAGAGAGTCAGAGACACGGGCAGAGGGAGAAGCAGGCTCCATGCAGGGAGCCTGATGTGGGACTCGACTCCGGGTCTCCAGGATCACACCCTGGGCTGAAGGCGGTGCCAAACCGCTGGGCCACCGGGCTGCCCTACTTCTACATACTTATGTAGTATATATTTATATAACATATATTCTACCTCTTAGTTTTTCTCTGGCCCAAAGCATGACTGCTTTTTATTTTTGTTCTGTTTACAGCAGTGTTATTGCATGTTATGAGGAAGTTTATCCAATAGCATGTAAGATAAAAATTGAGCAGAGTGACCCTTCAAGCCTTAGAAAGGCATCAGGTTAGAGACCATCCTACAGTTTCTCCCTAGGGCTGACCTGGTCAGTTTTTTCCCCTCCAGCATGGGACTAGATCATTAGCTGTTTCTTTGGTTGAGCCTCAGCTGAGAGTCAGAGAAGCTCAGTGGGTCTGCCTCCAGCCAGGCTGTGCCCCCAGCCGCCGGGCAGGCACTCCAGATGCCGGGTGAGGCAGCTGCTCTCTGAGGGCCCCTCCCACTTCCCCATCAAGGCAATTGGAAGACAACTGAGACTTGTTTGTTCCCAAACCTGTTTACGCCAGTTGTACTTTTTCCATTTAAGACATGTAACGAAATGTTATGTGAACACATGATATATGAGTGTGAAAAGGAGACATGTTTCTATGAAGCCTACACCGTTGTCTTGGAAAGACTTGTCAAGGATGAACAAAAATTGTGGGCACATGAAGTATAAATGAAATAAGTCTAAAAGACTGTGGGGAAAATCATAAAAATTAAGCAGATTCCAAAGTCCAACTGCTTTTCAGCTGTCTTTGGATTTTTTTTATCTTCTTTAAAGAAACTGGAACCTGAAAATCATAACGGATTTCTGGTTTAGACAGGAAATTGGGACTTTGAGACAGTGAACCCATCTTCAAAGACAAGGCATTGTTCCTATACCAAATTTGTGAATGAGTGTACACCCATAATATTTAAATACCTGTGAACATAGTGCTCGCTTCGGCAGCACATATACTAAAACTGGAATGAAACAGAGAAGATGAGCATGGCCCCTGCACAAGGATGACACATAAATATCCGTGAATGTAGATGATAAATATCAATGAATACATATATATAATGAGAGTATAATTTTTATGATTCCATGCTCTAACCAGTTTTTTTAGACTATCAATCCAGTCACATTAGTTTGGAGAATTTCTGTTGCAGCTGTGGCATGTTGTGTAAAATACACATGTCCACTGAACATGTCAAAATGCTTACGCTATACAGGTTACAAGAGAACTGAGCCAGACTGGGGAGAGAGCAGACACTCACACATCTCCCTTATCATGCTCATCAAGGATCCACTTAAGGGCAGGGGGAGCGGGGGGGGGGGGGGGGGGGAGGGGGGGACCCTGGGGGCAGACCTGTCTACGCAAGCTCTCTGACTATACTCTCTTTCTCCCACCTTCTCTCCCACCTCCTCTTTCTCTCTCTACCTCTCTCTCCAACCAATGTAGTTTAGTTCAAAGAACTCTGAAATAAATAAGGGAGAGAGCATTTGGAGTTGAACAACAGTGTATTTCAGAGTACTTGTTTCAAGAAAGAGAGTATTTGGCTTAAAAAGATTTGAAATATTTGTTTATGTAAACCCAACATAGAAAGAGAGAGAAAGAAGGAGGGAGAGGGAATTCCTTTAAATAATGAGATAATGAGATTTGATTTAGTAATATGTGACATATGTTAGATGGCTCAGGAATATACCTATTTCTCATGAAGTGAGACAGGATATGATAAGAGAAATCTTATTTTAGGTGTCCTAAAATCCAGTGTGTTTTAGGTCATTTTCTATCCTCCTTAGTCTAAAAACATTTCAGAAAGACCTTTCTGTGTCTCTGTGCTCTGTCTAGACTCTATATCAGAGCACAAACAACTGCAGAAAAACGTGAGAATGCCTGTAGATACTGGACATGCTAACAGAGGTATCTGAGAACCCTCAGGAAAAATAATATTTTACCATGAGGTGATTGTTGTCTTTAACAACAACAGCCGTATGAATGTGCTTTAATTTATGCTAACATGGAATGCTTAAAATCATAAAACAGGTATGATCATTAGGTTCCTATTCACCCAGGGAATGCAGATCCCACAGATAAGTATGCCAGAACATGAACTTCGTGGGAAAGCATGAATCTACCCCACCTCCAACAAATAAGAGACCGTCCTTAATTTCAGTAATAACTCTTAGGGGTTTAATTTTGATAGATTGTGAGGTATTTTATCCTAGCACATAAACCAGATGCTTCTCTCAAGTTAATGGGGAACAACTGATGGCTGCCAGATTAACTAGAAAAGAAATGTTTCTCTCTGCAGTTCTGGATAATAATGCAACTTAATGGCATTTCACCTGGGTGGACTTTTAAGATGGATGCATTTGTCTTTTGCCTCTCAGGGCATAGGTCCAAATTTGGAGCAGATGGTGGAAAAAGATGGATGGCCACAGAGATCTCCAGGCAAAATTGGTCAGATTTCTGCAATCCTCATTAATTCCTGGTTGACCATCATCCATCTCCATCTCTCTGACCCTACATAATGAATTCTGATTTCTGAAGATTTTCTGGGCCTAGAATGACCAAAACGTGCTGACTAAAATCTGAACAGATTGAAAGAAGCACTCACCTGCTATTTCAGGCTGTTGGAAGAAAGGGGCTGTTTCAATCTGAAATCTTGCTGTTCTTACTTTGAGCAATAGTGGATATTCTTTTCTGGTAATGGGACACAACTTGGCAGGGTATGAACTCAAAAGCTCAGGGAGTGAGTTTAAGAGACAAATTTCTTCCACTGTTGTTCAGGTAAAGGAGAGACTTTTGGATTCTTAAATTAAGTCTGATGAGAGACTAACCATCCATCATGAAGCAAGACTGACGGGTCACCCTAGCTATGGAATGATATATAAAGAGAAGCAGATGATTGTGGGAAAACCACAGAAGTATTGTTCCAGGCCATGGAGGTAAAGAGGGGACCCCCAAGGTCAGTGGAAGGAGGGACCCATGGGAAGTACTAGAAACAGCAATACTTCGTAGATTTAATTAAAACAATGCCTATGTGAGCTTCTTGATCAATGGCCTGATATTCTCATTTATTTCCACATTAGGTTGGGCTTATTGACATAATTGTTTTTGCTCATTACTGAAGACTCTCCTGCTAACCAATTTATATTCCAATTTTTTTATTGCAATTATATTAGTCCCCATTCTGAGCCAGATGCCTTTGGTTTATAAACATTGTGAAAGACACTTAACTAAGAGGACAAACGATCTTCATTTAGGATGAGAATTTTTTTTTTAAGATTTTATTTATTTATTCATGAGAGACAGAGAGAGAGAGAGAGAGGCAGAGACACAGGAAGAGGGAGAAGCAGGCTCCATGCAGGAAGCCTGATGAGGGACTCGATCCTGGGATTCCGGGATCATGCCCTGAGCCAAAGGCAGACGCTCAACTGCTGAGCCACCCAGGCATCCCTAGGATGAGAATTTATGTGTGACTGACAAGGTAAGCATTAGCCCTTTGGTTGCCATAGGCCTACATACATATACGTATCCCCACATGTTGGAGGAAAGGAACATACCAGCAAACAAAATCTGGGAAATCATAGGTGTTTAAGACCAAAGAAGAAAATGCCCAGGAGATATGCACTTAATTTTAAGAAAAGCTAAATAAGTGTGACATTTTCGATGGGCCTTTTCTTCACTTGAGCAGAATGACAGTATTTTACTAGTCAACCAAGAGATAAATCAAGATTTAAACCAACTTCTCACCTTTCATGCAAAACCTAACCTCAGTAGTTATTAAAAATAAATGGGATTTAAATAGATGTAGAAGCACCTATTTTATTTCCAATTTCATGCTCTCATATTTTGCTCTATGGTTTTAGATCTGTTTGTGAAAGCTGATTGGGGTAAAAACAGCCCTGAGAGACAGCTGGGAAGGGAACAGGCTTTCAAGTCCATGACAAAGTCCTGGGCTCTGGGTTCAGCTGAATTCACCAAGTGACCCCAGTCCAATTTCCTCACCTTGAAGACAAGAACAATTATGCATACCGTCTTTTTATGGGATGCAGTGATATCTATGACTGGCACCATTGGTGGCTTTGGGCAGAGAGTTTGGGGTTATAACTCTTCTCTCTCCCTCTGGGACCACGAGTATAGGTTAGAGATCCAGGCCCAGGGAGGGCATTGGCTTTATTCTCGCCCTAGTCTACACAGCAGTTACAGTCCTGTTATGCCGGCTCATTCTGATTGCTGAGTCAAGGACAGGTGCTCGCCACTCCTCCACATCCTGACACTCTCCTGGATTCCCAGTTCTCTCTCGGTCATATTTTCCCTGCTCACAGGGCCAGTGACCTGGGCGAAGTCTCCATGAGGCCCCTCCTTTTGCTGTCACCTGCTATGTGTTTCACCAATAACTGACTTCCAGGTGAATAGTAATTTCTTCGTTCACAGCTGTTCTCACACATGTTATTTTGCTTTCTCAAGAATATTTACTAAGTTCTTACCATGTGCAGGCACCATGCTTACACTTTGCCATCATCTTCTTGTTAACTTGAGAGACCCGTGGAGGGATCCCTGGGTGGCGCAGCAGTTTGGCGCCTGCCTTTGGCCCAGGGTGCGATCCTGGAGACCCGGGATCGAATCCCACATCGGGCTCCCGGTGCATGGAGCCTGCTTCTCCCTCTGCCTGTGTCTCTGCCCCCCCCACTCTCTCTGTGTGACTATCATAAATAAATAAATTAAAAAAAAAAGAGAGACCCGTGGAGAAGAGAGGTGACAGGAGTACCCCCCGACTGGGCAGCTGTCCTGTGGGGGGCCCTCGCTCCAAGCCTGCAGGACCGCCTCCCCCCAACCTCTGAGTCTTCATGGCCACCTCGTACAGTTGTCTTCACCTGGTCTCTCCGCCTGGTCCATCCTACAGGCCACCACCAGATATGTCCCCCGTACCACCATCCTGGCATGATTTCTTCCTCATAACCTTCCCATTGTTGTGTGCACAACAGCCCTCTTGCTTTCCCTAAACCATTTCTCAGCTGCCACCAAAATGTGCTATTTACTAGATTCCCAAATACACTTGTGCCTCTGCATGTTCTCCTTCCATCCGTCTGTTCCATCTCCCTGTTCCATCTCCCAACCTCTCAGTTGCCCTTCAGCCTCACATAAATCTGGAGCCCATGATGCCCTCCGTGACTGGCTGGACTAAAGACCATTTCTCTCCCCTCGGAGTTGTGGTACTGATGATATCATCAGTCAGGTGGCATGGTGTGTGGTGCCTGGCTGGGTGCTATTGCACTCTATTGTCAGGATCCCTAGAAGGCTCTTGGGCTTACAGGTGAGGAAGCCACAGAGACGTTAGTGATGGTGCTGGAGTCAGAGCCCCATTTCCCCAAATCCCAGACTGGTGATCTTTTTCTACTATAACTTTTTACCTTCTGTCCTTCCTTGGAGAACAAGGGCTCTGCCCTGTCTGTATTTGAACTTTATATGGCATCATGTGTAGAGTCTTGTATCTAGGGGATATTCAGTAAGTATTTATTGAAAGAAAGCAAGGGGAAGAAGATAGGAAAGAAAAAAAAATAGTAATAGCTTACCCTTATATGGTCCTTTTCTTTGAGCTTAATTCCTTTTCTAGTTTAATTCCTTAAAAATCCCTAGAGGGAGGGGCAGACCCGGTGGCTAAGCAGTTTAGTGCCGTCTTTGGCCCAGGTTGTGATCCTGGAGACCTGGGATCGAGTTCCGCGTCGGTCTCCCTGCATGGAGCCTGCTTCTCCCTCTGCCTGTGTCTCTGCCTCTCTCTCTCTCTCTCTCTCTCTCTCTGTGTCTCTCATGAATAAATAAATAAAATCTTTAAAAAAAAAAAATCCCTAGAGGGTTGGTTAAGTGTCCAACTCTTCATCTCAGCTCAGGTCCTGATCTCAGGGTCGTGAGTTCAAGTCTTGTGCTGGGCTCCGTGCTGTTATTCTCAGCCCCATTTTACAGGTGAGGAGACCGAGGCAAGAGAGGCTAAGTAACTTGCCCAAGATCACAGAGCTGGTAAGTGACAGAGTCAGGACCTGAACCCAAGGAATCTGGCTCCTGAGCCTGTGCTCTTTTTCCATCGTGTTCTGCTGCAGGATTATGAAGGACGGACAGACAGGGAAGGATACAGAAAGAAGGATGAGCCTCACATCAGTGCCCGAGACAACAGAGCAAAAGACATTTAGATTAGGCTGCCACGTTTTGTCTTCTTTTAATTTCCATTGAGAAGAAGCACCACTTAGACATCAGAGCAATGGCCAGACTGTGGAGTTTGTCACTACTGCCTGGAGCTGGTAGAAATTGATTGCTGTGGAACTGCTGACCATGTGGCACCCAGATTACCTGCCTTATATTCTAGTCACTATAGGAGGCTTAGCGGAGAAACTGTCAAATAGCTTGCATATCCCCCGACCTGGAGTCCCTTAGTAAGGGGAAGGTTGCCGCTTTCTCCCCAGACGCTCCCTCCAGAACGTGTTCTTTCCATGGAACGCTGCCTTCAAGGGAACAGTCACAGACTTGAAATCTCCACCACTAGAAAGGAGTAGCAAATGTGTCAAGTTTGGCTGAATCAAGCTGATAAAGAATATTGAATGGGGGCTTTTATCTTCAGAAGCGTGACTGTTAATGTGGTTGGTTTTTAACTAGGCTCCCAGCCGCTATTAGTATTTTTCTGCTCACGATAGCACCACCCTGCCTCACACGCAGAAGAATCTGTCTTAAACGTATTGTGAACTTTAGAGCATGTTAGCAGAAGTGGCCTATCATTCAGGAGCATGGAAAGATGATTTTGCCAGCATTGAGAGAACACTTTGCACCCAGAATCCTAGAGTGAACAGAATACTACTCCAGCTTTGATGAATCACAGCTGAATCATGTTTAAGTGTGTGCTGCATTTTGAGGGATTCCCTTCTTCCCCCTCTCCCGGCCCCTGGGGGGTGAAAAGCATTGCTCTTCCTGTGTAAAACCATTGTTTACACCCAAGACCACTAAAATGTTTTTGTGGCGATGTTGGGAACACATCAAGTGTTTGTTGTGGTCCAGCTGAGACAACTTTATAGGTTAATGAAAAGTGATTTATCTTTCTCCTTAAGCAGAACATTTAGTTCTCTCTCTGCCTCTTTGACTCCGAGCAAATCTGTCTGGCTTCATCCCCTTGCCCCACTCCTGCATCTGCACCACCCTCTTGGGTAGCTCATGGTACATTTTTATGACCATGGTCCTGTCTGTTCCTGGTAATTAAGAACTCTCCGAGCAATGTGAAAGTAGGTTACTGTTCATCTGGTT
Source organism: Canis aureus (assembly GCF_053574225.1). Classification (NCBI taxonomy): domain Eukaryota; kingdom Metazoa; phylum Chordata; class Mammalia; order Carnivora; family Canidae; genus Canis; species Canis aureus. The sequence continues at coordinate 33,933,708 of NC_135619.1, forward strand.
TCTTGGACGCACTATGTGTGCGCGAGGGTAATTTTTCACCTAAAAGATGAAACCAAAGAGAGTCCAGGAAGTAAAGAATGAATGGACCAGGTAGCTTGCTTTTCTTAGCTCCTGGGGGACCATAAGCATTACTGCTGTAGTGGACAGAGCCCAGACTGACCCTGAATGAAACAGATCTGGGTTCACACTTCTGTGCTGTGTTTTACCAGCTTGTGACCCTGATCAGATGAATTTGCTTTTCCAAATATCAGTTCCCATCTGTGGAATATGGATGATAAGGGTTATTGAACCCTTAGCTTGCAGGGTTATTGAAATGATTGCAGCCACTGGTTGTGAAGTGCCCTACACTGGTGTGCAATCTTAGCTAGTGGCTTTTTTTGTTATTTCTGCTGTTGTCCTCACTGCTATTACTACTGCCTCTCCAAGTATCTCTTGTGTATGGGAAGAACCAAGGGGAACTTGATGCCTTTTGCTTCCCATGCACATAAGACACAGCTTTAACCTTCCAGGCTACCTTCTCTCCTTACCAGAGCAGCAACGCTTGCTCTAAAAACAATAAAAGTAAATATAAAAAATGCAACTACATAGGGATGAAGACAAAGAATGAAGTGCTTCCTCACTCCAGGGATTCCTTGCTGAGTACCTTTTTCCTTCTTCCTTTCCTTCCTTCCTTCCTTCCATCCTTCCTTCCTTCCTTCCTTCCATCCTTCCTTCCTTCCTTCCTTCCTTCCATCCTTCCTTCCATCCATCATTCCTTCCTTCCTTCCTTCCTTCCTTCCTTCCTTCCTTCCTTCCTTCCTTCCTTCCTATCGATAGGTACCCACTGCACATATGCAGGGCTCCAAGGTGAGCCCTAGGGGCCAAAGTTGAATCACACACACAAGAAGCTTACCATCTCCCAGGGAAGAGGAGATGCCCATAAACAATCAGGAAGTTAGGTAGAAAATGGTAGGACCATAGGAGAGACACTACTAAAGGGCTATGGAGTTTGGGAGGAGAGAGTAATTTTAGCTGGAGTTGGGACATGCCGGTTTTATAAAAGAGACAACTTAGCATCATTAGGAACACAAATTTGGGGGTTGGGTCATTAGGTTCAAACCTTGGCCTTGATACTTCCTTGTTTGGGCTACTTGAGCAGGCTGGGTCACATCTCTGTGCTTCTGCTTCCTCATCTTTAAAATGGGTATAATAATAGTATCTACCTCTCAGGGTTGTTGTAAGGATTAAGTGAGATGTGTGAAGTGCTTAGAAGAGGTAAGAACTTACTCTCCAAGGAAAGGTGAGCAAAAAATGTTCTTTGTAGACGAAGAAGTAACATGAGCCAAGGCCAAGTCTACTCTGAGGTATGGGGTTGGAGAAGGTGAGAGGCAGGGAAAGACAGCTTGAGATGAGATTATGGATGCTCTTGAGTGGTAGGCTAGGAACCTTGGACTTTCCTGAAAATGTGAAATGAAATCAGTCTTCTAGAGTTCCATAGTCAGTGCGTGTGAAGCCAGAATCTGAACGTGTCTCGGGGTAGGTCTCTACATTTCAGTTGCAGTGAACATGGCAATGAACCAGATGCCAGTGGGCATGAAGTCGAAGCTTGGATTAACAGGGCTCAACACATGGGCCTGAATTGATACCTCAGGGAAGATGTGAGGTGGAGCCCTAGCAGGAAGCGAAACCACAGGGGAAGGGAGGGGAGGTGCAGAGGCATGGGGGAAGGGGGGGGCAGGAAATGTCACACCACTACCCCCATCCACTGCTTCCTTTTTAGATTACAGATTTTTTTTTTCTTGAGGGTATAGTCAGCCATTTTGTTTTTGTTTATGTGTGTTGTTTTATTTCTTTTGAGCCTTGGGTTACATGCAGTCATCTTTACTTCCTGGGTTAGTATGATGGAGAGGTGGGTGTGATTAAAGCTGACCTCAGAGACTTTGTTTTCAGTGATCTTTTTTAAAGATTTTATTTATTTATTAGAGAGAAAGAAAGAGAGAGAGAGAGAGAGAGAGAGAGAGAACGAGTGGGGGAGGGGCTGACAGGGAGAAGCAGACTCCTCACTGAGCAGGGAGCCCAATGAGGGGCTCCATCCTAGGTCATCCTCTCAGGGGCCTTTGTCAGGCCTCCTTCTATGCACTTGTAACAGGATTCTGTAGGATTTTGGAACATGTTTCACAGTGTTCACAGGGCCCCTGAGATGACCTCTTCTCTTGGAATTTGTCTTTAAATGAAAATTGGAGGGTTAGAATGCTTCGGGTTTGATTTACTTTCAACTTTAGCTGTGTGAAGGCTATCTTTAATTTCTAAAATAATCGTCCAAGTTATTATGTTTTAAAGTTAAATTTATTGTTTTTAAGTGTATGGGGATGTGGGGCAGTTCCAAAGACCACATGGAAGTCATTTAAAATTCATTGTGGAACAGGGGTGCCTGGGTAGCTCAGTTGGTTAAGTGTCTGACTTTAGCTCAGGACATGTTATCAGGGTCCTAGGATTGAGCCCTGCATTGGGCTCCCTGCTCAGTGAGGAGTCTGCTTCTACCTCTCTGTCAGCCCTTCCCCCACTCGTTCTGTCTCTCTCTCTCTCTCTGTCTCAAATAAATAAATAAAATCTTTTAAAAAAGAAAATGAATTGTGGAACAAGGTAGTGTACAATAAATCTATATGTGTACCAAATCAAGATTAATTACCATAAAATGTGGGAACAGAGTGATAAAGTGCAACTATAATGTAATCTGTTGCTCTGGAACCCACTGTTCATCTTCCCAACAAGTGACAGGGAGGAAGATACCACCATTTCAATAGTTGGAAGTGTGATCTTCTGGTCCAGGCCACATTTCTCCTAGTAGAAGCTCGCTTAAAGAGATCTTTGAACTATCTTCAGAGAGGTGCCCGGGCCTTTCTCAAGGATTACCTTGTAAGGAAGGTCCACAAGCACATTCATAAATGATGGGAAGTATTTGTTGATTTGGGTTTTAAAAGCATTTTCTCCATAGTCCTCCAGTGTCTCTTTATTAGAGCATTAATTCCAGTCTTGGAAACTATTACTTATCCATTGTATCCTTGCTTAAGAGTGAAGTTTGCCCCCAGCAGTCTGATAGCCAAGTCACACCAACTTCAATGGGAATGGCACATATTTGTCCAGAGGCAGAATTTAGCTTTCAAACTTTGGCCTAAGGGGCCTGTTTAATATATTATGTAAGAAAGAGTGAGGTCATATAAACAGTCATGGCTCCTACCTTGAACCAAAAGTCGTCCTTATTTGGTACTTATGAAGCTAGAAAACAATACATACAGGCAACAACCTCTCTCGGGACCAGGAAAGAAATAATGGTTGCCTTGTTCTAGACCATGGGTTTTGTGACAGTGTCAGCAAAGCAGGCTGCCTGCTGCTTTTAGCACTTGAGGTTTGGACTGGTTTCATTTACCCCCTCAGTCTGCTTAGAAGGAACATTCTGGGAGTCCACTGAATCCCCACCTGCTGTCAGAATGCCCAGCATCCCTAGGGGGAAGCTTTGTCGTGGGGCCCGGGCCTTGTGTCCTGGGAGGGAGCAGAAGGTCCCAGCCTGGCAGCCCTGCTGCTCTGCAGGACCCTTCGGCAGCAGAGTGTAAGAAGACATAGCATTACACTTCTCTTGGATCATCATTTTGGCTGAGCTAAAGGTAGATCAAATTTCACCCTTAAATAACTGTCTTCTGTCTGTGTAAACAATCACGGCCGTTAGTCTTAAACTTCAAACCTCAGCCCATGGATCTGGATTGGTTTTTTTTTTCAGACCTTAACTTTGGAGGCCACTCTTTTCTTTCTGAAGTCTCTGATGCCTCTGAGTATGCAGCCTACTCTGTGAGTCAGAAAAAAAAAAAAAAAAACGTGCTGGGGCACACATAATTAAAAGGGGAAGGGAATGAAAAAATTCATTCACTTCTCCTTCCTGGGACCTAAATCCATTTTAGTATCCTACTTGCGTCCAACAAGAAATACCAAAAGATTAAAGCATAGCGTTCTCATTCTTTTCCATGGGAAGAAGAGGTTATGCAAAGGAGGCCTATGTCCCTGCATAGTGGGTGAGAAGCCTGGCAAGAGGTTTGTCTCATTTAAGAAGTAAATATATTCAGTGGAAGCAAAAGATGCTGCCAAGTAAATTTATTCCATTTTTAGGGAGAGAAGGACAGGAGTTTTGCTGCTCCTTTATGTTGCTTTTGGATATAAATTTCTGCATGAGGTTCTCTAATAAAATAAGAACCCAACAGCAGCTCATGTGAAACTTGACCTCTTCAGCCTGCCCAAGATTTGAGAAACAGAAGAGAAGGCAAAGGATAATTGATTCAGTTCTCCAAAGGCCCATCCTGACACTGAATGGGATTGGCTTGTTTTCTACCATACAGGTATCTAGTCTCTGCCAGCAGGAGGACACAGATGGAGTCTACCTTTCTGCAGATGTCTTTAAATGTCAAAAACACGAAGAGGAAATCCATTGACACTTTTGTCATTGTGACAATGCAATACATCCCTTAACTTTGATGTAGCCATGCCCCAAATGACACTCAAATCAGTGGAATGGGGAGAGATTTTAAAAGAAGGCAGAGAATCCCTTATCATGGAAAGCAGCTTATTTTATAGCCAGGAAGCTACAGAATCTTTCTGAAATTTTTGCTTGAGAGCTAGACGTGAATCTTATTCCTTAACCACATACTGGGTCTGACTAAGCAACAGTGTAAGAACATGAGAATCCGTGCTTCAGCAGCAGAAAGCTTCAAAGTCTTTAGTTTGTTACTAAATGTAAAATTTAGGAACCCTGTGATTTAATCAAAATGATTGCTTCTGGTTGCAATTGAATAGAGTTGTCATATCAGATTAAATTTTAGCAAGTTTTGTCTGATAGGGATATTCACCAGTCTGGATCTCTACACGGTAGGTGCTTGCTGCATTTATGCAAGTGAGGCTAGTCACCTTGTCATCTAAAGAGGTCACTTTAATTGGCCTGTTTGAATGATCTGTGGCTACGGGGACCTAAGAGCCCCAGTGAACAATCGAGTAGCCTTTTAGGAAGCAAGATCTCATGGCAGAAATTCCTTGCTCGAAAGGTTTGGAAAATTCAGTCCTTCAGCAAGTGTCTTACACAGGCACAAACCTTAACTAAATATAGAGGGCTAAAAGAGAATCCTTCCACGGGAGGGCTCCCTTAAATTAGCACAGTTTATCTACTCATCTGTGTGTGCTGACTCGTGCCTAAACATTGGAGGCCAAATCCAAAAAAAGAAAAAGCAAGTCTGTGGCTCAGTCCTAGGAAAGATGTAGAACAACTGAGTAAAATCCTTGACAGACGAGCCAATGAGAACCATAGCAGGCCCGTGCTGGAAAGAGGAGTGCCAGCTCCTCGTAATCACTCTCATTAATGAACTTCACAGTGTGGCTTTTCAAGTGCCTTTGGCATATTCAGATTTCTCCATTTGTCGTGATTCTGATGTCCTCAAATCATTTCACGATCCAGGTTTCAAGCTTCAGATAAGATCAGAAGTTCTGAGAAGATGTTAGCCACTGATGCTTTCAGTACTTTGAATATCTTACTGTGGCCAGACTTCCCTGAATATGCTCAAGTAAGATATTTTTTTAATAGATGGCCAGGATGATAGTGTCTTAGGTCTTCATCTTTTGAATAGGGGAACAGCTCTCAAGGAAGAGGACGGCTAAAGAGATTTGGAGTCTGGTTTCTATAACTAGGGCACAAGGGAGAGAATGTAAAAATCCCCACTGTCCAGAGCCCCACAGAATGCATTCTGCTTCCCACCGGAGCAAGATCCGTCTGTACAGTTAGGGTTGTTGCCGCTGCCAAGACACTGTACATGCTCTGCACCAATTCTGGCCACACCTTTCCCTCCCTTTGTTAGCTGATTTGTTGTCTACTGGTGACTCCCATTCCTGTGTGAAAGTCAGCCAGTGGAAGACACCTGAAGAAGAGAGCCAGGACAAGAGAAGATATTTGGAAATGGTCCAGAGGTAGTATTCCGTGTGTTCAAGTGACTATGGAATTGTCCTTGAAAAGCTATTATTAAAAAAAAAAAAAAGAAAGAAAGAAAAGAAAAGCTATTATTGATTGTAGCAGTTTTACCACACTGTGCTGGGTAACCCATTTGGTCATGGTGTAAGAATCCTTATAATTGCATGGATCTATTCTTGTTGCCTTTTGGAGAAATGGATTTTATGAATATTTCTATTTAAGGAGAACAAAACAATAACAAACAAACAAAATGCCTCCAATTCCCATTACCCTGAGTCCTCGCACATAGTATTCTAATGTGGTTTATTCCTGAAACTGACTCATTCAGCTTTTCTCCTGGAAGTTGTCAGTATATATGCCTGGTTAATGGAGAAAATCAGTGCAATGCCCAGGCACAATGCCATGACTCATTCCTGGCATTTCAGGGGCTTTGTAATGGAAATCATAGTTCCAAGCTACCGTTCTTACCAAGTGGATATGTGAATATTAATGAAACAAAGCAAGTCTCCGCACAACTCTTGTATAACCCTCACCAGAGATTCAGTGTTTGCTCATGAAATGAAGGTTTCTCTTCATAACCTACACATGCTTGAATACCACAATATTGTTTTAATTAGTCTTTTAATGCACAGTAAAATATTTGGCTTGGGTGGAAGGAGGAAATTCTCTTCTATGTTGGAACTGTTTGATTAAAAGGGCATTTTTGTCTACTGAATTAGTCTCCTGGGGTTTATACTAGTGTCTGAAGGCTTTTAAAATAGTCTCCAATGACCTGCAGCCAGTTCTGTCTCATTCATTCTATCAACCTACTCTTCTGTAATTGTGTATGTGTGTGCATGTGGTGTATAGGTTATATATATATATATATATATATATATATACACACACACACATACAGTCTATTGGGAGATCATAGAAAAATGAAATCCTAAATAATCCCAACATTTTATTTTACCTTCTGCTTGACCCAACCTTGTCCCCGAGCCTCTTTCAAGTAACATTCCCCCTTTCTTCATGCTATGTAAGATTTAAAAGTAGTAAAATAGCCAAAAGTAGACAGCAGGAGGAAGTGGGGGAAACAAAGAAGACATATTTTAGATATGGCTTATTTTTTATTGACTCGGGTTTGAATTTTGTGTCTGACAGACTGGTGGGACTTTCTGGAAATACCGATGAGCCAGTTTCTCATCATTCTTGGAGACTGAGATGGAAGGTCAAATATTTAAAGATGTTTTTTGGTGATTCTTATATATCTTCAGTCCTTTGGACCAGGAATATTTGGGAGCTGCTAATGGGAAGGTAGACATTGAAGAGATATTTTCAGCAAAGGAATGAGCAATGTAGCTTATAACTCAGCCACTTGATTCTGATCCTGTCTTCTCTAACAATAGCTCTCTGCTCCATGCTCTTAAAACACAAGTGTTAATACTATGAGAAATGAGTTACATGAAAAAAACAGTCTAATCTTTTCTAAAAGTGCCAAAAATGCAAATCTGCAACCAGAAATGTTTAAACTCTCCCCCCTTTCCAGGTGATGCAGGATTCTAGGCAAAGACTGGATTTCAGAGGATGCCCTGAGGCATGGGTAGGAGTGGGGATTGTAGTTTATAGGATCTAAAGATCTTTAGACAAGGATATTCAGAGTGGATGTCTTATCACTACACTAGTCCTGGGTCTTTAGATGCACAAACCATTGTTTTCCTGGTCCTCCTTAGAAAGTGGCTCCTGATGGAAGGGTATTATGTTTACTTTTTCTTGTCAGGAAACTGAAATACAAGAGATTGCCTCCCCAGACTTAGAACCTAGTGCTACATCTCTGAGGTCTTGTCTATAGTTGGGAAACTGTTTTTGCATTGCTGGGTCTTACATAGTACCTCTTCCATCTGCTTATCCTTACCAGATCGATCTCTCAGAATGCGCAAAAGGAAATACTTCTGTGTGATAGTCTTCAAGATTTGGTGAGGGGATCTTGTCTGGGACCTGAGATGGAGAGAACAGGAGGAGATAATGATCTTCTGATTTGGAGGCAAAACAGTTGTGGTGGTGGTGGTGGTGGTGGTGGGACAGGTGCATGTGTGTCTAGAGAAGATGGAACATGTGTATTCAAAGTCGCACTGGGACCACACTTTCAGTCTTCCAATCCCAGATGGCACATCCCTGGTCGTCCACCACCATTGATTCCTGTGTTGCATCTGCTGAGAAATCTCACAAGCGTGTCTGAGGTCACTATGTCTTTCTTCACACAGCAATTTTTTCTTAGTCTTCATGTGGTTGTAAGATAAGAACTATCTACTCAAGTGAAAAGTCACAACGTTGATCTTAATACAACTGCCACAATTTCTGTTAGTAAAAAAGTTACTTTTCAGAAAATAAAATTAATAAGACAATGCATGGCAAATTGGGCCTTAGTTAGCTGCCACTCTTTTTTTTTTTTTTCTTTTAATGCATCTGCCATAGAGTTGCTTCTTGGCAATGTGGCATAATTTTCAGGTCTGTGGCTGAAACTTAGATTGTGTACATCTCTAGATTGTGAACAGAGATAATGTTTAGAGTTGTGATGTGGGGACTGAAGTCTTTTTAATGTATGATTACTTTATGACATGGTTATTTTAAGAGAAAGCTAAACTGAAATTACTTAAATTTAGCCACATTTGTTAACTATCCTTTCCTAAATTTTGAAAAGTAATTTAGTTAAGATCCAGAAGTCTCTGTTCTAGCATGTTCTTTAGTTTATAATGCTAAGGGTTGGAGAATACTTAAAGTAACCAGCATCAGGATGCCTGGATGGCTCAGTTGGTTAGGCATCTGCCCTCGCTTGGGTCATGGTCCTAGAGTCCTGATATTGAGCTCCGTGTCAGGGCTCCCTGCTTGGTGGGAAGTCTGCTTCTCCCTCTGCTCCTCACCTCATTTGTGTTCTCTCAAATAAATAAATAAAAATCTTAAAAAAGAAAAAAAAGTAACCAGTATCACAGAGATGTAATGAAGCAGTTAATATTTTTACTTTTTTTTTTTAATTTCAGAAGCTAGTTACATGTAGAGTAAAAGAAACCTCATGCTTTTCATCTTTTCAGTTGACATTGCCAGTTAGAGTGTTGTTATTGTTAGATAATCATAATGGTATGTCCTAGAGGCTCTTTTCCTCTCACCCGACACGCCCAGTTCACTCACACCCAGCCAGCAGAGCCAGAGAAAGAAGAATAAAGCAACATCTTCTTTGCTGTCAGAATTTGAGTCTCTATTGTTTTGGAGACATGCTGGGATTTGCTCTTCAACTACTATTATTTTCCTCATGTCCAATCTAGGTTTAGATTCACTTGTAAGAAGAACCAGGAAAACAAATGAACTAGTCAGGCTGCACTGGGCTGACCTTTCTCCCAGCGAGCCTTAGCTCAGCCTTCCAGTGAGAGGACCAGGGACTCCCCAGGCTGGGGAGCAGAGTCAGGGCAGCAGGGGAGCCCCCCGGGCATGGCACTCACCTCCACCAGCCTCAGGCTCCCCACTACTTGCCCGTTCGTGCTTGTTTGAAAATTAGATGTGATGATGTTTAAAAAGATTTGCGAGGTTTTTGAAAAAGTACTCTACAGATGTTAGATCTTAAGTTAGGAACTAAACCAGAGGCCAAATAGGTAAGCGTCATCCTATGTGTGCATTGACCATCATATGTGAGGGGACACTGGTAATTTTGGAAATGTTTTTAGTCACTTCTTCATGAGGCCTCAAGTGAAAAATTGGCAAGAAGACCAGTTCAGCAGTTTCTTTAAGTTTAACCAAAGTGAGAATTGGACATTTCCCAAAAGGTGAGCAGTAGAAGTAAGCTGTGACAGACCACTGGTCCCAATGATGGAAAGACTTATGGCTGACACAATATCCTACTTAAGAAGAAACAGAGCTCTTGAAGAGAGCTACTATAATATACAATGTTTGGTTACAGGATTGGCCTTCTAGAGGGTATAGGGGTGAATATTATGAACACATGTGAGGTGGCACATGTGTTAAAGGTTAAAGGTTAAAGGGATGTGTGATGGGGGCACCTGGGTGGCTCAGTGGTTGAGTATCTGCCTTTGGCTCAGGTCAGGATCCTGGGATCCTGGGATCGAGTCCTGCATTGGGCTCCCTGCAGGGAGCCTGCTTCTCCTTCTGCCTATGTCTTTGCCTTTCTCTGTGTCTCATGAATAAATAAATAAAATCTTCCCCAAGGGGGGGTGGTGTATGTTTCAGGGATCCATGGATGAAGAAGGCTTATTCTCATCCCACAATATGGCCTAATGTTCAGGATCATGGGGTGTCTGTTGCACGCATGGAAGAATGTTAAGGTGTGAGTTCACCTTAACATTGGGAGAAATCCAGAAGTTGTGCTTATTCCCAGGACTCAGAAGCCAGCAGACGTAGTTGGGGCTTTCTCGGTTCCATGTCTGCCCCCTGTCTCTACTGTTTAATTCTATTTACTCTTTTCTGGGCTCTCTCCATCTCCCCAGACCAGGTCTGTATAATAGGGAGTTAAAGAAAAATAAAATGAGGTCGTTTCTGGGGGCCAGTTGAGTGCTGGTAGCAACAGTAGCCAAGTGACAAACACATATCATATCTGGGTCCCTGACTTAACCAGCACATATCCCATTGAAGGCCCAACTTGTGAGTCGGACATTCCCCAATTCCTGGTAACCCTGTTGGCATTAATACTTATTAATCATCAGTTATATTTTAAGCATTTACTTTGTTCCCACAAGTATTTAAGATAGAGTTTCTCAGCACATAATCAAGTTCCCAGGATGGGTCTATATTCTGGCTTGGCTACATTCTTAAAAAATAAAAAAGATACTGCAATGGAGAATGAACATGTGCCAAATTAAAGCATAAAAGGAAATAAATTAAGACCAAATCCCCACTCTACTGACAATATAGGCCAGCCTTGTTTTTTAGGCATCCAGTGACTTGTGTTAAGCTCTGCTATCTCATGTAGGAAGGAAATGAACAAATAAGGAAAAACACTGTTTTCAGCATTGCTGGCTACCTGGAAAACCAACCCTGGCACACTACTTTCTTCCCTACAGTGCTGTTAGAGGTGGACCCTTTCAGGGAAGCTGGGTACCCAGCCAGCACTCTGCTTGGTTCTCAAGGGATGGAAGCATGCACTAATGCTCTGGTCTTCGTGGGTTTAGGTTCCAGGACACTAAGGGAGAGCTGTCATCTCTCGGACACGTGGTCATTTCCTTCCCGAGTACCCCGAATGGGGATGGAATAGCAGGGAAATGGCATCTAATTCCAGGGAATCTTGTAGGGTTGGCCTAAAAGCCGGGCACCAGTGGTTATAAGATAGGACAGTCTGAGGCACAGGACCATGTAGGGGTTCAGGGAGAGTCAGGGAAACCCCCATTTCTGTCTGGGAAGACCCCCCCAAGAGAGGTGGTGATGCCTGAGCCTATGTGATTCCTAAGTTCTTTACTAAATGGGCTTGTTCAGAGACAGAAGAGTGCTGGAGGGAGGCTGATTAGAGATCCAGATTGACCTCTTCTCTATCGGATTCAGGAACTTCCATGATTCTGGGTTTGAGAATCACTTCTCAGCCGATTTGTTCGTACCTCAGAGCGCCACACAGAAACTCAGCTTCCCAACAGAGCTCCAGAAACATCCGTCTAGCTGCACACTTTTAATCAGAAAATTTAGATTACGTGTTGCAGATTGCCTCTTTCATGGAGGAGGAAGAGAAGATGGCACAGGAGTCTTTTTGAAAGGATTGTTTAAGTGATCATTGGAGGCAGAAAGAAATCACCTTTTTATTATTCAAGGCAAAAGGCTCTTTCAAGCCAGCTGATTGAAGTGTAAATTTTTCCACGCAGGAGAAGAGGAGTCTCTAGGTACAGCCAGGTGGGCACAATTTTTTAGTGAATGGCAGATACATGAGATCTTCTGTATGGAATCCCTGAGGCCAACAGACTCACCAAGAAGGGTTTTTTTTAAAATCTAGTCATTTCAAACTCTAGGCTAAATATTGGCATAGAAAAGAGTTTTCCAAAGTCGACCCATCATTGGCTTAGATATTAGTAGAAAATCAGGAGTCAAAAAAAACCTTAGAAGATAGGATTTTAAGTCAGGCCTGGTTTTAATTTATATGTGGTTATTCTAACTAGTCAGACAAGCATACCCTCCCCCTGCACCAACCCAGTACCTTGTCCCAGGCGTAAATTACTTACCCGTTAGAGACGATTGAACTTTTTAAAGGGTTCCACCTTAAGGGTCATTAATTTAGCAAATTAACTGACATTCCTAGAAAAGCTCCATGGCTTGTGCCTGTAAATATTTACCCAGTTAGCGACACTTCAAATGGCACCCCAAAATCACTGGTCCACTTCCAAAGGGTGAGCAGTTTACTTTCAGGAAATGGATTACTCACTTGTGGAATCAGACCAACACCCAGGCTGCTCAGTTTCAACACACTTTAAAATGCAAAAGGGAACTTTCCTACCTCAAACTTTCAAAGCGTTTCCAGAAGGGATTGAGAGGGGCAAGTGTGTCGAGCCCAGTGATGCAGGTCAGCTTGCATGGTGGAACACCATGATGGTGACTACAGGCAAGTGGTGGGTGGCTGCTAAGAGACCTTCCGAGCGCCCGGAGAGAGATACCTCCCGGCCCGCCCTGTTTCCATTTGCCAAACACCCACGAGAAAGGAGGGAAATCTGTGGAAAGCCCGAAGTGTGCTCAGCTGAGATGCTGCCCCCACCTTTGCCCCCCACTCCTGTGGCCTCTGCTGGTTTCACTTCTCAGCTGCAGCTGCCCACAGCTGTCTGGGAGATGGATCGGGGCCTGGGGAAGCAGCAGTAGGAGTAGGGGTGGAATATGGCATGTGTTTGAACCTGGCCCTTTTTGCCCCAGCAGCCAAAACAGCCAGTTAGGCTCACTCTGCATAGCTTCTGTCTGGAGGTTAAGCGAGATACCTCCCAGGGAGACCCCAGGCAGGAGGTGGCTGAGCACAGTCTGAGTTCAGTTCTGAGGGCCAGGTTGGTTTTCAAAGAGACACTGAGTAGACCCAGAGGGGTGTGGCCAGGAAACTGGGAAGGTCTAGAGATCATATTACCTAAAGATTATTAGAAGGAACTAGGGATTTTGAGCCTGAAAAAGAAAATTTAGGGAGATAGCTATCTTGTGAAAGGGGAACGTTTTTTTTTTGGGGGGGGTATTTTTTTACTGTAATGAAATGTACATGAAATTTGCCATTTTGAGAATTCTTTAGTGTACAGTTCTGTTAAGTTATATTCCCAGTGTTGTGCTATTTTCACCGCTATTCATTTGCAAAATGTTTTCATCATCCCAAACAGAACTCTTCACACATTAAGCAGTAATGTTCCCCCTCCCATCAACCTCGAGTCACTACCATTCTACTTTCTGTCTCTAGGTACTCATATAAAGGAAGCACGTGATATTTGTCCTTTTTTTAGCATAAGGCTTTCCATTTTTATCCATGTTGTAGTATGTGTCAGAATTTCATTCCTTTTAAAGGCTGAATAGTATTCCATGGTCTGTACATACTATACTTTGTTTATCCATTCTTCTGTTGATGGACATTTGGGCTGATTTTGGTTATTGCGAATAAGGCTGTAGGAACATGGGTGTATAAGTATCTCTAGATTTATTCTTCGTGGTTTCAGAAAAACTGACCTTTGTTGCATGGAAAGAAGTCATAGAGAGTCTGATTAGGGCTTTAATAATCCTAACTCCTTTTGATGGTAGAAGTGGGCTCCCAGTAGCCAGGAAGGAGCTTGACCCTGGTGACCATCAAGGAGGAATCATGAGGTGAGACACCCCCCCCCCCAACTAGTAAAGGAAGGGCCAGGGAATTTCTCTGAGGGCCCTTCCATCTCCAGAATTCTGTGATTCTCGGGCAGGTGTAGTGTGCATCCTAACGGAACCATCTGGGGGAAGAAAAAAGGTGGTATTTGATCAACTCTCCCCCCACCCCGAAAAGGAGAAAAAGGGGAAATGGGATGGAAAATTATCTACCAGTCAAGAGAGGTGACTTGTGGAACTGTCTCTGGCTTGGACTTGAGATCAGAGGCTGATGATGCTGTAAAGCTCAAGCAAAGACTCTTGGGGAGATCTTCCCAGAGCTCCTTAGAAAGTTTTCTTGCAAAAAAAAAAAAAAAAAAGAAAGTTTTCTTGTACAGTAGCATCCTAGACTTGGGGGTGGAAGGTGAGGTCCAGGGTCTCAGCACAGTTCCCTCCTGTGTGCCCAGAAAGGAGGGCTGCTCCTGGGAGACCCATCTGAGCCCTGTCTCCCTGGAGGTTATGCTGAGTCCAGGACAGGGAGTGAGGGAAGGTGGAGTATGCTGGGTTGGAGAGTGTTCAGGAGTGAATGTCTGCTGAGGTGGGGATGCCCTGGGATCCAACACAATTAGCTTCATTCTGTCACAGTTGGGGGTTTTCTTATCATTAGTTGGGTAGGCCTTGCCAGAGAATTCCAGTATTCCAGAGTGAGTTTAATTGTGGGTGATTTCATTCTGCCCTTTTTATGTCGAAGCCAGAGGCTTGCGTCATGTAACAGTGAATTCAGGGAGATTTTTATTTGCATGTGAATCATAGCTTTTCCAGCTGAATGTCACTTACTTGGAATTTTTGTCTGATTTTGTTTTTGTTTTTGTCTCTTGGTGTTTTTCCATCGGGCTCTTTGGCTAACCAGAAAAAAAAAATAGAGGAAGGGCTCAATCTGACTGGAGCAGGGTTTGAGTTGGCAACTCAAAAAGGAGAGTATTATGAATGTGAAAAAAAAGAAAACGGATGCTTTATTTTGCTTGGAGGGAGGAACCAAGGCCAAGTCAAATTGAGAGCTCTAATTTGGGAATGGTGTTATTACAGGTCACTGGGAGTTGGTTACGCTCTAAATTGGGAGGCCAGTCACATGAGGAGGCAGCAAAGGCGGATCACATGGGGGACGGTTGGGGCTCTTTTACAATGAACTTTTATTTTATTTACTACACAGTCAAAATGTACCTGTGTCATATTGAGAAACCAAGTCACCTTATTGTCTGGTGAGCACTCCCTTTCTTGGCACATCCTTTGTTTTATTAGTGAGCCAGTTCTTCTGATGTGTATGTTTTCTGCGACTTTATTTAGGTACTGGAATCTGTTCAGTGATTAGTGGAGCAAGTCATGTGCTAAAGGTTATATATCTGCTCTTCACCTTCACTTACAGATCTTATTCTGAGAGGCTTACATCCTTCCCTTCCAAAGGCCTTTCTCATTTTAGATCTCAAGGTCAAAACATTCTGATAACTTTATATATCTCATATATATATATTTAAACATATATATAACTATATAGAGAGAAGTAATGATCTCTATTTATTAGATTATCTTTCGTATTCTGTTACTATTACCATCAGGCTGCAAAATAAAAAAACAAAAAAATGGGCCCTGCTCCACCAAGGGCAGTTAGGAACAAAGTATTCTTCATCCCCAAACTGCAGACTTTTGATGTCCTTGGCATCTCGGAGATGATCTGGAAAGGGTGTGTGTGGTAAGCTGCTAATTTTTCTTGGAGAACCAAAGTTGGCTTTTTTTTTTTTTTTTTTTTTTTTGATGTAGAAAGCCCTGATTAGTTAGCTGTGTTTGAGATAAAACCAAAAATATGGCCCTAGAAGGATATCTAGCATTGAGTGTCCGGTGCAAACAAGTTGTGCTCATGGTCCTAAATGGGGCGCGTTACTAAGTCTGTGACACAGAGTGTCTGCTGGTGCTTCCAAAGCATGTGGACCGGCGATGCTTGTGATCAAGGTTAGGAATAGAAGGTGTGTGGAAACTTTCTATAAAAGGCAGCCGGAGCCCCTGGACGGGTGTGGATGAATGGTCAGGAAACTCTGGCACTGTTCACAGTCAAACCAGAGTATGGCTGCATGACCTCGGATGAGCGTCTCCGTGCCTCAGTTTCCCTGAAGCACCATACTGGTTTTGGGAGGAGAACCTTAGGGCTTCCAGAGATGTATGAGGTGTGAGATGTTACCAGTAGATGGAGGGAGCGTGGGGTCACATGGTGTCACAGGAGCTCAAATCAGGGCCATGTGTCCATCAGGGCTGCTGGTCTCTCCAGCATCGTCCACAGTGGGTGATGCCTCTGACATCACAATACCCAGCTGGACACTCAATAATGAGGAGCTGTGCCTAGCAGACACCAGAGGAGGGGAGAAAAGGAGGAGGACAAAGTGGAGAGGGAGGAGATGGAGCGATCCCTTATGTGATAATTCCATCAACTCACAACTTTTCACCTAACATCTGGTTCAACTGTAATGTGTTCAGCTCCATATAACCTGTACAGCGTCTGTGCCCTCTCCCCCAAACTCAGCAAAATCTTACGGTCCTCTAATCAAGAGAATTTTGTTCCTGTTGCTGCATGTCTTGTGGTTCACCGTTAGACCTGTGAGTTGATACTTCTTCACCAACGGCTCTCCGGAGCAACTGTCTAGAGGTAATGCTCTGGCTGTGCGCCCCAGGCTCTTCCCAGGACTCTGACAGGCCCACCTCCAGTCTTCTGGGAGCACATAGAACTCTGGTGGCAGGGATGGTGTTAATGCAGGAGTGGTTTGTGAGGGGGTGGTTCTGCTGTAGAGATACTTTAAAATGGAAATTCTCACCTTCATCTTACAGAGCCACCCCAGGCCTGGTCAGACTTTGTTTACTGTTCTTGATGCCACCCAGAAAACTTAGGCGGGCTGGGTCATGGCTTCCCTATTTAGCCTTCACTCTTTTTCACTAGGTTGCTTAGGAATGGAAAACCAGAGAGGTCATCCCTGTCCTAGAAATATTATGACATTTTACTTGCTTATTTATTGATTGCCTTTTAAAAATTCATCCACTTCCTCTTAAAAATAGGTCCTTGCCACCTTTTGAAATGATTCCTCCTAGCCCTTCTGGCAGGAACTAATTTTTCCTACCTGGTTATATACCAGCCCTGACCTGCTGATCATTCCGAAGCTGGGAATCAGAGGCCTTGGTTTTTCTTAGTTCCTTTGACCAGTGGTTCTCAAACCTAAGCCTGGATCCAGATCACCTGAAGGGGTTTTTCAACAGTTCCTGATTTAGTAGATCTAGGCTGGGGTCCCAGAATTTGCATTTCTAAGGGGTTCCCAGGTATGTGTGTGTGTGGTGAGGTGGGGGTGCTACACTTTGAGAACCAATGTCTTAGGCCTTTTGGCTCTCCTATCTTCTCTTCTTCCCCTTCCCCAGTCTGTAGGAAAGGGCCCATGGAGCATTGTCCTGGTCCCTTAGATGACGGTGACTGTCCCTAACAATTGCACAGCATTCACTATGGGCCAGATAGTGCTCCCTTGCTTTACGCAGATTAAATAATTCAAACATCATAACAATTCTATGAGGGAACCCCATTTTTCAAGTGAGGAAACTGAAGTGTAGAGAGCGGTTGAGTGAATTGCCCAAGATCACACAGCTACCCAAATGGAAGATCTGGATTCAAGATTTAAACCCAAGACAATACAGCTAGAATCTATGCTCTTAATCAGTACATTTTATTATCTTTCTTTTCCTTTCCCTCAAGTCACTTAGAGGGCCTGATGCTCCTACCATTCTTGTAAGTGAATACCTCAGAAGGGAACCCCAAGACAAACCAAGCCCATCATAGGTATTTGTAACCTGTGTTTTGGGATCTGAGTTTCCAAACAGCTGGGCTCCCACCTCTGTCTGTGTTTTCTGTGTGTGTATGTGTATGTGTGTAGATTGGTGGGAGGTGGCTGTTTGAGAGCCGACTGAGCTCCTCGAGAGGAGCTGAAGTGAAGACACTGGGGGAATCCACCCCTGAAAGGAGGCCAGAGCTCCCCTTCAATGGAGGCCCAGGGTCCCCCACTATTCTGCCCTGGTCCCAAAGTTTCCACTGTTGACACTTAGCACTCCAACTGGAGACAGACTTAACTGAGAAGCAACAGATTGGCTCTGCCGAAAGAGTACATGTATCTTTTTTTTTTTTTTAAGAATTTATTTATTCATGAGAAACAGCAAGAGAGAGAGAGAGAGAGTCAGAGAAACAGGCAGAGGGAGAAGCAGGCTCCATGGCTCCATGCCGGGAGCCCGACGCAGGACTCGATCCCGGGACTCCAGGATCACTCCCTGGGCCGAAGACAGGCGCTAAACCACTGAGCCACTCAGGGATCCCTGAGTACATGTATCTTTTATCCAGTTTGGTCCAGCCAACCTGTGTGATCAGCATGGACTTAAACAAACATTAGAAGACACATAAATGGGCAACACTGTCCCTGTTCTCAGGGAGCCAAGTCTCGTTGAGGAAAGTGTCACATGAATGTGTATGTCCTTGAGCTGGTCTTTGTGGTAGAGACAGACAGTGAGGGCCACAGTAGATCAATGGGATTTGAGGGAGATGGCAGATTCTTAAACCATATCATGGATGTCGATGGGGGCGAGAGTAGGAGGGGGAGGATTTATTTAGATTCAGGGCGTTTCTAAGAAGAGAGTATTTAATAATAACGATCTCTTTTAAGATTTGAATAGCCAAGGGTTGTCTCCATTGGTGTAGTGATAATCAATTAAGCTTTTTGTGTTTTTCCAGTAAATATTGTTTGGATGCTGGTTGGAGGTCTGCTGGAGGTTCTGGGGTTATTTTAGAAAATGAATTATATTCCTTACAGAGTTAGCAGTTGGTTCTATTAATGGAGACCTTAAAGTATTTTATCTACCTCTCTGGTCTGATTCTATCCAAATTCTCTGTATTGCAGACATTTCTATGGGGTATGAAAGCTTTCCCATGACTATCTCTGACCCTGCACACCCTGTTGAAGAGGATAGGTCCTAATAGTAGGCCACCTACATTGATAAGAGACCAAAAATAAAGACCCAATGGCTTAATAAATACATCTACCCTTAAGGGTGGTGATGTAAAGCTCGGCCATTGCTGTTGCTTCCGGCTCTGGACCAGTGTTGCCTAAGTCCTTTTGCTGTTTTCAGGTCTTCCTTTGGTTGAGAATTCCAGATTGTGTTTGAGGCTCAGGAAGGAAAAGCAAGAGACCTTTGTCCATAGTCTTTATAACTGTGGGCACAGAGCTCTTGTCTCCCCCTGCATCATTTTCACAAAGTCTACTAAAGCAGAGGGTCCTCAGCTGGTCAGTGCTCCTGATTCTCGTCCAGATACTGACCTCTGGTCCTATTTAACTTCATGGTGGGATGCCCAGAAGGAGGGAAACGGCCTTGGCCATTCTCATTTCTAATTGCACAACCTCATCCTTTGCCATTGTCTATCCTGCCTCTCTCCTTTCCTACCCCACTGCCCCAGAGGACTTTAGTAATTAAAAAGTACCTCCCCTTTTCAAAAAATCTGAAAAAGCTTATTCTGATTTCATCGACAGACCTGCTAGCCTGAAAATGAGTTTGGTACACAAATAACAAGTGAAAATAAGCTGCTTATCTTTGCATAAATTCTTGGAGTTGGCTAATAGCTAAAGAGAACCCCAGAAAGGGAGGTTTGCCTCCCACTCCCTCTACAGGGCTATACTTAATGAGGACAAGGGAATAGGATTGGAAATGTTCTAGGGTTGCTCACCCAAGGCCCTCCTTGTACAGTCGCCTAGGCCCTTCTTTATAAATACAGTAACAGTTCATTTGTGACCATGGATTCGAATACCTTCCCTCCACAAAATTGTCCATTCTCTCTTCCATAGAATAACTTATACATGTATTTCAGATTTCATACCTAAGTTAGTGATACATAAATTTTACTATCAACTTTTCTGGCACGTCTATTCTGGGGATGTATGTGTGCTGTTCCTTGGTGACAGTATTTACACACATCACAGGGCTCCTACATTCACACTTACACTTTGGATTCCCATCTCTCAAGATGGGAAATTTTGTGTATAAGTTGTTGAGCGAATTCCACATTTTAGAAAGCGTAGGACCCAGTGACTTTACAATTCAGACTCATTTAAAGACATAGAATGACAAACCATAAGAGACTCTTTTCTTTTTTAATTTTTATTTATTTATGATAGTATCAGAGAGAGAGAGAGAGAGGCAGAGACACAGGCAGAGGGAGAAGCAGGCTCCATGCACCGGGAGCCCGACGTGGGATTCGATCCCGAGTCTCCAGGATCGCGCCCTGGGCCAAAGGCAGGCGCCAAACCACTGTGCCACCCAGGGATCCCCCATAAGAGACTCTTTCTTAATCATAGAAAACAAACTGTGGGTTGCTAGAGGGGAAGGGGGTGAGGGGATGGCGTAACTGGATGATGGATGTTAAGGAGGGCACATGATGTAATGAGCACTGGATATTATATAAGATTGATAAAAAAAGAAAATGTTAATTAGCTTGACTGTAATAATAATCATTTTAATATGTATATGTATATCAAAATATGTTGTATACTTTAAATATATAAATTAAAAAAAAAAAAGACATAGAATGACTCCCTGTTGTTACAGGTGAAATGGCCCTTCCCCAACTTAGTGAGGTTTGTAAACCTATTATGGGAAGCACTGGCTCAGTTTGGTCTGTCGGATCAAGCACAAACTATTCCTTTGGGACTTGACCTGTTTATATTTCTCCCAAGACACTCCTTATTGACTCCGTCTGGCCATTGGCAAGGATTTTGGTCTTGAAGTTCTTCATTAACAGATATGATTGCCTTTAGGCCACCTGGACAACAGTGTGCGTCCTTCAAGGTTCTCACTTCTGGTGCTTCTCACGGAATAAGGCCCGCATCTAAGGATTGTGGTACAAAGCATGTTTTTCTCCTCTGCAAGGTCAGCATAAGGATTGCTAATTCATTATTTTGAAATACTATTGGAGAGTCATTTTGTGATATGTGGGGTTTTGTCAGTGGTGGTCTGGGAGCAAGAGAATGGCACTGAAGATTAGTGAGTGGGAAAGCTTCCTGCTTTTGGAACATTTATAGCCTCTCCTCTGAGGGGTTTCTGGTATTAAAAACTAGCTGAATGTAGTTTATAAGGATTTGTCTTGCATTTGTCAAGAGTAAGGTAACATTTTCTTCGTCTCTAATTTATATGACTCTTAGGAGACCCATTCCTGTGAGGTTTTATTAGAAGATAATTATTTATGGCCCAGACTTTGGATATACAATGGCATTGGTTTTCTTTCTTTCTTCAACAGATGTTTGCAAAAGAGTCATATTAAATACATTTAATTCTGCTGTCTCAGCCTAACGAATCTTTATCATGAAGATTACTTTAATTGGTGTCAGTTACAATCAAGAAAAGTACCCGTTATGCTTTTGTTTTCTAGCACGTAGGGAAATTTTCCATCCTAACAGAATACTAACAGGAGGACGTAGTAAAGATTTTGAAAATTAAGTTAATCATTTTATTTTTCTCTTTGACATGTTCCTGTTTTTATTGGATGTGAAAGCTAGAAGTAATCAGAATTCTGCAGAATCAAATGAGGAAGAGGTGACTGGAGAGTTTTGAGGTGACATTTGGTGCCTTTGATAGTTTGTAGGTCACCCACTCTGTCAGTCTTAATTTCAAAGAAATTTCTAGGAAATGCTTAAGATTTTGAGTAAGAAATCCAAAGTCTAATAAGTCACTATCAAACAAAATGCCTGGGTACAACTTTATATAGCCATTAAAAATATAATTAATAAGGAAATGATAATGCATGAGAACATGGGGACATCATCACTGCCCTCCACAGAGCTTTTGTCTAGTGTGAGAAAGACAGGAAATAGGTATCATTATACACCAGACTGCGTGATAAATGCCATGGGGAGAAATAAAGTAGGGTGTGGGGCATAAAGAAGTATAGGGTGAGGGAATGATGTGGGCAATTAAAATATTGGGGCATCATTTAAGCAAATACAGAACTGGGCGGGGCTAGATGTGGATTTGGGTGGTGGGGGGAACGTTCCATATGGAAAAGGGCAGGTGCAAAGATTCGGGGGAGGCACATATCTGGCATGTTAAAGAACAGCAAGGAAGCGAGAAAGGACTGAGAAGAATGAGGGACCAGTATTAGGGGATAGGGCTCTATCATAGAGGGCCCAATAGGCTGTTTGGCTTTTAGTCAGAGTGAGATGAGAAACCATTGGAATGTTTAATCAGAGAAGTGATATGACTTTGAGAGATAAGTCATATAAAAGGATCATTCTGGTTGTTAGGTTGTTTATGGGGCAGGAGGTGGGTGGTGAGAGGTAGTCAGAATCTGGGTATGTTTTTGCTAACAGATTAAATATGGGATGTAAGAGAGAGAGTAGTCAAGGATACTTGAAGGCTTCAACCTGAACTACTAGAAAGATGGAAGAGCCATTGCTGAGACAGAGAAGAGGACCACAGGAGTAGAGTGAGAGTGGGAGCTCAGTTTTGAAGAGAGTAACTTTGAGATCAACTGAGTGGAGATGTAGAGGATGCAACTGGACATGTGAGTCTGAAGCACAGGGTGAGACCTGGGCTGGCAATACAAATGTGGGAGTCGTCTATATAGATGTGAGGTCAGAACTAAGGCAAGTGGTCAGGGGAGCTGGCCAGCTTTAATGCGCCCTCTGGGAACGGGCAGCTTCAGACCTACAAAAGTTGGCCATAGCCAGGAAGAGGTCAGAAACCTAAATGTGAATCCCAACTTGAGCTTTTGGCTGAAATCTCAGAACTAGTTTACTACTGGCCTGGGTCCTTCAGGAGCAAAAGAGCTCTCCAGGAGTACCCAGTCATGCCAGCACCCAGGAAGAAAAGTGACTAAGATGGGAAGTCTCCATTGAAGAGATGACCAGGCCACTCTGTAGTGGTAAATCGGTCATTGTAGGTATCTGTTAAGGTCAGGGGTACTCTTTGAGGATCATCAGGTGTCTATGAATGTCCAGCAGCTAATGACCTTCATGGTTTCAGAGAAAGCTCTAATGGTTATAATAGGCTATGAAATCTACTACATAGATCCCTTTATTTTCTAAAGAGTTCAAGGGGCAGTACCATTTTGGAGTGATTTTTTTTTTCTTTTTTACCAAATAACACAAAGCTCTAATTAGCTCACTAAGAAGCTGTATTAGTTAACTATTGCTGTGTAACAAATGACGCCCAAATTTAAGAGCTTCACATGATATTTCCCTCACAGTTTTCTGAGGGTCAGAAATTTGGGAAAACAACCTCACTGAGTAGTGCTGGCTTAAAATCTCTTGCAAGATTCCAGTCAAGATATTGACTAGAACTGGAGAATCCACTTCCAAGGTAGCTCACTCACATGGCTAGCAAGTCAGTGCTGGCTGTTAGCAAGAGGCCTGATTTCTTCCCCACATAGGTCTCTCCCAGGGTTGCTTGAACGTCTTCAGAATTGAAGTGGCTCCATTTCTGCAGAGTGAGCCAAGAGAGGGAGGTTGGAGCTACAATGCCTTTTATGACCTAATCTCAGAACACCTTACTCCACTCTATTGGTCACATAGACCTGTTTGGATTCACTGTGGGAGGAGAGTACACAAGGGTGTGAATACCAAGAGGCAAGGATCCATGGGAGCCACCTGGGAAGCTGCCAATCACCCTTCTTGGAAACAGAGAAGGTTTCTATCTACTCAGTCCTATGTATCTGCTTGAAGCACTACTTGCAGTGATAGGAGCTCAGTAACTGCATACTGTCTGAGTCCCCCATAATAGTCTAATCTACATGTCTTGTGGAGCTCCACCAAATCATGGGGATATTTCACCAGTCATTTCTAGCTCAAGAAGTACCTTGGGGGGCACATGGGTGGCTCAGTGTTTGAGTGTGTGTCTGCCTTTGACTCAGGTCATGATCCTGGGGTTCTGGGATCGAGTCCCACATCAGGTTCCCTGCGGGGAGCCTGCTTCTCCCTCTGCCTCTGTCTCTGCCTCTCTCTGTGTCTCTCATGAATAAATAAATAAAATCTTAAAAAAAATAAAAAAGAAGGTACCTTGGAAGACAATAAGCAAGTGCAGGTGCCAATACGAGAATCCCACTGTTTGCTATGTTGGCATTTGCCATTCTCCTTGCTAACTTTTTAGAGGCCCTGTCAGCTCACATCCCTACCAAATACATAGTGTATGTTATTTTCACTGGCTGACTGTCCCTGAGTTGTGCAAAACTGCACCACATTTAGAAGGCTTTATTGTATGATGTGTCTAAAATTGAGTTTGTAATATAAATCCTTGCAAAGAGAATTGACCATTTAAAATCCACTAGTATTCCTGCCTTTTAGTGCATTTATTTAAACAGTATTTCTTGTATGTGCACACTTATTTTCCAACCATTTCTTGCATGAGCAAATTGCCTAAATACACTTGTGAGAAACCCTTTTATAGTAAATGTTATTAAACTGAAAACAAGGGTATAATAAAATAGCAATTTGAGAGTAATTTACTAACAACTGGAGCCCTTAAACATTGACATACAATTGTGTAGTAATAATACCAGACTTGGTATTTAAACACAATCTTTGTCACTCTAAGAATCATTGGGACAGTTTCCTAACCCTCATGGTCTTTTATTATAGCTCTTTTAGGATTTTTTTTTCTTGCTACTCCTATGTCACTGGTTTATAAATTATAATCATCAACTTTTATCCACATAAAACATCCAGCAAATACTATCTTTCTCCTTATCTCGAGAAAATATTCAGGGAAATTAATAGAGGTGAGTTGGGAACATTTAGCCTTGCCATTCTTGGACCTCTGTGTCTACTAAAGAGAGTGATATTGGTGTGTATGGTAATAGAAACCACATCACTGAAGTGATTGACTATGAAAATTTCAAGATTCCTAAGTCTTCCCTAGTAAGGAGAATCCATTGAGTCCACATCTCAGTAAAAGCTCCTTGCCCTCAGGAAGATGGTGTGGATGCTACAAAGATGATCAGTGGGCAGCTGACAGGACCTAGCATTCATGTACCAAGTCCCCACCTATAAGACCTGGCTTCTGTTTGAAGGTGGAGATGCTTACTCTCATCAGTGTCCTGGGGATGTTCACCCCGAGAGATTGACTCAGTTCTACCTGGAAAGCAGGAGAGTCGACCCTGCAATGCTGGCTTATTTGCCATGAGGAGCCATCATCCGAGAGACCAGATGTACTCAGAGTCCATATACTGAGTACAGGAAGGTGACCTCCACAGGAAATCAAATCACAATCAGAAACCATTAAATCACTCCCAAAAATCATTATCACAGAATCTAGAAATATCTCAAGTCTGTATGATCAGTTTATTCTTTCCCTAAAGATACTAAGAGTTAAATCATAGTCCAAAAGTTGTTTGGCAAGTGGATGATCAGGATGAGGGAGGCTGAGGTGAATGTTTAGTGGCAACAGGTTAGTTTCATGAGTTGATCTCAGAATGGGAATGATTTTGCCTGAAGGACTGAATTGCTCAGTGCCAAAGGCTAACACTTCCATTTTTCTAGAGGAAAACTTTTAAGGAGGTATATTGGGTTTTTTGGTTGCATGACAGATTGCCCAAAACTTAGCAGCTAAAACAAAAATAAACATGTTACCACATGCACTTTCTATGGATCAGGAATATGAGTGGTTCGGGCTCAGGGTCTCCTGAGTGTTATCTGGAGTGCAGTCATCTGAAGGCTTAATAGGCTGGGAGTTCTGCTTTCAAGATGGTTCCCTCACAGGGCCAGCAAGTTAGTGCTGCCTGTTGGCAGGAAGACTCAGTTCCTCACTATCAAGACCCTTCTCCCTACTGGGTTGAGTATTGTCACAGCATGACGGCTGTCTTCCCCCAAAGTCAGTAACCTAAGAGAAAACAAGGTAAAAGCTTCAGTGCCTCGTATTTATTTTTTAAATTAATTTATATATTTGAGAGAGAGGGACAAGCAGAGTCCGTGCTAAGCAGAGCCCAACCCAGGGTTTGATCCCACGACCCTGAGGTAAAGACCTGAGTCAAAATCAAGAGTTGGACACTTAAGCGATTGAGCCACTCAGTGCCCCTTTAGTGCCTTTTATAACCTAATCCATGAACACACACTGTCCCTTCTGGCACGTTCAGTTTGCTAGAAGTGACTCACTAAGTCTAGCCCTGCCCTGAATGGGAAAGGAATTAATTAGGCTCCATCTTTTAGAGAGGAATGTCAAAGAAGTTGTAGACATGTTTTAAAACCACAGGAGGTAGCACCTCTGTGACTACTTTTTTTCCTGCAGCTGGCAAATCTGCTGATCCATGTCCTCTATTAATATATTCATATTATTCTCTTTATAAATATAATACATATATATGCATTCTATATAGAGGTATAGATTTTATATCTTATGTATTATATAATTACATATTATCTATATTATAAATATTAATGTATTTAACTTATGGCCCAACTCTTCTAGCATGATAATCTTTGTGTACCTTTGTGCTAATCTGCATCCCCCCATTCTGCACTAGCCAGGGGGACCTAAGGCAAATGGCTTGACCTCTCTGTGCTTCTCTGCCCTCATCTGTAAAATAAGGCTGTAAGACGACCTACCTCTTCAGTTTCTTAGGAGGATCAAGCATGCACAGTGCTTACAGGAGTACCTGGCACATAGAAAACATTCAGTGCCATTAGCTGTCAGTGTGGCAGCTGTAACTGCTGCAGGAATACCTCGACCCAGTAGTACACCTCCTCAGGAGGCAGCCTCAGCCTCACTTCCACATTCCTGGTAGTAGTGAACAAAAGTCACCATCGTCTTCCTGGCCACCCCCTAGTCCCACACCATCCAAGCCCTGTCCCGAGGTTGGAGAAAGACCCACTTCAGGCCTGGAAGGGGCCAGGGCACATTGTTTTCTTCTCCTCTTTGCTGTGCTTGTTTTGTCCTCTGGGTCCCAGGTTAATCCCTGGCAGAGAGTGCTTACATGGAGATAACATGTTTAGTTTGCAGTCCGAGTCCTATTTATGTTTTTTGTTCCTTTTTTGGGTGGGGAGGTGGCTGACCTTTTGCAGAAGGGTAGGCAACCCAAACAGGGAAGTGACCTCGCAGAAAGCTCGGGAGTTCCTCAACCTTATGAATTTTTATTAAAAGTTGTTCCTAAATTTTATTTCTAAACATACATTTTCCAGGTGTATAATAGTTACGTCTGCTCATTGGATTGGCATCACACACAGATATATCTTCCTCTCAGGACCTTTTGCTTCTTGCCAGGGCCTCTTTAATTCCTTGGGCTTGATGAATAGATTTTATCTTTATCCTAAGCATATGCATAATTAAAAACATGCTGGGTGTTTACTGAAAATATACTGATGGGAAGTTAGAACTGGCGCTTCCTCCATCTCCCAAAACTACTTGGAAGGCAGGCCATACCTAATGGAATGCAAGGGCTATCTTTTGTCAGGTGGCAGTTAGCTAAATATAGAGTCAGAGAGCCAGGAGGGACCTGCTGAGGTCATTCGTGCCCTCCTGCCATCCACTTTCCCCATCTGAATATCTCCTGCCCCATGCCTAGCCAGTTCTGCAGCCTCCAGCCACACATGGCTTCTGAGCACTTCAGTTGTGACTGAGTAGTCCAAGTTGAGATGTGATATCAGCAGTAATGTACACCCTGGATTTTGAAAACTTGATGCAAAGAAAAGAATATAAGATGTTTCATTGATAATTTATATTGATTATAAGTTAGATAATGATATTTTGTTTATTGGATTAAAGAAAATATATCATTGAAATCAGTTTCACCCCTCTCATTTCACTCTTCTTCTAATACTATAAAATTTTCAAGACCATATGTGGCTCACATCACATTCCTATCCAACAGTGCTTCCCTAAACCATCTATCTCTAGTCTTCAGGCCCCCAGGACAGAGATTATAAAGCCTTCTTTGGCGACTCCTCTAGGTCTTTTGTCATCCTGGCACTTCCTTTCTTCTCCACATCTCGTCTTAATCTCTGCTGTTTCAATTTGAAGACGTGTACTTCAAATAGTTGACTGTTCGTTCATCTTCTTATGAAATCCTCAAGTTGAGCATCTCTTCGTTATTGTTCAATTATAAACTCAGCCCCATTTTCTTTCACCCTTTGATTTTCCATCTCTTCCAACTCTGATATTTTTAAATGACCTTCCCTGGGCCATCTTTAGACTCTACATTTATTTTTAAAATTCTGTGTCCAGGGCAGCCTGGGTGGCTCAGCGGTTTAGTGCCGCTTTCAGCCCAGCGCCTGATCCTGGAGACCTGGGATCGAGTCCCATGTCATGCTCCCTGCATGGAGCCTGCTTCTCCCTCTGCCTGTGTCTCTGCCTCTCACTCTCTCTTTGTCTCTCATAAATAAATTTTAAAAAGAAAAAATTATGTGTCCAAAACCAACCAACATGGCTCTAATGTGAGCCCAACTAATACAGAGACAAGTAGAAGGCTCTATTTCCACCATTGAGTACTTAGCCTGTCCTTTTGATACATTACCACACAAAAAGGGACAGAGGCTGTTGGTAACACTCGTAACTGATGAGCCAGTTGAGGCTTATACAGGCCAAGTAACCTACCAAGGTCCCACTGCAAATGAAGTGGCAGATCTGGGATCCATGCCCACGTTTGCCTGATTCCAGAGCCCATGTTCTTTCATTATATATCATGCCTTCCTTGCCTGATAACTTTGAATACAACCTCAGTCTTGAGGGGCCTTTTAGTACTTAGCTGATGCATTTGTAGCTTCTGGTCAACAATGACTCGAGCTTGTCCTGTTATGTTTGTGCCTCACTAGAACTGTGAAGCCCCTCTGCCAAATTCCAGAGACCCCTTTTCAACTCTGTGGATATTGCATGAAAGCCAGTAGGACTGTCCTGCCCTAGCGTATGTAGGGTAAGCAATAGGCCAGAGACAATGTCTTCTGGTGTCAGGAGTGACTTTTCAGGAAGAGACCTTTCTTTCCTGTGGCCCCAGGTTCTGAGGACAACTACCAGTTTCCGGAATAAGCTGCTTCTCAAAGGCCAGTCAGAGGCAGAGTACATTGTTTATCCTTGTTTAACTAAAGGCAACAAGTGTGTGTTTTGAGTAGAAGGGGACAGGAGGGGATCCTTGAGAGTGTGTCACAAATGGATCTTCTCACGAATGAACCTTGAAGATGTGAAGTCACAAAAGGACAAATACTATATGATCTCACTTAGATGAGGTAACTAGAGTAGTCAAATAGATAGAAACAGAAAATACAACAGTGGGTGCCAGGAGCTGGGGGAGGGGAGAAATAGGGAGTTAGTATTTTAAAAAAATATTTAAATTCAATTTGCCAACATATAATATAACACCCAGGGGGAGTTATTATTCAACGAGTACAGAGTCTCAGTTTGAAAAGGTGAAAAAGATCCGGAAATGGATGGTCAGGGTGGCTGCACAATATGGTGAACGTCCTCCGTGTCACACAACTGTACACTTCAAAATGGTAAATATGGTGTTATATATACTTTACCATAAAAAAGATAACTAAACACATCTTCTCTACATAAAGAAAAATAGCTTTCTTATCACATGTGATCAG